>NC_058084.1:450401995-450753616 GCF_014858855.1 Bufo gargarizans | reverse complement strand
TTACTTTCTGATCAGTTGGGATCTGACCACCGGGACCGGCACTGATCCTCAGAGTGAAAGGTCTGGGGCGCTAGTTTAGTGAATCAGGATATTCAGATGACAGTAACCAGCACATAATATGTCCTTGTACGGGCAAAATGCTCCGAAATTCTACAATGAATGATGTCTTTGTAGTTTTCCAAAGAACAATATATTCTTAAAAGGCCTCATGCACACGACCGTTGTGTGTTTTGCGGTCCGCAAACTGCAAATTTGCGGAACGACACGGACAGCCTTTAATATAACTGCCTATCCTTGTCCGCAAAGCGCGGACAAGAATAGGACAGGTTATATTTTTTTGCGGACCACGGAACGGAGCAACGGATGCGGACAGAAAACTGAGTGCTGTCCGCATCTTTTGCGGCCCCATTGAAGTGAATGGGTCTGCATCCGAGCCGCCAAAACTGCGGCTAGGATGCGGACCAGAACAACGGTCGTGTGCATGGGGCTATAGATGTAGATGCAGTGCGCCAAATATATCACTAAGTAGGAACGTCTCCTGGAAATATGATGCCTACAATGTAACAGGAGTCTCAGGGATATAATGGATCATCGGTATGCTGTCCATGTCCATTACTGAGTGACTCTGCTTACAGTAAGTACAGGACAGATCTGTGAATCACTCCGGGCCTATACATCACAGTACGTATCGTACAGTATTTGTTGTCCGCAGCTAGTCAGAAGAGGTCTGTGGTTTTATAGCTCAGAGTATGTATGAATATTTAAACCTAAGGCCTGTTTCACACTTGCTTTGTTAATTCCGGTATTAAGATCCGGCAGAGAATCTCAATACTGGAATTAAACGGATTTGCTTTGATTTTGCACATCAGGATGCATCCGTTCCGTTAGGATCCGGTTGTGTGAAATCAAAACTGAAAAAAACGGATCCTTTACTAAATACATTGAAAGTCAATGGGTGACGGATCAGTTTTTTTAGGCTGCTAAAAAAAACAGATCCGTCACCATTGACTTACGTGGTTTTTAGTGACAGATCAGTTTTTTTTCCATTTTTAATGATCGGGCACAAAACCGTAGCTTCTGACATCCTGATGCATCCTGAACGGATCTCTTTCCATTCAGAATGCATGAGAACTAAATGGAACCATTTTTTTTTTGTTACGGTATTGAGATCCTCTGCCGGATCTCAATACCGGAAAACAACAACGTAAGTGTGAAACAGGCCTAAGCTGGTTGTCCTTCCCCTAGGGGCAGTTCGGCATCAATCATCTATGTGCCCTTGGACAACAGATTCACTTAATCTAGCTGACAAGTTTTGTATGTTAAACATATGGCCTTATTAAGACCGGCGTCTAAAACGCCAGTCTTAATAAATGACCTTAAAACCCCTATTCTGTACTGTAAAGATTACTTTTCAGCAGTCATCTCATTATCATCGCAGGCAGGATTACACTGACAGTTAACACCCATATATAACCAACACAGGATCCACCATTCATAATAGGCCATGGTCAGAGTCCACCTCCTGCCTCTCCTCCCCCTCCCTGCACCATGACCTCTGCACAGGTTACAGAGCATGCCCACAACAATCTCCTGCCTATTGTGTCTACGGTCCATGTGGCTGCTGTAAACAATATCTGTGTGCTGTTAAAGGGAACCTGTCACCAGGAAATTCACTGATAAACCAGGCACGTTGTCTTGTAGGGCTGGCTCAGCTGAATGTAATGATACCTTTCACTTAGCGATCTGTTGCTTCATATGCCAATGAGCAGTTAAGTGCATTGGGGACAGGCTCAAGCCACTGTGTGCACCTTTGTTCGTCCTGCTTCCTCTACCAGCCCCTCTCTCCCCTTGATTGACAGGAGAGGGAGGAGCAAGGGTGCACAGAGTGCCTTGGGTCCGCCCTCAGTGCACGCAATTGCTCATTTGCATATGGATTAAAAGTACTTTTTCTCTAGAATGAAGGAATGGATAACTATATAAACGTTATCATCACATTCTCCTGGGCTAGCCCCAAAAGATAGTGGTTTTAACAGGGAATTTCCTGGTGGCTCCCCTTTAGGAAGCTGGCCGTTATGCCCCAGTCTTGCAATTCTTTATGGAACATTTACGCTTCTATTTACCACTCCGTTTCTACCGACCTTCACATAGCTTCTTTCACATTGTCCGCTGCTGTCAGGAATATTGAAGTTCTCATTAAATGTCAGTTCAAAATGGCTGCTCTCATGCGTTTGGATCGTCCATGTGCACCTGCTGTTGGTGGGGAAATTTAGTGGCCAGCCTGGAGATTTTATATGGCCGCTATCTGCATGGATGTAACCACCACACCCTGGAAATAGACAAGGAAAACTGAATGTATTGGAGTAATGAACAGTTTAGAGGGTTACATGAACGGACGGCCAGGAGGCATTTATCTCTCTGGGAGTGGCACCAGGGGGCGGTGAGCCACTTGCCCTGTCTGCCACAGTTTTGAAAGGAAGCTTTCTTCGTTTGCAGATGACCACCTTAGAATTCAACCAGTCCAATGTATTCTTAAAGGGGCCAATGACGAAGTACCCTAAGCACATTTCTCAAACCAGCACCTGGATCTGAATACTTTTATAATTACATGTAATTATACATTTAGCACAGCCAGTGAGCTATTCAATAAAATGTATCTGTATAGCGCCACCTGCTGTTTGTTCTTTTCCTAATTTTCTGTCAGTCTCAATAAGCTCGTCGAACGCGCTCATACTGCCACCAGCCATATATTCTATTACAAGCTGTGGCAATTACAGAGAAAGAGCTGCAGCAGAAAGGACACACTCCCTGAGCTGCCAGGCTGAAGATAATCTAGCAGAGCAATGAATGTGGAGATCCCTGGACCCATGTGAGGTACAGGGCTGGTTCTAGCTTTGTTGGAAAGAGATTCTCATGTACTGTATGATGTCTGATTTAAATTTTTTACATCAATTATAACATAACCCCTTTAGGTGGATTTGAAACGCGGATTAGATTTCAATAGTTTTCAGTTGATGCTAGAAGTTCTGCTCGCTTTAAAGCGAACCTTTCACCAGGATTTCACATAATAAACTATTACCAGTACCTTATAGATCATCCTCATTGTGTTTCAATGCATTCTTGTGCCGCTTTCTTGGGATGGATATTCATGAAAAAAACGAGTTATAAAGTCCTCGCCTCCAGCTCCTGAAGTCACGCTAGGAGTCAAGGGGGTAGCCCTTCCCTCACTCCGGGCTGTACCTCCCCTGCTCTAACCCCGCCTCTAAGTAGTGTAACTGACACCCGGCTCAGTCGCCGGGACCGCGCTTGTACAGGCGGCGCATGCACCGTCAGACTCGAACGCGATCCTGTAACTGAATCGCGCGTGAGGAAGAGAAGACAGGCAGGCATCGGGGACGGCGCATGCGCGATTCAGTTACAGGAACACGCTCGAGTCCGACGGCTCATGCGCCGCCTGTACAAGCGCGGTCCCGGCGACTGAGCCGGGTGTCAGTTACACTACATAGAGGCGGGGTTAGGGCAGGGGAGTTACAGCCCGATGTGAGGAAAGGGCTACCCCCTTGACTTCTAGCGTGACTTCAGGAGCTGGAGACGAGGACTTTATAACTCGTTTTTTTTTATGAATATACATCCCAGGAAAGCGGCACAAGAATGCATTCAAACACAATGAGGAAGATCTATAAGGTACTGGTACTAGTTTATTAAGTGAAATCCTGGTGAAAGGTTCGCTTTAAGCACTAGTTATATCTGTTATTTAAAAAAATATGCTTTTTTTAAACCGTAAATGCTAGTCCTGAGTAATGGCTCGCCCCTGATAAAAAGCACCCGTCAGCTCTACTTTTAAAATACTAGTATTCCCCATAATATAGCAATTCTACAGCATCTATTCATATAACGTTGCATTGTGCCATCCCTCTGTTATTCCTCCTAGAAATGTATGAATCAGTTGACGACTAGGTGTTGTTACCAGTTGAGGGTGTGGTCCCTGCACACGCTCACACTATCCAACCAGCACTGAATATGTAGGGACACACCCTTTGGAGGAGGGGAATGGTAACACCAAATTGTGAAGGTATTCATAAACTTTTAAAAGGGATAACAGAGGAACGGTATAATGCAAAGTTATAGGAAAAGATGCTCCAGAATTGTTAAATCATAGTGAATACAATTACGGTATTTTCGAAAACAGACATGTCAGGAATGTTCTCAGGCTACTTTTACACTTGCAGAGGATCTCTATACCGGAATAAAATGGATCCGTTTAGTCCTCATGCATTCTGAATGAAAAGAGATCCGTTCAGGATACATCAGGATGTTTTCCGTTCTGGCAGCATTCCGTTTTGTGACCGCTGTTTTGTGTCCGTTCATAAAAACGGATCTGGCACTGAAAACAATGTAAGTCAATGGTGACGGATCAGTTTTTTTAGGAGCCTAAAAAACGGATCCGTCACCCATTGACTTTTAATGTATTTAGTGACGGATCCGTTTAATTCCGGTATTGAGATCCTCTGCCGGATCTCAATACTGGAATTACCAACGCAAGTGTGAGAGTAGCCTTATACAGCATTAGAGACTAGGGTATGCCTGTGCTCCGGTCAGTAACAGGGACCATCGTGTCGTTACTCACCTAAGGAGTCCGATGTCCAGTTAGCATAAAACCCTCCACCATTCACTGAGTGATCAGCATTGAAAATGACTAATAGTTTGTTGGATCCGGACTGTACAGTCCCAGGGGAAGTGGTGCCACAATATTGTCCTATCATGGGGGATCCGGGTGAAGCACCGTTCATGAGCGTGACCGAATCCCAGCGGCAGACCGAATGATACTCCAGGTCGAAAGAGGCAAAAGACATCTATAATATGATGGAGATAAAGGGTTATGGTACTTTCTTACTTCACGACATCATGCTAATATTTTGCATCCCCCTTTCGGAACACATTCGCCATTTCTTTTGGGTCCTGTTCCTGGTGATGAGAACTTAACCACCCACATGTTCTCAGTGAAGAGAGCCCAGCTGTCGCCCTTTTTGAGTGGTTGCCAGAGCAGGGATTTAGGGAGACCTCTCAGACTTTTGTGCACTGTGCCACAAGCTACAGGACCTCTGGAGTCTGGGGACTTAAATAGTGATCCACATATGGTGGTCCAGCAGTGGGCGCACTAAGTCCCACATTATTTTCCCACTAACTCCTAGGACTGGAGGGAGGAGTGCATTCTGGAGGTTCAATCTGCGTGTCCTTGCCTTCGCAAACCTGGAACCTGTGGGTGTACTTAGAGGAACTCTCACCCAGCGTATACATTTTAATGCCATACCCTGCCCTCTTGTATTAGTGGAATTTTATCCTCCCCTTAAAGGCTCATGCACACGAACGTATGAATTTTACAGTCAGCAAAACATGGATCCGCAAAAAATACGGACGTGTGACATTCGTATTGCATCTGTTTTTTTGCGGATCCTTTGTAACAATGCCTATGCTTGTCCACAAAACAGACAAGAATAGGACATGTTCTATCTTTTTTGCGGAACAGCCATGTGGACATGCGGAAACGGAATGCACACGGAAATAAAATACGTTCATATGCAGCACGAGTCCCCAAAACGTCATCATCTATCGCTGCATCTGCATAAAAATTTGTTTGGGACACCATTAAATTTACAAAATCTTCAGAAAAAATAATCTATTTCTGTGAAGCTTGCAGTGTCCACTTGGATTCCTGAGCTGCCCAGAAACTCAGGAATTTGAGGCTGAGAATCCTCAGGGGTGGGGTCCACAGGGGATCACTCTGGGGGACTGCCTCCGCTGTTGTCTTCTTGAGGGTCCCTCATCACTGGATGGTAATGAGGAGAATGAAGAGGAGGAGATAAATGTGGCATCGTCTTCTCCCTCACTGGCTGTACCAGAGGCAATGAGGAATACATTCTTTGGGATGAACGGGCCATTTGTATTTATATTGCGGTGTGTAATGTGTATGATTCAACACGTGTAAAGTGTGGATTAATGTTATGTATTCACAAGGGTGTCTATGCTGTGCTGCGAAGGAGCTGTAATGATTTTGAAATAAAATTTAAGAGAAAGAAAAAAAAGGGAAACTGAGCACGGGTGATGATCGATGACTTTATCTTTTGGGAATATTTTGGAGAAGACTCACGGTAATGGTGTGCCCTTCGGGGGCCTCTAGGAGCCAGGCGCAGTGGCTGAGAGCTGGATATTTGTCAGGATAGTTAGGGCTGGCTACAACTCCAGACTCCCCGCTCTGTATTCCACCACAACCTACAAGAGAACAGAAACTATTGTGAACATTCACAGATAATTTGATTTTTTTTTTTACTCTACGGCAGTTTAGAGCATCCGTGCATTTTAGTCATTATTTACGCAAATTTCTGGCATAAATAATGAAGAATAAGACGGGGTTAATGACCCCACACTCCACCCTCGCCATGGCCCAGTCCAGCCTCTCCTCTGTTAGGCCTTATTCACACAGTCAGGCCTCTTGCAGACGAACGTAAAGGGCTCCGTTGCCGTATTGCGGACCACATATGCGGATCCGCAATACACGGGCACCGTGCCGTGTGCATTCCGCATCACAGATGCGGAACCATTGACTCGAATGTGTCCGCAAATCCAGAGACGCGGAACAGATGCACGGAACAGAACTTGTCCTATCTTTTTGCAGAACGGATGGATCGTGGACCGCATTCAAGTGAATGGGGTCGCGATCCGCATGCAGCTGGCCCAGGGTCTGTGCCCCTGCATTGCGGACCGCAATTTGCGAACCGTAGAACGGAGCCCTTCTGTTCGCCTGCAAGAGGCCTCAGTGTGTGGTGAGTGATTTCCATCAGTGATTGCGAGTCAAAACCTGGGTCAGGTTTCAGCCACAGAAGAGGCCCAAATCCTTTAGGGCTCATGCACACAAATGTATTTTCGTTCCGTGTCCGTTCTGTTTTTTTTGCGGACCATATGCAGAACCACTCATTTCAATTGGTCCACAAAAAAGTTACTCCGTGTGCATTCTGCTTCCATATGTGCGCATGTCCGTTCTGCAAAAAAATAGAACATGTCCTATTATTGTCCACATTACGGACAAGGCTAGGACTGTTCTATTAGGGGCCAGCTGTTCCGTCGCGCAAAATTCGGAATGCACATGGATGTCATGGATATTTTTTGCAGATCCGTTTTATGCAAAATACGTGTGCATGAGCCCTTATACCGTACCACGGTGTAGGATCCACCCCTTGCTTTAGCGGTCAATCACTGATTGAAATCACTGAGCAAACACTGACAGGTGAAGAAGGCCTTACTGGGGAAATATGTCTGTGTGAATAAAGCCCAAGACTGCTGGGTGTAACAGGCAACGGCAGAAATGACATGAAGTGATTGGAAATGCTAGACCACAATACAAGGACATATAGATATCCCTAACCCACACTGTAACCCATCACCTGTAAATGAATATTCAGCAACAAATCCCAGATCTTCCACTTCTGCATTGCTTACAAAATGCACCCAGATCCTGGGAGCGACAAGAGCAAGCGGGATGGATGGCTTTGTCCTTCCACAAACTCTGCTGATAACCTCGCCTTCTGCGTCCTCTGCAACACATAGAAAGAATGTATATCTAGCATTCCGGAAGACTTTACTGCAAAGAATACCTTAAAAGGGGGTATGTATACTTTTGCAACCATTTTATTGCTCCAATGCATGTAAAGAAAGTGGGAAAAATTCACAAATAGTAAAAAAAAGTGTTTTCTGTATACAGCTCCAATGTGTCTCCTTGGTAACAGACTACAGATAAACCCTGCGTGTAGTCTGATCCGGCAGGTACATTTTACCCCTTTCCATCTGCCGCTCTTCTTGCTAACCTAAAGACAGAAGATGCTGGGGCAGAGGAAGTGGACCAACACATGGCTTCAGGATCTGACTACATACAGAGCTTGTTGTAGTCTGTAACCATGGAGACGCAGATTTCCCTTGGAGCTGTATACACAAAAGATTAAGACATTCTTTTATCGACATTTGCAAAGTTGCTTCATTTTTAGGCTGATAGCTGTAGGCTTTCCGGGCATGCTGGGAGTTGTAGTTTTGCAACAGCTGAAGGGCTGCAGGTTGAGCATCCCTGTTTTAGATGGAAAAAAGTACTTTGTGGAGGGTTTCCGTACAGTGGCCTCTAGAGGGGAAATGTAGTATTACAAAGCGCCCATTTGGATGAATGGACATCCATGTACTATAAGGCTTGAGTCCTCCAAAAACTGGAACCACTCATACAGAGTTGCTCTCGGTTCTGGCTCACAGGATGTGAACCTCCTCGTCACATGGACACATAGACTGGCGTTGTCTTTGCAACGGGCGGCCGCACCCTAGGGCCCTCTATATGTCGCGCTTCCCAGGTGTGGGAATTGCCGAGTGGTATAGTGCGGCCTAAAATGTCTCTTTATATGTGTCACGGTGCTCCTACCTGGATACCGCTGGACCCTAGGCTTTGGCTCCAAAGCAGTAAATAGGGTGAATAATTGAGGGATAAAAGAATAACTTGAGTCCAGACCTTGAGATGAAGTTCAATGGCAGCTTTACTTTGGTAAACGTTTCTCCAAAACCATTTACAGGCTTTGACTTGGTTCCAGCAGGCTTTAGCATGAAACTGGCAGGCAAACTCCACTCTGCTATATCTCTGTTTCTCTCTGACTCTGCTGTACTGACAGGCTGGCTGTATAACTCAGCTTCTTCCATATGCTGTACTTCGCTTTGTAGTCTGACTCTAGGTTATGCCAGGGAACTTTCCTCCTGGCTCCTGAGGCTTTAAGCTTTGGCCTCCATGGCCAGCAGAGCTTAAGGTGCCCTGGCTGGAGTGGGCACATCCAGCAGAGACGTGCCCCTGAACACCCTTCTACTTGCAGGGGGTAAACTACAACTAACTGGTCCCCACCCTTCCTGTAGGAGGTAGGACTAGCCCACCAGAGGGAGATTAGAATGGAATGGTAAGTTCCATTCTATCTAAGATAGCTCTGCCATATTTTCTGCCACCTGCTGGTGGACCAGGCATATTACATGAACAGTTACATAACAACATTATTAGGAATGCACAGTGTGGAGGACCTGGACAAAATGCATAAGATGACATGAGGTTAGACCATTAAAGACAGTAGCAAGGTGCAGAAGTTATAACACCACTGTGGGGTGTTACATCTTTACAAGACAACCCCTTTAAACTTCATTCCAGCCTATAACATGTATCACCTACTCAATGACTTGGTGATAAAAGTTACATTGGTGGCCATCTAACTGCTGAGATCCCAGTCCCCTTTCACCCTCACAGGTACAACAGTAAAAAGGAGGTCTTAGAAGTCCATGTCCATACCCCCATAGAGTTGTATTGAGCGGCATCATGGATGTTGGGGGGTTGTCAGACCCCGGAAATCGAACATTTGTCACCTGTAACACCATTTTAAATTGAACGGTCAGTGGAAGGCTAGCATAACCCTAACCCTGTGATGGCTAACCTCCGGCACTCCAGCTGTGATAAAACTACGACTCCCAAGATGTACACTTGCTTAGTTGTTCTCAAAACTGCACAGAAATGAGTGGAGCATGCTGGGAGTCGTAGTTTCACCACAGCTGGAGTGCCGGAGGTTAGCCATCACTGCCCTAACCCATGTCAGCCCATAGCTCATGCATTCTGTCCTAATCCATGTAATGGCTCATGCATTCTGTAGAGGGATGAAATGAAAAATTCTAATGAATCATTAATTCAGGATACATCATAATACAGCCATGGATATGATATTCATCACTCACCTATGCGGATTTCGATAAAATCATTCTGGCAGTTCTGATGAGGTTCCAGCCGTAGAGTCGTGAACCCCATGTATGTAGATGAGTTATACGCATTTGGATTCTGAATAGTCCATTCACAGTTTAGGTTCTTTGTGTAATTCCGGAACCGGTCATATCCCGGAGATGTGAAATTTCCTCCAGTAGGTCCTAGGAGAGGCCCACCGCAAACTGCAAGACAAAGATGATCGGTTTGGTTTTACTTCCCAGTGTCTGTACTAAACTAGAGCTGCTGGTAGCTCCTGGAACCAGTCAACAGGTGAGAGATATGGAAATGGCTGAGTGAGCACGCTCGTCTGTAACCAATTCTCCCATAGACTATAAGGGCTGTTTCACGTGAGCGAGTCCATTGCGGGAATTACATTCCGCTCCGTGTGTGAGCGCGATCCTCCGTTCTGGACTTGCAGGAGCGCACAGCATTATCATGGTTTATAATGCTGTGTGCCTCTGCTTGACCTTACTTCTACAGGGCCACACTGACAGCTTTATGTCACCATGATTCTGTATCAGTAAGATCATGCAGAGGCACACAGCATTATAAACCAGTATAATGCCGTGTGCTCCTGCAAGTCCGGAATGAAGGGTCGCGCTCACACACGGAGCGTCATTCCCGCAATGTGAAACAGCCCTAAAAGAGAAAAAAACACAGCTAAACTTTCACACTCGCGTTTGGTGCGGATCCGTCATGTATCTGCACAGACGGATCAGTTTAGATAATATAACCGTCTGCATCCGTTCAGAACGGATCCGTTTGTATTATCTTTAACATAGCCAAGACGGATCCGTCTTGAACACCATTGAAAGTCAATGGAGGACGGATCCGTTTTCTATTGTGCCAGATTGTGTCATAGAAAACGGATCTGTCCCCATTGACTTACATTGTGTGTCAGAACGGATCCGTTTGGCTCAGTTTTGTCAGACGGACACGAAAACGCTGCAAGCGTCCAAAGCGGAATGGAGACGGAATGGAGGCGAACTGATGCATTCTGAGCAGATCCTTTTCCATTCAGAATGCATTAGGGCAAAACTGATCCATTTTGGACCGCTTGTGAGAGCCTTGAACGGATCTCAGAAACGGAAAGCCAAAACGGCAGTGTGAATTCGCTGACTGGATCAAGGGACATGTCATGGACTTGTTAGGAGTCCCAGTGATCTAACCTGCACTGTAAGAGGCCATACATCCATGTGCTTCCCCAGTGGTAAAATTGCATGCATGAACATTCCTTACCATGCTACAACCTAATAGGTTTAGATTTTTTGACTTTGGGATTGTCAGGAATTTACCTAGCCCTGATCCGGGGCACGGCTGTTGTAAGAGGATTGGTATGCCAACCATATACTGACTTTTGCCACGATGTGCGATTGGATTTTATTTTTAAATCAACTTGAAATAAAGACGTAATGGTTTTAGTCTCTGAGAGCTGGACAGTCATCCTCTGGCTATGCTGATCTATCTGTGAGCCTGGATGCAAAGCCATTTAGGTTTCTTCCTCAGCAATCATTCCCAGAGCCAGGTGCAATGTTTAATCTGTATTTGCCTGTGATTTTATTCCTGGCTCCCGTTAGTTCTGTGTGCTCAGAACTGCGCTTTGGGACCGTCCTGTGAACCGACTGTGGCTTGTCGCTGGATTAATGTCTTGTCTACTAATCTAGCTTTAACCGTCTCTCCTGGTGAACTGACTTCGGCTTGTCTCTGGAATAACCCCTAGTATACTGATTTGGCTTCCACTGACCTTTCTGACTTAGGCCCCTTTCACACGGGCGAGTATTCCGTGCGGGTTCAATGCGTGAGTTGAACGCATTGCACCCGCACTGAATCCTGACCCATTCATTTCTATGGGGCTGTGCACACGAGCGGTGATTTTCACGCATCACTTGTGCGTTACGTGAAAATCTCAGCATGCTCCTCTTTGTGCGTTTTTCATGCAACGCAGGCCCCATAGAAGTGAATGGGGCCGCGTGAAAATCGCAAGCATCCGCAAGCAAGTGCGGATGCGGTGCGATTTTCACGCACGGTTGCTAGGAGACGATCGGGATGGAGACCCGATCATTATTATTTTCCCTTATAACATGGTTACAGAGGAAAATAATAGCATCCTGAATACAGAATGCATAGTAAAAGAGCGCTGGAGGGGTTAAAAAAATAATAAAAAAATTTAACTCACCTTAGTCCACTTGATCGCGAAGCCGGCATCTCCTTCTGTCTTGATCTTAGCTTTGTGTAGCAACAAGGACCTTTGGTGACGTCACCAGGTCATCACATGATCCATCACATGATCTTTTACCATGGTGATGGATCATGTGATGACCGGAGTGACGTCACCACAGGTCCTGTTGCTACAAAAAGCTAAGATGAAGACAGAAGGAGATGCCGGCTACGCGATCAAGTGGATTAAGGTGAGTTAAATTTTTTTAAATTTTTTTTAACCCCTCCAGCGCTATTGTACTATGCATTCTGTATTCAGAATGCTATTATTTTCCCTTATAACCATGTTATAAGGGAAAATAATACAATCTACAGAACACCGATCCCAAGCCCGAACCGAAGTTCAGGTTTGGGTACCAAACATGCGCGATTTTTCTCACGCGAGTGCAAAACGCATTACAATGTTTTGCACTCGCGTAGAAAAATCGCGTGTGTTCCCGCAACGCACCCGCACATTTTCTCACAACGCCCGTCTGAAAGAGGCCTTAGACTCTGACTTGTACTTCTATCCTGCTACTGCTTAGCATCTGATAAGTCTGCTACCTTTGTGCTTGAACCTGCTTCTGCCTCCTTACTCCGCAGACATAACCTGGCTCCTTGGCAGCAGCTCCAACCAGCCTCATGGTGGGCTCTGGTAAACGCCTAGGGCTAGTCTTTGATCTACTAACCGGAGTGGTGATGAAAAATAGGTAGAATATTTCGAGTTTTCTGGCAGTGTACCCCTACAGTGACCCTGTATTCTTCTTCACCTCTGTTTCTTTATAGGGATATTGATTACAGAACCATAAGTCTTCTTCTCAGGCCATGTGAGAGCGGGATGACTTGTGCCACAAGGAGGATCAGTCTTGATCAAGGTAAGGCTTTCATCCTGGTTTCTCTTCTCCATTCTCCCTCTGGCACAAGGCATACAGGCATTCACCTGGACCACTCATATGGCTGTGTGAATGAAGCCTACAGCTGATCCGGCCTCATGCAGACATTCAGTTGTGATCTTCAGCAGTACAGTACATAACACCCTACGTGTAATACCATTTAGAATACATGACATGTTTACCTGCATCCTCCATTGACGTAAATGTCGCCTGGAATCCTCCGCTGGATACGGACCCGTCTGTGATAAATACTACTTTCATGGTATTTCCTGAAGATCTAATTATTGTATCCTGGGCTACGTCACCACAAAGTTTTTCCAAAAGTGGAGACTGATGACGATAACCATTGTACACCTGTGATCAGAGCAGAAGTGGTTAGTAGTATTACTGGTAACCTACAAGAATGTGCTATGGCGGGCTTTATTATGGTGAGCTTTATTACTACTGCAGGACTGTGGGGAGCATAGTTACTAGTATGGGCAATATGGGGGGCATTATTAAATCTGGGGCACAATGGGGGGCATTATTACTACTTGGAGCACTGTAGGGGCACTGTTATTACTAAGTGCACTCTGGCAGAAATGTTTTGCTATTGGTGGGTTTTTGTGAGCACTATTACTGTGGGGTACCCTGGCATAGTATCAGCTTTGCACAATTATTTTTGGAGGACACTATGTTTGGGGGTGGCAGGATGTGGTGATCAGAATATGGGGAGGAGGATGGAAAAGTAGTAACCTAAGATGTCAGTGTGTCAAACTGTGCTCTGTTCACTATGGGGCCTCATTCTTGAGATGAGTAGCAGGTCCCAAATCGGAATACCCTTTTAAAGTGAGAAGTGAATCCCTCCCTTTTATCATCATATCCATTTGTACTAATTAATTTCTTAATAAATCTTTTATATTCAATTTATTTTTATACAGAGCTCCAAATTCCCTCTATAATCACAGATTTAAATGATCATATTTTGAATTGTTGCAGCCACCACTAGAGGGAGTTTTCTGGGACTTATATAATAGAGATCACCTGGGGTACGACCCCCAGCATCCCACTGATCAGCAACTACACAGCTCCTTACATGGTGTAGTGGCTGTGCCTGGTTACTGCAGCTCTGCGCCTGTTCATGTGAGTAGGGGCAACCCTGCAGTATCCAGGCACGGTCACACTCTGACATTTATCATCTATCCTAAGGATAGGTCATCAGTACCGAAGTCCTGAAGACCCTCTTTAAGAAAGAGCTTACGGTATATTGTTACACATTATATTGACCTCAATAATCACACAGAGTGCAGTAAGCTCCCTCTAGTGGTCACTTCTTGTGGCCAATATTTTACCTTTTCAATTTATTTCTATAGAGTGGATTTGGCTCTCTGTATCAGAAATGTGGAGCTCTGACCACTATAAAGATATCAGGACCGCAAAATACATGCAGTCATATGCATGTAGCCATAGAGGAATCTGTCCTAGAGGATTGTGTTGTCCTATGTGCCCATTGAATGTCCCGCACGTGTTACTACATTCCCATAGGACTTACAGCCACGTAGTCGTAATTACAGCTCTGGTGGTCTTGTAGTTGTAGGTCGTTTATTGTCAGTGTCACACGTCTGCCCTCCGGTACTGTTATTCTCCATTCACAAACCCGATTGTGAGGGTACAAATTGGGATAATTTGGAGATTTGAAGGTTCCAGTGATTCCATTAATGTCTCCTCCACATTCTGTAAGACAGATCAATGTTCCTGTATGCATAATCTCAAACAATATCACTAAACACATGGCTAGGAGCATATACAAGAGGGAGGCTTTACTGTATGTGTTGTTTTTACAGCAGTATCATGCTTCATAGTATGTGGTATTATTACCCAGTGATCTAAGGCTCGGACACAATAATGGGCCTCACATGTTCTTACTGACTTTGGAGGCCATGGACTGCGTGATGATATAATAAAGGTTACAATGCAATAAAAAAATCTTCTGTATACATAGTCAGCATACTGATACATGTTCTGTATGCATAGTCAGCATACTTATACATGTTCTGTATGCATAGTCAGCATACTGATACATGTTCTGTATGCATAGTCAGCATACTGATACATGTTCTGTATACATAGTCAGCATACTTCTACATGTTCTGTATACATAGTCAGCATACTGATACATGTTCTGTATGCATAGTCAGCATACTGATGCATGTTCTGTATACATAGTCAGCATACTGATACATGTTCTGTATGCATAGTCAGCATACTGATACATGTTCTGTATGCATAGTCAGCATACTGATGCATGTTCTGTATACATAGTCAGCATACTGATGCATGTTCTGTATACATAGTCAGCATACTTCTACATGTTCTGTATACATAGTCAGCATACTTATACATGTTCTGTATGCATGGGCATACTTCTACATGTTCTGTATACATAGTCAGCATACTTCTACATGTTCTGTATACATAGTCAGCATACTTCTACATGTTCTGTATACATAGTCAGCATACTTCTACATGTTCTGTATACATAGTCAGCATACTTATACATGTTCTGTATGCATAGGCATACTTATATATTTTCTGTATACATGGGCATACGTATACATGTTCTGTATACATGGGAATACTTATACATGTTCTGTATACATTTGAGATTGAGAAACAGCTCATTGTTTGAACACTGTGTGTGGATTAAATAAATGTTCTGGACTGACGTTCTGCTGTTTGGCCACAAGATGCTGCTGTTTCCTGGGCACAGCTGACTGGCTGAATATATATTTCCATATTTATGAGAGGTGTGGTTCTTCAGAGCATGAAGAAGGAGCTGCAGCCATCTTAGTAGCGAGCTGAGAGCTGAGGAACTGTGTGTGAGCAGCGAAACTAATGGATCCAGGAGTGAGAGGACCCCCTCTGTGACCACAGCTGCAGCTGAGTGAAGCTGATCGTTGTCCAAGACCCAGATCCTGTCCGAGGAAAGGAGGATTGTTTCCAGGAAGGCTGACAAGAACATACCTATACATGTACTTTATACATGTACATACCTATACATGTTCTGCATACATGGGCAGCATACTTATACATGTTCTGTATACATAGTCAGCATACTTATTTATGTTCTGTATGCATGGTCATACCTGTACATGTTCTGCATACATGGGCATACGTAAACATGTTCTGTATACATAGGCATAATTATACATGTACTGTATACATGGGCATACTTATACATGTACTGTATACATGGGCATACGTAAACATGTTCTTCATACATGGACATACTTTATACATGTTCTGTATACATGATGTGACGGACTGACCCGTCACTGGGGCTGCTGGAGAGGCCTGAGGGCTAGCCTCCTTCCTATGGACTATGGACCCAGAACTATGGAGACACCCCCCCTCACCCTGGCTCATTATTCTACAAAGGGAAAAATGGGTAGTTTCTGCCTGCGAGTGATTACGTTATCCCATTGTGTTGATTAATTGTATCACGTGTGTGTTTTCTGCCTGTAACTGCATGTGATTGGTTTATGTAAGAAACTGTCTCAGTCTTTCACAAGGTCCCCCATGGGAGTGTCCCTTGCTGGAAGACCTGCATAAAAGGCTGACATGTTGCCCCATTAAAGTGTCCTGTTCTACCCTTCATGAAGTCTGGGCTCATGTTTGGGGGATGGAAGAACTACACTCTGGGGATTGCTATAATAATTATACTCTCCAGAGTATAATCCCTAGCTCTTGTAAGCGCTGTTCCTGTTCCTGCATTGCTCTCTGAAGGAAGAAAGATGCACCTACTGGAACCTAGAAGCCTTGTCATAGGTCCAGGGTGGATAGAAGACGGCGAGATCCCAACCAAGCTGCGGCGGTTTGTGGGGTCGGCAGTGCTTAGGGTGTCAAATGGAGTGCTTGGAGTCCTCAGGAAGCACTAGGAGCATCCATCAACGGACGTACCCAGTCGGGGTGCCAGGAGATCCGCTACACATGTGCATACTTATACATGTACCGTATACATGGGCATACCTATACATGTTCTGTATATATGGGCATACCTATACATGTTCTGTATACATGGGCATACTTATGCATGTTCATCATACATGGGCATGCTGATATATGTACTGTATACATAGGTTTTTAATCTTAAAAGAGGAATTCTGGTAAAAATAATAATGTTGTAACCAAATGTGGACTGTTTGTGGCCCCCTATGTCACCTTCTGCACTGGCTTCATAGTGGAGACGGAATCCCTTGGCATTCACAGATCCATCGCTGACAAATTTCACATAGGCGAAGCTATCGGAAGTCCTCACCTCATCTGGTACTATGTTATTGCAAAACGTTCCCAATAGTTTCCCTATAAAAGGAAAAAAATATTCAGTTTATATATGTTTTTATGGAAAAGTCACTTAGTGGAGTAACTTGAAATGACTCGGACCCACAGCAAATTTTTGAACGGGGCCCTTACCCTCCAGCAACTTCTTCACAACCCCCACTCCTGTGGCTAGTCAGACAATCCCCAGCACCTGCTCCATCTGTTTAATACTGTATCACTGTATATAAGAGCTAGTGCTTCTATTGTTACACATTAAGCAGACCCAGAGAGGCCTGGCACTGGCTCACCCTGCCTGATAATGAGCAGCCCCAGAGCAGCCTAGCACTGGCTCACCCTGCCTGATAATGAGCTGCCCCAGAGAGGCCTGGCACTGGCTCACCCTGCCTGGAGATGTGCAGCCACAGAGAGGCCTGGCACTGGCTCACCCTGCCTGGAGATGTGGAGCCACAGAGAGGCCTGGCACTGGCTCACCATGCCTAGAGATGTGGAGCCACAGAGAGGCCTGGCACTGCCTCACCATGCCTGCAGATAAGCAGCCCCAGAGAAGCCTGACACTGGCTCACCCTGCCTGGAAATGTGCAGCCCCAGAGCAACCTGGCACTGGCTCACCCTGCCTGGAGATGTGCAGCCCCAGAGCAACCTGGCACTGGCTCACCCTGCCTGGAAATGTGCAGCCCCAGACAGGCCTGGCACTGGCTCACCCTGCCTGGAGATGTGCAGCCCCAGACAGGCCTGGCACTGGCTCACCCTGCCTGGAGATGTGGAGCCACAGAGAGGCCTGGCACTGGCTCACCCTGCCTGATGATGAGCAGCCCCAAAGAGGCCTGGCACTGGCTCACCCTGCCTGATAATGAGCAGCCCCAAAGAGGCCTGGCACTGGCTCACCCTTCCTGATTATGAGCAGCCCCAGAGAGGCCTGACACTGGCTCACCCTGCCTGATAATGAGCTGCCCCAGAGAGGCCTGGCACTGGCTCACCCTGCCTGGAGATGTGCAGCCACAGAGAGGCCTGGCACTGCCTCACCATGCCTGCAGATAAGCAGCCCCAGAGAAGCCTGACACGGGATCACCCTGCCTGGAAATGTGCAGCCCCAGAGCAACCTGGCACTGGCTCACCCTGCCTGGAAATGTGCAGCCCCAGAGAGGCCTGACACTGGCTCACCCTGCCTGATAATGAGCTGCCCCAGAGAGGCCTGGCACTGGCTCACCCTGCCTGGAGATGTGCAGCCACAGAGAGGCCTGGCACTGCCTCACCATGCCTGCAGATAAGCAGCCCCAGAGAAGCCTGACACGGGATCACCCTGCCTGGAAATGTGCAGCCCCAGAGCAACCTGGCACTGGCTCACCCTGCCTGGAAATGTGCAGCCCCAGAGAGGCCTGGCACTGGCTCACCCTGCCTGAGGATAACCAGCACCAGAGGAGTCTGGCTTACTATGCCTTCATAGATACCAAAGGTTTTCCAATTTTCTTAATAAAGCTTAGTCTTTGTGTAATCAAAACTTTGCAACTTTCTAATACACATTTTTCACTTTTTAGCATAAGTGCTTGCTGCCATTGAATGGAAATATTTTTGTTTGCATCCAGAGGCTGAAAACCTGTACAGATGGTTTGAAATATATCCAGTCTAGTCAACGCTGTGTGACATCATGGACTCTAAGCTGATACATTTTATCTACACTGATACATTGTAACAAACCATCAGGATGGGAGAGTGAAGCATAATATTAAGTTGCTTAATTTTCACTATTCATATACATTTACATACTAGAAGGTCAAGTGAATTTCCCTAATATGTCTAAGTCAATAGAAAGGAAAGCTTCTCCATCCCGCAATGCACAAGGTACTCGACAAGGAAAGCGTTTGGGCAATCTAGCCCTTATATGAGATGTTAAAGTGAACTCACCAGATGCATTATATTCACGGACTTCCACAAAGTCACTTAGGCAATCTGATGAATTCTGAAGATCCAGAGACTCAAATCTTATGATAAGGTAATGTCCTGTGGGGCCATTGAAGAACCATTCACACAAAGAGGAGTCCGGGTAATTCTGGGTCGGGTAGCCAGGACCTTGGATAATGCCACTCTCCCCGTAGTGTGTTCCTCCACAAGTAGCTGCAAATCCATAAAATACACACTTTACCAAGGGCAATTATATCTTCATCAGCACATCTAAAAAGATAAACTATCTGCCCCAGTAACCCAGACCCAGTGTACCAGGTCAGACATGTCCCCCCCTCCTCCTCCTCATTGTACTGTGTCCGGCTGTAAGGTGACGGCTGCAGCAGGAGCCTCCCCCCTGTGCCATGTGTGCAGTAGAACACAAATATTATCAAGCACTGCCTCGCTTGATTATTCCCTGCACGTCAGTCATTCCTAGTCAAAAATGGAAGAAAGGAACAGAAGATTAAGCCCATTGTCCTGTTTGTTTCAGGCACATGCAGAAAATCCTGCAGACTGACAAATAGCGGTGGTAGCATGATCTCCTACTTACGTTTCTCATTCTATTCTAGGCTTACTGCATATGCATGGAGCTAAATGATAAAAATGTATCTTCCTGCTGCCACCACTAGGGGGAGCTTACTACATACTGTTAGACATTGATATTAAAGGGTATTCCAAGGTTTCAATATTGAAGTCCTAGCCTCAGGATAGGCCATCAATATATGATAGGCAGGGGTTGGCCAACCCGCACCCCTGCTGATCAGCTTGTTTCAGAGTAGCTCAAGCGCTGGTCCTAGAAGTAGACAGTGCAATCCGTTATATAGTGGATGTTGCTGGTAAATGCAGCATTGTGTCAAAGTGAATGGGAGTAGCACTGCAGTTATAGGTTCCCGTCCACTACACAATGGGTACAGCTGTTCTGGTGCTGGAGCTACTCTTATCAGCGAGAGTGCGGGGTTGTCAGAGCCCCACCTATCAGATATTGATAGCCCATCCAGAGGATAAGCCATCATTAGCAGACTAAGTCATTTTCACTGGGGTGAAAAAAAAGCCTGACCCTCAGTATCGAATTCTATAACAAGAATAAGGTTGTGTTCACGCTCCCATTGAAGGCTCCATCAATTTGGACGGCAAGAATTGTGGCACATGCAGCACTATTCTAATGGTCAAAAAGATGAAAACTACAACAGGACTCCATGGTAAGTTAGTGGGGTCCATAGGGTGCCATTGGTGTCCCTTATGGCTAGGAGCCTCTGTCGGTGTGGCCAATGGTGTCTATGGAGCACCATTGATATCCACCGTATAGGAGATTGGGAGATTGACTAATATTTAGGCATAAGAACATATATGCAAAGTGACAAGGAACGAGAAACATCTCGCTACAGCCACCCTTTGAAAGTGGCTCCCTACAACTTTTTATCAAGCCTTGGGACATGACAAGCTGTTTCAGGGTGTTTGCCCCTCATCAGTGTGGAGTAGGATTCTGGCTGGCTGAGTGCGATGCCTTGGGTGCAGCTTAGGTAGGGTGCTGGGTCTTCTTAAAGAGGAGACTTATTGACAATGCTCCATGAGAAAAGAATATGCCAAGGGGTATCTCCCAAGGAAAGGGAACCCTTTCGCCTAGTGCCACCTTGGAGCACTTCAAGGAAGTATGAATATAGGGCTGGTGTCTTTAAAGAGACCCAACTAAGCTGCATCTAAGGCATCACACTCAGTCAGCCAGAATCCTACTCATCTCCCAAGGCTCACTAAAAAGTTGGATTGTGACTCATAGGGAGTCACTTCCAAAAAGGTGGCTGTAGCAAGATGGTTCTTTTTGTTTGGGAGATACCTCTTTGAATATAAATTGGAGCATTGCCAATAAGTGTTCATACCATGAAGTACTTCCAGTAAGTCTCCATACAGAGCCAGTACCCTATCTAAGTGGCATAAGAACATGTAAGAGATGGCCCATCTAGTGAGTCAGGGAGTTAGAGGTTTCCAAAATGTAGAGGTGTCCACCACTAGTGGTTGTAGAAAATGCAGTAAATCCAGCTGGAGACACAAAATACATAAAATGATGGAAAGAAATGAATATGGAGGAGTGTGTCCATCACCTGGGACCATCACCTTCCCATGGTAGTCAATAAGAGTATCCTTACCAATAGAATAGTTGGCACTGAATCCTGCGCGAGGTGTGCTGCCGTCTGTTCTGAACCTCAGGTACATAGCAGTGCCCAGAGATTTATAGGTGACTGGCAGTGTGTTCCCGCACAGTTTTGCAAGGGGCCTACTGTTAGAATCTGCGCCGTCTCTTAATTCCAGGTAACTGTTACTGCAGCTGATAGAAAGGAAAGCACATATATTATATGAGGATCTACAGGAAGCCAGGGTTGATATTAAGGGGTTCTCCGGGAATTAAGAAAATTAACATTTTAAATATTACTTTATTATAAATATATTCCCAAATACCTTTTATTAGTTATAATGGCTCATTTGGTCTAAGGTGCAATTATTAAGAGACATAAAATGGCCGCCGGCCTATTAGTACACACGAAACCTGTCCTAATCACACAGGACAAGTCACTTGTGAACTCTGAGCTAAAGAGCTGCCTCATCCTCCTATCCTACTTGTCAGGAATTATGATCCTGAATACAGCTGATAAGATCTTCAGATGAATCTCTGTAGGAATGGAGTCCATGAGGAGACATGAAGTACAGAGAATACGGACAGGACAGACTGTGGTAATGTGAGGCTGTGGTAATGGAGACTGCATACAAGAGCTGCTGCTCATCAGCCACACCTCACCCTCCTCTCTGTACTTCATGTCTCCTCATGGACTCCATTCCTACAGAGATTCAGCTGAAGATCTTATCATCTGTATTCAGGATCATAATCCCTGACAAGCAGTGGAGGTCCCAGCAGTTGGACCCCCACTGATCTAATAGTTATCCCCTATCCTGTAGATAGCGGATAACTTCAACCAACCAGGATACCCCTTTAAGTGATGGAAAAATGTACTGGGAATATCCATCACAACTCTACCATTATGAAAGGTTCCTCAGAATTGTCTTCTTGTGTGTCCTCCAAAAGTACCAAACAGGACCTGTCCCCACTCCTGACATGTTTCTTGTAGTAACTACTTGCATCCCCCCATGTAATAACAATTCTGAGCATCTATTCTTATGACTCTATTGCTTTATTATTCCCGCTAGATGGTTTGAATAAATTGTCTGCAGTCTGCACTGAGGTCTATCTGGGTGTTACCAGTTGGGTGTGTGTCCCTGCACAGTCTGGCACTATCCAATCGGTGACACTGCCAGAAGGTGCAGGGACACACCCCCAACTGGTAACAACTAGGTGGACCTTCATTACAAACTGCTAGCAATACTTTCCTAAACTTCTAGCAGGAATAATAAAGGAATGGCACAACATAGAGCGATAAGACTAGATGCTCCAGAATTGTTATCACATGGGGAATGCAGGTAGCTATTAAAACAGGTAGGTCAGGAGAGGGGACAGGTCCTCTTCTACATGTAATAGGTAGCTGCATGTGTTGTGTTATAGCAGAGACTACCAGTATGTGACCAGGGGCACTGTGGACCAGTGGTTCCGGTAGCAATTCGCACAGAGTGTTTATTGGAAAAAGTAAAACTTTTCATTATACAAAGAATAACATTTATTTGATGATCACAAGGATATGGCGTGACGTTAGGATCGGCGGGGTCTGACCTATGGGACCCCTGATCAATGTCCCTTCAGCTCACGACTCCTGACCATCCTCTGTACCTGCAGCTCTATTCACGTGGATGGGACTGACTCAGCGTGTGGAAAGGGGGGCGTTCATATGCAGGGGATCCCAGTAATCAGATCCCACCGATCACTTTGAATAGTGGGATTGCCCTTTTAATGCGCTTCTACAGTATAATATACAGACACAATACTATAAAGAAGTAGATGAAAAGTATTGGAAAAATAAAAGTACTTGTCGGAGGGCTCAATGTGGAACCGATCTTGGAAGTTGATCTGCACCGCTTCACCGTTCGGCACTATGACGGTCCACACACATTCGATATTACGAGGATAGGCACTGGGATAATTTGGTGATGTAATTAATCCATTAGGATCGGAGTCTGTGACGTAGATGGTTCCTCCACAGGCTGGAAATAAATGATTGTCACATTAACCATATACAAAGCAATGACATAGTACAGAAGGGCGGCCGGGGCATAACAAAACCTGGAATGGAGTCCCACTCCACTATGACCACTTTCAGCAGCAAGTTCAGAAAAGCTTATGATTGGTTAGGGTTCCATAATGCACAGGGATAATGCACACAGTGATGTCACAGTAGAATAAAAATGATGGAAGAATAGTGGCATAATAACGCGCAATGAGGTAATAATGATGGCATAATGTATACAGTAATGTAATTGCCTAGAAGAATGTAATAATAGTGGTAAATGAATACAGTGATGTCACAGTACAGGGGTAATGCACAAAGTGATGTCACAGTACTGTAAAAATTATGTAATAGTGTACAATGTATACACTGATGTAATTATAATGAGATAATGCAGGCAGTGATGTAATAGTGATAAAATAAATACAGTGATGTCACGGTACAGCAGTAATGTACACAGTGATGTCACAGTACAGCGGTAATGTACACAGTGATGTCACAGTACAGTGGTAATGTACACAGTGATGTCACAGTACAGCGGTAATGTACACAGTGATGTCACAGTACAGCGGTAATGCACACAGTGATGTCTCAGTACAGTGGTAATGTACACAGTGATGTCACAGTACAGTGGTAATTCACACAGTGATGTCACAGTACAGCGGTAATGTACACAGTGATGTCACAGTACAGCGGTAATGTACACAGTGATGTCACAGTACAGCGGTAATGCACACAGTGATGTCACAGTACAGTGGTAATGTACACAGTGATGTCACAGTACAGCGGTAATGTACAAAGTGATGTCACAGTACAGCGGTTTTGTACACAGTGATGTCACAGTACAGTGGTAATGTACACAGTGTTGTCACAGTACAGCGGTAATGTACACAGTGATGTCACAGTACAGTGGTAATGTACACAGTGATGTCACAGTACAGCGGTAATGCACGCAGTGATGTCACAGTACAGCGGTAATGCACACAGTGATGTCACGGTACAGTGGTAATGTACACAGTGATGTCACAGTACAGCGGTAAAGTACACAGTGATGTCACAGTACAGTGGTAATGTACACAGTGATGTCTCAGTACAGTGGTAATGTACACAGTGATGTCACAGTACAGCGGTAATGGAAACAGTGAGGTCACAGTACAGCGGTAATGTACACAGTGATGTCACAGTACAGCGGTAATGTACACAGTAATGTCACAGTACAGCGGTAATGCACACAGTGATGTCACAGTAGATAAAAAATGATGTAACAATAGTGGGGTAATAACGCACAATGAGGTAATAATGATGGCATAATGTATACAGTAAAAGAGTAGAAGTGGGGCACTCACTAAAAGTATAGGGATCTTGAATTTATTAAGGCAATAGCATGGTAAAAGTACAATAAACGTAATAAAATATCATATATCAATATTGCTATGAAGTAACAAAGTTACAATAAAAAGGGGAGCAAATAAAATATGGTACTATCGATGATAGGCAATAAAATATAACAATAGTAAAATGCAATAAAAAAGGATTAAATACAATACTGTTTAGATATATAAATTGATATGGATCCCGATAAATATGGTTAAAAGTAGTGAGTTCATATGTCAACCATAGGGACATTCACTGATTAAATCCTGAGGAGTAATTCCATGTATGATGATCCGCTCCAACAACCAGTCTTTAAATGGTTCTCTCAAGCAAGAAAAGTCAGAGTCCCAAGCGTATGCAGCTGAAGAGGTTTTACTGGATATCAGTTTAGCTGCTAATACGCACAGCGGCGTCCCGCTGTAATAATGCGATCGCTTATGAGTGGGGTATACAAGTGCTTACCCGAGGCTTCTGGATAACGATTCCTCGACACGGTGCGTTGGTATACGGCTCCGGTCTCAAGGATAGACGTCCTGTTTCAAAATTGGCGCCAGTTGAAATGTTTGTTGCACGCGGTATGAGTTACCTGCGTAGTACAACACCGACGATCCCGGTAATGACTCTGGCCCACAGGTGCTGACTTCCAGGCTTCTCGGACTTGTAGACCCACTTGTCCTGGTGGGGGGGGGGGGATACCAGACGCGTTTCGGGGATTTACAAAGCAGACCCCTTCCTCAGTGGTTGACAACCCCCTGTTCGTGTTCCATTTTTATAGAGCATGAGAGACAGAGAAGAACTGGTTCGGAATCCGACTTTTAAGGATTAGGAATGGATCAATTGGAACTGACTGTCACTTTATATTCAGCTTATCCTCAGCCATATCGTTCACATAATCAGGTAAGTAATGTTAATTCATCATATAAATAGGGGACATCGAAATAAAATAAAAATATTAATATAAATCCATATAAACATATAAACAATTACGGGATCTCCATCTATAAATACCTACATAGCTTGTTAAAATGCATACTATGGCAGTTTCTATAAAATCACATAAAATAAGATCAGTGTCGTTCTTGCAAATAAATCCGTGCGGTTCTGTTGCGTCTTATTGTACCACTAGGTGTTCTATAGGAAAAAAGTGTGGTCCTTTCAGTATGTGTTAATTATTTAGATACATTTTTATTTTTTTATATTTTTATTTTTTAGAAAAGATTCTTTGTGAGGTTCCTCAAGGTGAGTCCCTTGTTCTTCACCAATATGCCATTACATTCAAAACTGTCTTCAAGACGGTTTATGAGGGTATATTGGATGGGGACCAACTGTAGAGGAGAAACAGCACGACTTCAAATATCGTGCTGTTGGTCATCGACAGATGGCACCCATCCTATAGGAAACCAAACAATTCGAAATCAGCATTTAAGCCTGACGGTTGTAATGTGTTTAACTCAAAAATTCGTTTGGTTTCTAAACGTGAAATTTTTTCCACGTGATTACCTCCTCTCCAGTCTTTATATACCTTATCAATCGCTGAAAATGTCATGCAAGAAGGATCTTGGTTGTGTGTTGTTTTAAAATGGTATGACAGGGAGTGAGTTTCAAAGCCCTTCTTTATATTGCCAATATGTTCCGCAATGCGCTTTTTTAAAGTTCTTTTGGTTCTTCCTACGTATTGGAGCTTACAGGGGCATTCTATTACGTAAATTACATCCTCTGTGCTGCATGTAAGAAATTCATTTATTTTGTGGCAATGCTTATTTGTCGTTGATCTAATTTCTGTTGTTTTTTTAGGAAACGAAGTTAATTTGCAATTGCCACATTTACCGCAGCGATAGAAGCCTTGAATATTCGCCCAAGATTGGATATTTGAGGTACGGTTTTTCTTCTTCTGAATCGTAGGTGCAATTTTAATACTCAAATTGGGGGCCTTGGTAAACACAATTTTGGGTTTTACTGGTATCACAGTGTTTAATGTCTTATCGTTTTTCAGTAGATGCCAATGTTTGTTGACAATATTCTGGATTTTCCTAAAATCTCCGTTAAATGGTAAAATCAGACGTAAATTGAAATCCGTAGGTTCAACCTTTTTATTTGTAACCTTCTTATCTATAAAAAACTCTTCCCTGTTCATTTCTTTGACTTTATTGAGTGCCACATTTAAAATCTCCATCGGGTAATCCTTAGCTAAAAATTGGTCTGTCATAATTTTAGCTTCCTTTTCAAATTCAGTATTCAATGTACAATTCCGTTTGGCTCTTCGTAGCTGTCCCTGCGGGATGTTAATCAGCCAGTTAGGAAGATGACAGCTGTTAAAAAGAATATAGCTGTTGCATGCTGTAGGCTTCGCGAAAGTTGTACATTGAAATTTACCCTCTTGATTTAAAATTCGTAGATCTAAAAATTCCAATGAGGTCTGGCTGGTATTTCCCGTAAAAGTTAGGTTCCACTCATTAACGTTAATATCATCTAAAAATTGTTGCAGGGATTCTCTGTCTCCCTGCCAAATAAAAAATATATATCATCGATATACCTTTGCCAGAGCACCAGATTCGTCCCCAGCTTGGGTTGAATGTTCTCATATTCCCACTGTGCCATAAAAAGGTTAGCATAGCTGGGGGCGAATCTGGTACGGCCATGGGCACCGGATTCATGGTACGGCCATGGGCACCGGATTCGCCCCCAGCTATGCTAACCTTTTTATGGCACAGTGGGAATATGAGAACATTCAACCCAAGCTGGGGACGAATCTGGTGCTCTGGCAAAGGTATATCGATGATATATATTTTTTATTTGGCAGGGAGACAGAGAATCCCTGCAACAATTTTTAGATGATATTAACGTTAATGAGTGGAACCTAACTTTTACGGGAAATACCAGCCAGACCTCATTGGAATTTTTAGATCTACGAATTTTAAATCAAGAGGGTAAATTTCAATGTACAACTTTCGCGAAGCCTACAGCATGCAACAGCTATATTCTTTTTAACAGCTGTCATCTCCCTAATTGGCTGATTAACATCCCGCAGGGACAGCTACGAAGAGCCAAACGGAATTGTACATTGAATACTGAATTTGAAAAGGAAGCTAAAATTATGACAGACCTATTTTTAGCTAAGGATTACCCGATGGAGATTTTAAATGTGGCACTCAATAAAGTCAAAGAAATGAACAGGGAAGAGTTTTTTATAGATAAGAAGGTTACAAATAAAAAGGTTGAACCTACGGATTTCAATTTACGTCTGATTTTACCATTTAACGGAGATTTTAGGAAAATCCAGAATATTGTCAACAAACATTGGCATCTACTGAAAAACGATAAGACATTAAACACTGTGATACCAGTAAAACCCAAAATTGTGTTTACCAAGGCCCCCAATTTGAGTATTAAAATTGCACCTACGATTCAGAAGAAGAAAAACCGTACCTCAAATATCCAATCTTGGGTGAATATTCAAGGCTTCTATCGCTGCGGTAAATGTGGCAATTGCAAATTAACTTCGTTTCCTAAAAAAACAACAGAAATTAGATCAACGACAAATAAGCATTGCCACAAAATAAATGAATTTCTTACATGCAGCACAGAGGATGTAATTTACGTAATAGAATGCCCCTGTAAGCTCCAATACGTAGGAAGAACCAAAAGAACTTTAAAAAAGCGCATTGCGGAACATATTGGCAATATAAAGAAGGGCTTTGAAACTCACTCCCTGTCATACCATTTTAAAACAACACACAACCAAGATCCTTCTTGCATGACATTTTCAGCGATTGATAAGGTATATAAAGACTGGAGAGGAGGTAATCACGTGGAAAAAATTTCACGTTTAGAAACCAAACGAATTTTTGAGTTAAACACATTACAACCGTCAGGCTTAAATGCTGATTTCGAATTGTTTGGTTTCCTATAGGATGGGTGCCATCTGTCGATGACCAACAGCACGATATTTGAAGTCGTGCTGTTTCTCCTCTACAGTTGGTCCCCATCCAATATACCCTCATAAACCGTCTTGAAGACAGTTTTGAATGTAATGGCATATTGGTGAAGAACAAGGGACTCACCTTGAGGAACCTCACAAAGAATCTTTTCTAAAAAATAAAAATATAAAAAATAAAAATGTATCTAAATAATTAACACATACTGAAAGGACCACACTTTTTTCCTATAGAACACCTAGTGGTACAATAAGACGCAACAGAACCGCACGGATTTATTTGCAAGAACGACACTGATCTTATTTTATGTGATTTTATAGAAACTGCCATAGTATGCATTTTAACAAGCTATGTAGGTATTTATAGATGGAGATCCCGTAATTGTTTATATGTTTATATGGATTTATATTAATATTTTTATTTTATTTCGATGTCCCCTATTTATATGATGAATTAACATTACTTACCTGATTATGTGAACGATATGGCTGAGGATAAGCTGAATATAAAGTGACAGTCAGTTCCAATTGATCCTAATCCTTAAAAGTCGGATTCCGAACCAGTTCTTCTCTGTCTCTCATGCTCTATAAAAACGGAACACGAACAGGGGGTTGTCAACCACTGAGGAAGGGGTCTGCTTTGTAAATCCCCGAAACGCGTCTGGTATCCCCCCCCCCCACCAGGACAAGTGGGTCTACAAGTCCGAGAAGCCTGGAAGTCAGCACCTGTGGGCCAGAGTCATTACCGGGATCGTCGGTGTTGTACTACGCAGGTAACTCATACCGCGTGCAACAAGCATTTCAACTGGCGCCAATTTTGAAACAGGACATCTATCCTTGAGACCGGAGCCGTATACCAACGCACCGTGTCGAGGAATCGTTATCCAGAAGCCTCGGGTAAGCACTTGTATACCCCACTCATAAGCGATCGCATTATTACAGCGGGACGCCGCTGTGCGTATTAGCAGCTAAACTGATATCCAGTAAAACCTCTTCAGCTGCATACGCTTGGGACTCTGACTTTTCTTGCTTGAGAGAACCATTTAAAGACTGGTTGTTGGAGCGGATCATCATACATGGAATTACTCCTCAGGATTTAATCAGTGAATGTCCCTATGGTTGACATATGAACTCACTACTTTTAACCATATTTATCGGGATCCATATCAATTTATATATCTAAACAGTATTGTATTTAATCCTTTTTTATTGCATTTTACTATTGTTATATTTTATTGCCTATCATCGATAGTACCATATTTTATTTGCTCCCCTTTTTATTGTAACTTTGTTACTTCATAGCAATATTGATATATGATATTTTATTACGTTTATTGTACTTTTACCATGCTATTGCCTTAATAAATTCAAGATCCCTATACTTTTAGTGAGTGCCCCACTTCTACTCTTTTATTTATTTATCTTATCAGACTGGGTGCTGTCTGTTAGTGGGTGCACCTCTTCTTGGATCCCCTTCTCATCTTAGTGCGACATTTCCCTTGAATCAAATAATGTATACAGTAATGTAATTGCCTAGAAGAATGTAATAATAGTGGTAAATGTACACAGTGATGTCACAGTACAGTGGTAATGTACACAGTGATGTCACAGTACAGCAGTAATGTACACAGTGATGTCACAGTACAGCGGTAATGTACACAGTGATGTCACAGTACAGCGGTAATGTACACAGTGATGTCACAGTACAGCGGTAATTTACACAGTCAAATCACAGTACAGCGGTAATGTACACAGTGATGTCACAGTACAGCGGTAATGTACACAGTGATGTCACAGTACAGCGGTAATGCACACAGTGATGTCACAGTACAGCGGTAATGCACACAGTGATGTCTCAGTACAGCGGTAATGTACTCAGTGATGTCACAGTACAGCGGTAATGTACACAGTGATGTCTCAGTACAGCGGTAATGTACTCAGTGATGTCACAGTACAGCGGTAATGTACACAGTGATGTCACAGTACAGAGATAATAAATTGTGATGTCACAGTACAGAGATAATAAACAGAGTCATGTCACAGTACAGTGGTAATGTACACAGTGATGTCACAGTACAGCGGTAATGCACACAGTGATGTCACAGTACAGCGGTAATGTACACAGTCATATCACAGCACAGCGGTAATACACACAGTGATGTCACAGTACAGCGGTAATGCACACAGTGATGTCACAGTACAGGGCTAATACACACAGTGATGTCACAGTACAGGGATAATACACACAGTGATGTCACAGTACAGGAATAATAAATAGTGATGTCACAGTACATGATAATGTAAGGGTTTAGAGGCAACATTGTGCGATGACACAAAAAATATGGCAAATTTCTTGAGGTAAGCTAAACCAACAAATAGGTGGTCAGAGAGTCTATAGGTGTGTGTGATTTATCATCCAGCATCAGCCAATATGTTAGATCTGACACAGTTTAAATGGGTCATCCCTGATTGATATAAAATCAGACATCATACAGCACATGACGTCCTCTTTCTAACAAAGCCAGAACCAGCCCTGCACCTCACATGGATCCAGAGATCTCCCCATTTACTGCTCCAATTGTTCTGCTATTTCAAGCTGGCAGGTCAGGGAGCATGTCCTTTCTTGGGGGTGTCCTTTCTCCTGCAGCTCTCTCCCTTTGACAAGAGGTGTGTCTTTTTCAGGGCGTGTGTCCTTTCTGCTGCATCTGTCCACCTATCACAGATCAGGAGGCATGCCCTTTCTTCTGAAGCTGTCTCCCTATCACATCTCAGGGGTTGTGTCCTTTCTGCTGCAGCTCTCTCCCTATCTCAGACTGTCACAGCTTTTAACACTAGAGGGTGGCACTGAACATGTGCAACCACCTCAGTGAGGTGGAAAGAGAAATAAAGAAAAGAGCAAACAGCAGGTGGCGCTCTACAGATTCATTTTATTGAATAACTCAGTAGCTGTAATACATTTTTAATTACATGCAATTACATAAGTATTCAGATCCAGGTGCTGGTTTGAAAAATAGAATATTTTTGTGGGACAACCCCTATAAGACTGTCTGTATAAGTTTACACTGCCTTACTATTGAACAGGATTAGTAAATCTGCCCCAAAGTGTTTAAAAAAAATCACGTTTATTTTATTGGATAAATTCAGAATACCCCTTTAGTAACTAGAAGGTTTAGTCTGGGGTAAGAAACCTCCATCACTCCAACTGTTGTAAAATTACAACACCCAGCATCCACACTTGCTTGGTTGTTCTTGTAATTCTCCATAGAAGTTAATAAAGCATGCTGGGAGTTGTAGTTCCACAGTAGCTGATTGCTATGTAGAGTAATAGACGAGTCATTTCCACTTACCTAGACCTTTTGCCTCGTATGCGAGCTTAAACCCTTTCCCTTCGTTACTGGCGTCTGTGATGAATCGGACAAAGAGTTCGTTGTCGGTGGTGTGCATGGTGGACGGAGCGTTCCTGCCGCAGAATTTCCCATTTCCAAGCGGAGGGGATGACTCATCTGCGCCGTTTTTCAGCTGGTGACATAATATCCATTAGTTATACCTAAATAGGCGTGTTTTACACAATTGTCCCCCCCCCAGATGACGATGAACCTACCTCTATGAAGTCTCCGCTGCCGCAGGAACCATCGTTGTTCAGGACTTCAAATGTTTGTTCAAAATGGACGGCAATTGTGAAGCCGACGGTGACCATCACGTGCCACGTGCAGTTCTGATTGGGAACGTAGTTTTCGGGGTAATTCTGCGAGGTTATCACTCCTCTGTTTGCATGCAGATATCCACCACAGCCTGATGAAGAAGAAGAAGAATATGTAGGTACCTACTGCGGCTGCATTGGGGGTTCAGGGTGGGCTCACATCACGTTTTTCTCATCCTTTTAACATATCCAAAATGGTATACGTTAAACAGATGCCTCAGACTGACGCCATACAGCGGGATCCATTCACTATAGAGTTCCTTTGTAAAAAATAAAATAAAATAAAAAAGTATACTTTTTTTGTACCATTGTAAAAAAGTATCCGTTTTTTTTTTTTACCAGACTGTGCAGGATACAAGACCATGGTGTGCTGCGTTTTTGTAACCTTTTTTTGTAACGTATTTGTCAAACGGAGGCAAAAATTGTGATGTGAACCCACCCTTCGAGAAAAGAGTGAACTGCGGGGGAGAGGTTTTATTTTTGGCCTCCATATATATGGCACATATAGAGGAGAGAGGGTCCCCTATTATGGTGTTGCTGCTTTCTGTAAATAGGGGACGGATGGTCCTGGTGCTTTCTCTACCCCTTTTGCTCTCTTTTTCGTGACCCTGTTCTGCCTCTCTGGTATGTATGGTTTATATTACATTGTTGAGCATGCAGTACTACATATGTCCACAAGGTGGAGGCAGACCACCTTTTGTAGTATGTATACTACACTCAGGGTACTTTCACACTTGCGTTTTTCTTTTCCGGCATAGAGTTCCGTCACAGGGGCTCTATACCGGAAAAGAACTGCACAGTTTTATCCCCATGCATTCTGAATGGAGAGTAATCCGTTCAGTTTGCATCAGGATGTCTTCAGTTCAGTCGTTTTGACTGATCAGGCAAAAGAGAAAACCGCAGCATGCTACGGTTTTATCTCCGGCGAAAAAAACTGAAGACTTGCCTGAATGCCCGGCATTTTTTCCCATAGGAATGTATTAGTGCCAGATCCGGCGTTCAGAATACTGGAATGCTGGATCCGTTCTTCCGTTCTGCGCATGCGCAGACTGAAAAAGAGGTGAAAAAAATAAATGCCGGATCCGTTTTGCCGGATGACACCGGAAAGACGGATCCGGCATTTCAATGCATTTTTTCAACTGATCAGGCATTTTTAAGACTGATCAGGATCCTGATCAGTCTTACTAATGCCATCAGTTACCATACATTTTGCCTGATCCGGCAGGCAGTTCCGGCGACGGAACTGCTTGCCGGATCTCTCTGCCGCAAGTGTGAAAGTAGCCTAAGGCAGAATTCACATAGTCTATGCCATATTTAGCAAAATATTGCACATGCCCAGTACATATTATGAAGCAATGAGATAAATATCACAAGATACGATGTAGCTTTAGTTTTGGAGATATTTGGGTCAATAAGTGTGAGCCCACCTGCCACAACAAGGTAACCTCACTCAGATAAGCCTTTAGGCCCCATGCACACGCAAATCATGGATCCGCAGAATAAGCATGCGGTCCGTGTGCTGTCTGCATTTTATTTGCGGACCCATTGTTTTCAGTGGGTCCATGGTCCACATTTTGTGTACATAGATATCTTTTTGAGGAACGGACATATGGATGGATGCAGAAGGTACACAGGTGTGCTTTCCACGTCTGTATGTCCGCTCTGAAAAAAGATGGAACATGTCCTATGCTTGTTCGCAAAATACAGACTGGGGACCCATTGAAGTCACTGGGTCTGCTAAATATGTGCATACAACATGGACCGCACAAAACAGATACGGTCATGTGCATGGGGCCTTACACCAACATGCTACATGGGCAGCAGAAGACCTGGGTCTACGATTTATATACTCTGGATCGGTAGCAAGCAGCTTTATTCTGCATAAATTTAAAACGGCTTTGGACAGATTAGAGGTGGACACAGTCACCACCCCCAAAATATACTGTGCAAAATACAGGTACAAATTGATAGCTTCAATATACAAAATCTAAATATGTGCAAGAAAATTTACTTCGATGATAAGACGCATTGAACCCTCTCCCAGAAACACTTCCATCAGAGGCAAAATACAAGAACATAGCTTCTCCGGTTGATCGTATTGGTCCAGGAACCTCCCGACCACAGATGGTGGTAAGTACGGGGGCAATGTTGTTGTCTCCTTGATGATAAAAAATAATAGAATATATGTTAATAATTTTAGAATGAAACAGTAATAATTACAGCTTGTCTCATCTCGCCACTACTAAGGTGGAATGAGACACAGCCCCGACCACCGGCCAGCCAAGAAACAGCGGAGTATGCCAGCGCTCCTGTTTCCCGGCTGGCTGGTGGTTGGGACTGTGTCTCATTCCGCCTTAGTAGTGGCGAGATGAGACAACCCCTTTAATAGAAAACATTCTGGCTTCTTGCAACCACCACTATTAGAGGGAGCTTCAGAGTTTACTGCGTAGTGTGTTATTACTGAGTTCAATTGCAGTTAGCTCCCTCTAGTGGTGACTACAGGGAGTCAGAATGTTACCTATTAAATTGAAACCTATGCAGTGAATTTAGTGCTCTATATCTTAAAACCTGGGCTTCATACACTATGAAGATATATTAAAGGGGGTTTCAGGGCTTAAATTTTGCTGATATATCATATTATATCAGATGTCAGATTGGGGGGGTGGTCCGACCTCTGGCACCCCCATTGCTCAGCTGTTTGAAGAGGCTGTGATGCTGGAATGAATGCTGTGATAACTTCATACTATACCAAGCACAGCGCCGTACATTGTATAGTGGCTGTGCTTGGTATTGCAGCTCAGTTCCATTCACTTGAATGGGACTGAGCTGCACATAGGATATTTAACCGATGGACGTGACGTCACTGGCCTAGGAAGTGTAAAGGCGCTCTCCAACAGCTGTTCACTAGGGATGACGGGGTCGGATCTTACAATCAGATAGTGATGACTTATCCTGAGGATAGTGTATTAAATGATGGAGGACCGCACACTTGATGATTCTGGTGCCAACAAGGACTTGACAGTCAACAATCAGAAGTATAAATATGCGGCACTCAGAGTAGTCTTTGCAGGTACAGCGACTTGGCCAACATTTATATCTACTCAGGCTTCTCTAATTTTCTGGCACTATTAGTTTAGAGGCATATACTGTATACTGCAGGCATATGTCCTGGCCCAGGATAGGATGCCAAAGCCACTATAGATTTATATGATACCATCTGGCTTTCATTATAACTATATTGATACTCTACTTACCTGAAAATCAAGGGAAAACTAATTTTTTTACAATTAGGTGCAAATCTGTATATATATATATATATATATATATATATATACACTCACCTAAAGAATTATTAGGAACACCATACTAATACGGTGTTGGACCCCCTTTTGCCTTCAGAACAGCCTTAATTCTACGTGGCATTGATTCAACAAGGTGCTGATAGCATTCTTTAGAAATGTTGGCCCATATTGATAGGATAGCATCTTGCAGTTGATGGAGATTTGAGGGATGCACATCCAGGGCACGAAGCTCCCGTTCCACCACATCCCAAAGATGCTCTATTGGGTTGAGATCTGGTGACTGTGGGGCCATTTTAGTACAGTGAACTCATTGTCATGTTCAAGAAACCAATTTGAAATGATTTGAGCTTTGTGACATGGTGCATTATCCTGCTGGAAGTAGCCATCAGAGGATGGGTACATGGTGGTCATGAAGGGATGGACATGGTCAGAAACAATGCTCAGGTAGCCCGTGGCATTTAAACGATGGCCAATTGGCACTAAGGGGCCTAAAGTGTGCCCAGAAAACATCCCCCACACCATTACACCACCACCACCAGCCTGCACAGTGGTAACAAGGCACGATGGATACATGTTCTCATTCTGTTTAGGCAACATTTTTCCAGTCTTCAACAGTCCAATTTTGGTGAGCTCGTGCAAATTGTAGCCTCTTTTTCCTATTTGTAGTGGAGATGAGTGGTACCCGGTGGGGTCTTCTGCTGTTGTAGCCCACCTTTCTTTCCCATTCTGACATTCAGTTTGGAGTTCAGGAGATTGTCTTGACCAGGACCACAACCCTACATGCATTGAAGCAACTGCCATGTGAATGGTTGACTAGATAATCGCATTAGAAATAGAACAGGTGTTCCTAATAATTCTTTAGGTGAGTGTATATATACAGTACAGACAAAAAGTTTGGACACACCTTCTCATTCAAAGAGTTTTCTTTATTTTCATGACTATGAAAATTGTAGATTCACACTGAAGGCATCAAAACTATGAATTAACACATGTGGAATTATATACATAACAAAAAAGTGTGAAACAACTGAAAATATGTCATATTCTAGGTTCTTCAAAGTAGCCACCTTTTGCTTTGATTACTGCTTTGCACACTCTTGGCATTCTCTTGATGAGCTTCAAGAGGTAGTCACCTGAAATGGTTTTCTAACAGTCTTGAAGGAGTTCCCAGAGATGCTTAGCACTTGTTGGCCCTTTTGCCTTCACTCTGCGGTCCAGCTCACCCCAAACCATCTCGATTGGGTTCAGGTCCGGTGACTGTGGAGGCCAGGTCATCTGGCACAGCACCCCATCACTCTCCTTCATGGTCAAATAGCCCTTACACAGTCTGGAGGTGTGTTTGGGGTCATTGTCCTGTTCAAAAACAAAAATGATGGTCCAACTAAACGCAAACCGGATAGAATAGCATGCTGCTGCAAGATGCTGTGGTAGCCATGCTGGTTCAGTATGCCTTCAATTTTGAATAAATCCCCAACAGTGTCACCAGCAAAGCACCCCCACACCATCACACCTCCTCCTCCATGCTTCTCGGTGGGAACCAGGCATGTAGAGTCCATCCGTTCACATTTTCTGCGTCGCACAAAGACACGGTGGTTGGAACCAAAGATCTCAAATTTGGACTCATCAGACCAAAGCACAGATTTCCACTGGTCTAATGTCCATTCCTTGTGTTCTTTAGCCCAAACAAGTCTCTTCTGCTTGTTTCCTGTCCTTAGCAGTGGTTTCCTAGCAGATATTCTACCATGAAGGCCTGATTCACACAGTCTCCTCTTAACAGTTGTTCTAGAGATGTGTCTGCTGCTAGAACTCTGTGTGGCATTGACCTGGTCTCTAATCTGAGCTGCTGTTAACCTGCGATTTCTGAGGCTGGTGACTCGGATGAACTTATCCTCCGCAGCAGAGGTGACTCTTGGTCTTCCTTTCCTGGGGCGGTCCGCATGTGAGCCAGTTTCATTGTAGTGCTTGATGGTTTTAGTGACTGCACTTGGGGACACTTTCAAAGTTTTCCCAATTTTTCAGACTGACTGACCTTCATTTCTTAAAGTAATGATGGCCACTCGTTTTTCTTTACTTAGCTGCTTTTTTCTTGCCATAATACAAATTCTAACAGTCTATTCAGTAGGACTATCAGCTGTGTATCCACCTGACTTCTCCACAACGCAACTGATGGTCCCAACCGCATTTATAAGGCAAGAAATCCCACTTATTAAACCTGACAGGGCACACCTGTGAAGTGAAAACCATTTCAGGTGACTACCTCTTGAAGCTCATCAAGAGAATGCCAAGAGTGTGCAAAGCAGTAATCAAAGCAAAAGGTGGCTACTTTGAAGAACCTAGAATATGACCTATTTTCAGTTGTTTCACACTTTTTTTGTTATGTATATAATTCCACATGTGTTAATTCATAGTTTTGATGCCTTCAGTGTGAATCTACAATTTTCATAGTCATGAAAATAAAGAAAACTCTTTGAATGAGAAGGTGTGTCCTTTGTACTAACTCCAGGGCATCCTTTTTATGGACTGATGCCCAGAACTGAACAGCGTATTCTAGTTGAGGCCGCACCAATGCTTTGTATAGTGGCAATATAGTGGTATATAGATGTACCTATCACATCTGTCGCTCTGATACTCTGTTATAGACATGTGTTTCTATATCCTTCACTACAGAATTTAAAGCCGCCGAAGAAGGTCCGTGTGGACTGAAACATTCGGTTTCTCAACATGAAAAGTGGTCGTCCATTAAATCATTTTCTATAAACTGGATCATGAACCTTTAATCTGACAATAAATTATTCCAAATGCCGCATATTTATACTACTTATCCATGAGTATTTAAAGGGGTTGTCCCATGAAAAATATTCAACAGTTTTCAAACCAGCACCTGGATCTGAATACTTTTGTAATTGCATGTATTCAATAAGATCTATCTGTATAGCGCCACTAATGGTTTAGTTTTTTCTTATTTCTTTGTCCTGCTCACTCAGATGGCCGCACATGCTCAGTTTCATCCTTCAGCTGCCTCCTGAGTTGTGATAGGAAGATCATTGACACTCCCCCTGAGCTACAGCAGAAAAGACACTCCCCTTGAGCTGCCAGCTTGATATAAATCTAGCAGAGCAATGGGGGGAATAATTGGGAAGATCTCTAGATCCATGCGAGGTACAGGACTGGTTTGTTAGAAAGAGATTGTAATGTACTATATGATGACTGATTGTCATTTTTTACATTACTCATGGGATAACCCCTTTAAGTTCTGGAAACCCCTTTAAGAATTAACAACCACACACTCTATTTAGATAGAAAAATGAGAAAGGATGGACATTCAGAGTCATCAACCTTATTTCATTCCATCTTTATACAGTGATCTATCCCTTACCGTCTCTGATGACCAGCTTGTCATTATTGCACGTGCTGTGTGCTTCAATATCCACTGACAGGAGATTCAGCTCCACCGTGGACTCAGGAGACCGGATCACCCAGGTACACACAATCCTCGAAGGGTACATATTGGGCCATCCAGGAGAGAAAAGAAATAGTGGTGTTTCTCCGGTCTGTAAAGCTCCACCGCATGCACCTGTAATGTGATAACATATGGTTCAAAGTCCATACCAAGAGTAATAGCGCCCCCTACTACTAATATGAAATAAAAAAATATCAGGATGGACTGTAGAGAGAAATTTTGGCTGCACCTTTTTTTTTCCGACACGTCAATTACTTTCATCCCTCATTATGTATGGAAGCAAATGTCAGGGTTTTCAGATACTTTTCTACCAATGGCCTATCCTCAGGATAGGTCATCAGTATCTGATGGGTGGGGGTCCAACACCCAAGACCTTTACCGATCAGCTGTCTGAGAAGGCAGCTGCGCTCCTGTGAGTGCCACGGCCACCTCTCTGCTCACCAAGCACAGCGCCGCCCATCTGACAGTGGCTGTGCTTGGTATCGCGGTTCACTTCAATGGGGCTGACTTGCGCCAAGGCCATATGATCAATGAATGTAACATCACGTGGCCTAGGAAAAGCCTCAAGAAGGCCACGGAACTAATATGAGCGCTGGAGCCTTATCAAACAGCTGATCGTCGGGGTCTCCCCAATCAGATACTGATGACCTATCCAGAGGATAGGTCTTTAGTAGAAAAGTGTGGGAAAACCCCTTTAATATAGGATAATGGCTTGCAACACATCACCTCTGTGACTTATAGATGGGCCCCAGTGCAAAATCTGTATCACGGCCCCTCAATCTATCATGTTCCATTTATAAAACTAATGTTTTATTAGGTGGCAGGGAGGCCTTTGGGCATTCTCAGGTGCCTTGCCACATACGACTGCTACCTCTGTACCCCCTATGGCCATGGTCATGGGCGTAGGGATCACCATAGCAGCCATAGCAATGGCTATGGGGCCCTACGCCACTGGGGGCCCGGGCCGCCGGCTGAGGATTATATATATTTTTTAATTCATGTGGCGTAGCTACAAGGGTCGCAGGCCCCTCCAGGACAGACAGAAAAAGCGCTATCTGCAGGGCCTGCAGGCTGTGGGCGATAGGGCGCGGCCGGAGGCAGAGAGGCATACCTGCAATGAGGAGATGGAGTGGTCCCGCTCCCAGTCTGGGCGGCAGTCAAACTGGCCGGAAGTGGAGGATGCAGAGTATACAGCGAAGCTGCGTGCTGCTGGGCCTGGCAGCGCTGCTGGAGTGTGGGCGCACAGACGTTCAAGTGGCTGTGAGGTGAGGGCTGGCTGACTCTGGGACTGGTAAAACTTACTCTGGAGTCCTGGACCATTATATCTGTGGAGGAGGGGAGAGCAGCACCCTGGAGGTCTGGACCAGTACATTTAAGGAGAAGGGGGGAGCAGGACCCTGGATGTCTGGTCTGGACCATTATATAGGGGGGAACAGGACACTGGAGGTCTGGACCATTATATTTAAGGCGAAGGGGGATCAAGACCCTGGAGGTCTGGACCATTATATTTAAGAAGGGGGGAGCAGGACCCTGGAGGTCTGGACCATTATATTTAAGGAGAAGGGGGGAGCAGGATCCTGGAGGTCTGGACCATTATATAGGGGGGAACAGGACGCTGGAGGTCTGGACCATTATATATTGGGAGTAGGGGGAAGCAGGATACTGGAGGTCTGGACCATTATATATGGGGAGTAGGGGGAAGCAGGATCCTGGAGGTCTGGACCATAATATATGGGGAGTAGGGGGAAGCAGGATCCTGGAGGTCTGGACCATAATATATGGGGAGTATGGGGACGCATGAACCTGGAGGTCTGGACCATAATATATGGGGAGTAGGGGGAAGCATGAACCTGGAGGTCTGGACCATTATATAGGGGGGAACAGGACACTGGAGGTCTGGACCATTATATATTGGGAGTAGGGGGAAGCAGGATACTGGAGGTCTGGACCATTATATATGGGGAGTAGGGGGAAGCAGGATCCTGGAGGTCTGGACCATAATATATGGGGAGTATGGGGACGCATGAACCTGGAGGTCTGGACCATAATATATGGGGAGTAGGGGGAAGCATGAACCTGGAGGTCTGGACCATTATATAGACAGGAGGGGGGAGCAGGACACTTGATGTCTGGACCATTATATCTGGGGACTGGCGGTGGGAGATTTAGGGTGGGGGTGGGAGGTCTAGGAGGGGTGTGGGGATGTTGGGGTGGGAGGTCCTGTAAGGGTGTTTGGGTGGGAGCTCTGGAAGGGGTGGGGGTCTGAGAGGTATGTGGGGGTGGGAGATCTGGGAGGGGGGCCCATAAAAAAATGTTGCTATGGGGCCCAGTCATTTCTAGCTACGCCCCTGGCCATGGTAGTCCCATGGCATACTATACAAAAGACTGAATTAAAATGACTGCAGTGGTTTAACCACTTCAGCCCCGCTAGGTGAAACCCCCTTCATGACCAGAGCACTTTTTACACTTCGGCACTACACTCCTTTCACCGTTTATCGCTCGGTCATGCAACTTACCACCCAAATGAATTTTACCTCCTTTTCTTCTCACTAATGGAGCTTTCATTTGGTGGTATTTTATTGCTGCTGACATTTTTACTTTTTTTGTTATTAATCAAAATGTAACGATTTTTTTGCAAAAAAATGACATTTTTCACTTTCAGCTGTAAAATTTTGCAAAAAAAACGACATCCATATATAAATTTTTCACCAAATTTATTGTTCTACATGTCTTTGATAAAAAAAAAATGTTTGGGCAAAAAAAAAATGGTTTGGGTAAAAGTTATAGCATTTACAAACTATGGTACAAAAATGTGAATTTCCGCTTTTTGAAGCAGCTCTGACTTTCTGAGCCCCTGTCATGTTTCCTGAGGTTCTACAATGCCCAAACAGTAGAAAACCCCCACAAATGACCCCATTTCGGAAAGTAGACACCCTAAGGTATTCGCTGATGGGCATAGTGAGTTCATAGAACTTTTTATTTTTTGTCACAAGTTAGCGGAAAATGATGATGATTTTTATTTTTTTTATTTTTCTTACAAAGTCTCATATTCCACTAACTTGCGACAAAAAATAAAAAATTCTAGGAACTCGCCATGCCCCTCACGGAATACCTTGGGGTGTCTTCTTTCCAAAATGCGGTCACTTGTGGGGTAGTTATACTGCCCTGGCAATTTAGGGGCCCAAATGTGTCTTTTGCCAAGATATTTCTCTCATCCAGCATGGGTATATGTAAAATGACACCCCAAAACACATTCCCCAACTTCTCCTGAGTACGGCGATACCAGATGTGTCACACTTTTTTGCTGCCAAGGTGGGCAAAGGGGCACATATTCCAAAGTGCACCTTTCAGATTTTGCAGGCCATTTTTTACACATTTTTATTGCAAGGTACTTCTCACACATTTGGGCCCCTAAATTGCCAGGGCAGTATAACTACGCCACAAGTGACCCCATTTTGGAAAGAAGACACCCCAAGGTATTCCGTGAGGGGCATGGCGAGTTCCTAGAATTTTTTATTTTTTGTCACAAGTTAGTGGAAAATTATGATTTTTTTTTTTTTCTCTTTTTTCCTTACAAAGTCTCATATTTCACTAACTTGCGACAAAAAATAAAAAATTCTAGGAACTCGCCATGCCCCTCACGGAATACCTTGGGGTGTCTTCTTTCCAAAATGGGGTCACTTGTGGCGTAGTTATACTGCCCTGGCAATTTAGGGGCCCAAATGTGTGAGAAGAACTTTGCAATCAAAATGTGTAAAAAATGACCGGTGAAATCCGAAAGTTGCACTTTGGAATATGTGCCCCTTTGCCCACCTTGGCAGCAAAAAAGTGTGACACATCTGGTATCGCCGTACTCAGGAGAAGTTGGGGAATGTGTTTTGGGGTGTCATTTTACATATACCCATGCTGGATGAGAGAAATATCTTGGCAAAAGACAACTTTTCCCATTTTTTTATACAAAGTTGGCATTTGACCAAGATATTTTTCTCACCCAGCATGGGTATATGTAAAATGACACCCCAAAACACATTGCCCAACTTCTCCTGAGTACGGCGATACCAGATGTGTCACACTTTTTTGCTGCCAAGGTGGGCAAAGGGGCACATATTCCAAAGTGCAACTTTCGGATTTCACCGGTCATTTTTTACACATTTTGATTGCAAAGTACTTCTCACACATTTGGGCCCCTAAATTTCCAGGGCAGTATAACTACGCCACAAGTGACCCCATTTTGGAAAGAAGACACCCCAAGGTATTCCGTGAGGGGCATGGCGAGTTCCTAGAATTTTTTTGTTTTTGTCGCAAGTTAGTGGAATATGAGACTTTGTAAGGAAAAAAGAAAAAAAAAGAAAAATCATCATTTTCCGCTAACTTGTGACAAAAAATAAAAAATTCTAGGAACTCGCCATGCCCCTCACGGAATACCTTGGGGTGTCTTCTTTCCAAAATGGGGTCACTTGTGGCGTAGTTATACTGCCCTGGCAATTTAGGGGCCCAAATGTGTAAGAAGTACCTTGCAATCAAAATCTGTAAAAAATGGCCTGTGAAATCCGAAAGGTGCACTTTGGAATGTGTGCCCCTTTGCCCACCTTGGCTGCAAAAAAGTGTCACACATCTGGTATCGCCGTACTCAGGAGAAGTTGGGGAATGTGTTTTGGGGTGCCATTTTACATATAACCATGCTGGGTGAGAGAAATATCTTGGCAAAAGACAACTTTTCCTATTTTTTTATACAAAGTTGGCATTTGACCAAGATATTTTTCTCACCCAGCATGGGTATATGTAAAATGACACCCAAAAACACATTCCCCAACTTCTCCTGAGTACGGCGATACCAGATGTGTGACACTTTTTTGCAGCCTAGATGCGCAAAGGGGCCCAAATTCCTTTTAGGAGGGCATTTTTAGACATTTGGATCCCAGACTTCTTCTCACACTTTCGGGCCCCTAAAAAGCCAGGGCAGTATAAATACCCCACATGTGACCCCACTTTGGAAAGAAGACACCCCAAGGTATTCAATGAGGGGCCTGTCGAGTTCCTAGAAATTTTTTATTTTTTGCATAAGTTAGCGGAAATTGATTTTTTTGGTTTTTTTCTCACAAAGTCTCACTTTCCGCTAACTTAGGACATAAATTTCAATCTTTCATGGACTCAATATGCCCCTCAGCGAATACCTTGGGGTGTCTTCTTTCCGAAATGGGGTCACATGTGGGGTATTTATACTGCCCTGGCTTTTTAGGGGCCCTAAAGCGTGAGAAGAAGTCTGGAATATAAATGTCTAAAAATGTTTACGCATTTGGATTCCGTGAGGGGTATGGCGAGTTCATGGGAGATTTTATTTTTTGACACAAGTTAGTAGAATATGAGACTTAGTAAGAAAAAACAAAAACAAAAAAAAAATTTCCGCTAACTTGTGCCAAAAAAAATGTCTGAATGGAGCCTTACAGGGGGGGGTGATCAATGAAAGGGGGGGTGATCAATGACAGGGGGGTAATCACCCATATAGACTCCCGGATCACCCCCCTGTCATTGATCACCCCCCTGGTAAGGCTCCATTCAGACGTCCGTATAATTTTTACGGATCCATGGATCGGATCCGCAGAACACATGCGGACGTCTGAATGGAGCCTTACAGGGGGGTTATCAATGACAGGGGGTGATCAGGGTGATCACCCCCCTGTCACTGATCACCCCCCCTGTAAGGCTCCATTCAGACATCCGCATGATTTTTTACGGATCCATGGATACATGGATCGGATCCACAAAAAACATGCGGACGTCTGAATGGAGCCTTACAGGGGGGTTATCAATGACAGGGGGTGATCAGGGTGATCACCCCCCTGTCACTGATCACCCCCCCTGTAAGGCTCCATTCAGACATCCGCATGATTTTTTACGGATCCATGGATACATGGATCGGATCCACAAAAAACATGCGGACGTCTGAATGGAGCCTTACAGGGGGGTTATCAATGACAGGGGGTGATCAGGGTGATCAGGGTGATCGCCCCCTGTCACTGATCACCCCCCCCTGTAAGGCTCCATTCAGACATCCGCATGATTTTTTACGGATCCATGGATACATGGATCGGATCCACAAAAAACATGCGGACATCTGAATGGAGCCTTACAGGGGGGTTATCAATGACAGGGGGTGATCAGGGTGATCACCCCCCTGTCACTGATCACCCCCCCTGTAAGGCTCCATTCAGACATCCGCATGATTTTTTACGGATCCATGGATACATGGATCGGATCCACAAAAAACATGCGGACATCTGAATGGAGCCTTACAGGGGGGTTATCAATGACAGGGGGTGATCAGGGTGATCACCCCCCTGTCACTGATCACCCCCCCTGTAAGGCTCCATTCAGACGTCCGTATTATTTTTTACGGATCCATGGATACATGGATCGGATCCACAAAAAACATGCGGACGTCTGAATGGAGCCTTACAGGGGGGTGATCAATGACAGGGGGGTGATCAGGGAGTGTATATGGGTGATCACCCGCCTGTCATTGATCACCCCCTGTAAGGCTCCATTCAGACGTCCGCATGTGTTTTGCGGATCCGATCCATGTATCCATGGATCCGTAAAAATCATGCGGACGTCTGAATGGAGCCTTACAGGGGGGTGATCAATGACAGGGGGTGATCAGGGAGTGTATATGGGTGATCACCCCCCTGTAAGGCTCCATTCAGACGTCCGCATGTGCTTTGCGGATCCGATCCATGTATCCATGGATCCGTAAAAATCATGCGGACGTCTGAATGGAGCCTTACAGGGGGGTGATCAATGACAGGGGGGTGATCAATGACAGGGGGTGATCAGGGAGTGTATATGGGTGATCACCCGCCTGTCATTGATCACCCCCCTGTAAGGCTCCATTTAGACGTCCGTATGCGTTTTGCGGATCCGATCCATGTATCCGTGGATCCGTAAAAATCATACGGACGTCTGAACGGAGCCTGACAGGGGGGTGATCAATGACAGGGCGGTGATCAATGACAGGGGGGTGATCAGGGAGTTTATATGGGGTGATCATGGGTGATCAGGGGTTTATAAGGGGTTAATAAGTGACCGGGGGGGGTGTAGTGTAGTGTGGTGTTTGGTGCGACTGTACTGACCTACCTGAGTCCTCTGGTGGTCGATCCTAACAAAAGGGACCACCAGAGGACCAGGTAGGAGGTATATTAGACGCTGTTATGAAAACAGCGTCTAATATACCTGTTAGGGGTTAAAAAATTCGGATCTCCAGCCTGCCAGCGAACGATCGCCGCTGGCATGCTGGAGATCCACTCGCTTACCTTCCGTTCCTGTGAGCGCGCGCGCCTGTGTGCGCGCGTTCACAGGAAATCTCGCGTATCGCGAGATGACGCGTATATGCGTGACTGTGCGCCAGCCTGCCACCTCCGGAACGCACATGTGCGTTAGGCGGTCCGGAGGTGGTTAAAGGGGTTTTCCAGGATTACTATGGTCTTTAACATACACGCTCATGTCGTTGCTTACCTCAGCTACATCTTCTTCATGCTTTTTTTTTCACTTTGGACTCTCCTGACCCGTTTCCACCATGTAAATCAATCCCTCTGTTTTTTTCCATCCTGTATGTAGCACTTCCTGTTGCTGTATCCAACCAAACCCATGATGCACTTCTCCTTTCTCTGCCACACCTCTATCACCGCCCAACTAGGTTATAGCTCCTCCCACCCAGCTAGTTACATAGACACTTCCCTATCACTGCCCCGCCCATGGACATTACATCACAGGAAACAAGAAGGAACTGCATGGACATTGTCATGTGACCACAGCCCAGAACGGGAGATAGGAGCCATAAAGGGAAAATAAATACATTACAAAATGACAGCGACCTTCATAAATGATTATTTTGAAGGATGCTGAAGCCAACTGTAAACCCCCTTTATGATTGATACCTGGAGTGATGGTAGGCACTGGCTCAGGTGATGCATTGACTGCAGTCCATTCCAGCAGAAATCCCCTTTTGCTGATACTGTTGTCACTAAGGAACTGAATGGTCACTGTGCTACCGAAGGAGAAGAGGGAAGGAGGAGGAGCAACCCCGCAATATGTGCCTATTATATGAAAGTGGGTGTCGGGTCCATCAAATATCTGCAAGAGAAATACAAAACAATATAGAAACATAGAAACATAGAATGTGTCGGCAGATTAGAACCATTTGGCCCATTTAGTCTGCCCAATATACTGAATACTATGGATAGCCCCTGGCCCTATCTTATATGAAGGATGGCCTTATGCCTATCCCATGCATGCTTAAACTCCTTCACTGTATTTGCAGCTACCACTTCTGCAGGAAGGCTATTCCATGCATCCACTACTCTCTCAGTAAAGTAATACTTCCTGATATTACCGTATTTTTCGCCCCATAAGACGCACTTTTTCTTCCCCCAAAACAGGGGAGAAATGCCCCTGCGTCTTATGGGGCGAATGCTTGCCGTTTTACATCGCAAGCTGCGATGTAGATGCGAGCGGGGACTCGGGGAGGGACTGGGAGGAGGAGCTGGGGCCGGCAATAGCGGCGGGGCGGTGCAGTCAGTGTAGTATCCCCGCCCCGCCACTCCGGTATAGTAATATAAGATGTCATATTCATTTATTGGTTATTAAACATGTCCCCTCAGTCCTATTACTACCTTACATCCTAATCGCATCTGTAGAATTCATGCAGGCCGGGCGGGCGGCAGCAAGTCTTGTCATGTGCCTACTTTATGAATGAAGCAGGCGGCGCAGGCAAGTGACGTCACTGAGGGACGCGCCGGCCGCCCGCCTGGCCTGCCTGAATTCTACAGAAGCGATTAGGATGTAAGGTAGTATTAGGACTGAGGGGGCATGTTTAATAACCAATAAATGAATATGACATCTTATATTTGTATACTGGCGGCGGCGGCAGGGGGGGGGGGCGGGGGCGATCTGTGGATGGCACAGTTATGGGCTGGGGGGTCTGTGGATGTCACTGTTATGGGCTGGGGGGGTCTGTGGATGTCACTGTTATGGGCTGGGGGGGTCTGTGGATGTCACTGTTATGGGTTGGGGGGGTCTGTGGATGGCACATATATAACAGTGCCACCCACAGATCCCCCCAGCCCATAACAGTGCCAGCCACAGATCCCCCCCTGTAACAGTGCCAGCCACAGATCCCCCCCTGTAACAGTGTCCGTCATCCACAGATCCCCCCCCCATAACAGTGTCCGTCATCCACAGATCCCCCCCATAACAGTGTCCGTCATCCACAGATCCCCCCCATAACAGTGTCCGTCATCCACAGATCCCCCCATAACAGTGTCCGTCATCCACAGATCCCCCCCATAACAGTGTCCGTCATCCACAGATCCCCCCCATAACAGTGTCCGTCATCCACAGATCCCCCCCATAACAGTGTCCGTCATCCACAGATCCCCCCCATAACAGTGTCAGTCATCCACAGATCCCCAGTAATAGTGCCATCCACAGACCACCATTAGTTCCAAACCCACCAAACACACAGCACACCTTTTTGGTTAAAAAAAATTTTCTTCTTATTTTCCTCCCCAAAAACCCAGGTGCGTCTTATAGGGCGAAAAATACAGTACTTTTACACCTTTGCCCCTCTAATTTAAAACTATGTCCTCTTGTAGCAGTTTTTCTTCTTTTAAATATTCTCTCCTCTTTTACCTTGTTGATTCCCTTTATGTATTTAAAGTTTCTATCATATCCCCTCTGTCTCGTCTTTCTACCAAGCTATACATGTTAAGGTCCTTTAATCTTTCCTGGTAAGTTTTATCCTGCAATCCATGTACCAGTTTAGTAGCTCTTCTCTGAACTCTCTCCAAAGTATCAATATCCTTCTGGAGATATGGTCTCCAGTACTGAGCACAATACTCCAAATGAGGTCTCACTAGTGCTCTGTAGAGCGGCATGAGCGCCTCCCTCTTTCTACTAGTAATGCCTCTCCCTATACACCCCAGCATTCTGCTAGTATTTCCTGCTGCTCTGTGACATTGTCCGCCTACCTTTAAGTCTTCTGAAATAATGACCCCTAAATCCCTTTCCTCAGATACTGAGGTTAGGACTGTATCACTGATTTTATATTCTGCTCTTGGGTTTTTACGCCCCAGGTGCATTATCTTGCACTTATCAACAATAAATTTTAGTTGCCAGATTTTTGACCATTCCTCTAGTTTTCCTAAATCCGTTTCCATTTGGTGTATCCCTCCAGGAACATCAACCCTGTTACAAATCTTTGTGTCATCAGCAAAAAGACACACCTTACCATCAAGGCCTTCTGCAATTTCGCTGATAAAGATATTAAACAATATGGGTCCCAGAACAGATCCCTGAGGTACCCCACTGGTAACAAGACCATGGTCTGAATATACTCCATTGACTACAACCCTCTGTTGTCTGTCCCTCAGCCACTGCCTAATATCATACAAAAATAAGAACAAATATAATTATAATACACAAAACGTAATATGAAAAAACATTTCTAGCACAAGCTGAAAGGGGTAATCCAAAACGAAACTTTAACAGACTTCTGCAGAGTGGCTGGACCTGAGGTGGGGTTCATACTTACCTGGTTCTTGCCACTGGATTCCAGCTGCATCACTTGACAGAGGCCTCAGTAGGTCCTGGGTCTCTGGCAATGAACATCCTGTTGATGGGTGTCACGTGACCACTGCAGCCAATCAGTGACCGCAGTGGTGACCAATCACCCATGCGGCACCTCATTGGGTCACATTCTGCATGGGTGATTGGCTGCAGTGGTCACGTGACACCCATAAACACGATGTTGATTCCTGATGACTGGAGATCAGTGGGGACCAGATATCTAACTGCTGGTCCAGCCACTCTGAAGGGTCTTGAAGGGTTTGGGGCAATGTTTAAAGGGAACTTATCACCATGAAAATGCAATGTAAGGTACATGTGCACATCTATGTGTAAAGAGGACACTTCAAACATCTGTAATTTAAATTGATGGTATTCTTTATTTTCTGGCTGGCAATGTCATTACATCCATTCGCCCCTAGGTGGTGCTGTGACCACATAGTATATATAGGGTGTGTGTGTGTGGGGGGGGGGGGTGTCTAGCTGAGGGAGTTGAGTGTAGAGAATGTAGCTGGTGAGAGGAGGAAGAAGCAAGTCCATGGAGGAGGAGACAGACCAAATTCACCATGTAACGGCTGTACTTCCCTCTGGGCCCTGATCAAGCCTGGAGAAGATATCTGCAGAGGACCAGCACCAGACAGCGAGTCTATACACCGAGATGCTAGGAGACTAGTGAGGGTAACAGCTAACTAAGGCTTATGGACCTCATTAGCACCAGTGACCAGGAGAAGCTTACAGAGTGCATGGACACAACCAGACAACTTAGGCCAAGTTGTCATTATTACTAACTTAACCTTCCGGGTGGTAGTGAGAAAACATAAAATCCATTTCTAGAGGAGTTTCCTGCCAAATAATGAAGCAGATGTGTTTGCCTGCCGTGAGGGGGACGCCCTTAAAGGAAAACTCCTAGATAAACAATTATTAGCTTCTTTAGTGCCAGTGTGCTGTGAAGTAAATGAGGGATTATCACCAGAATCCTTGCCTGTAAAGAGTCTACTCCAAAAAGGACCATTCCTCATAGACATTTGCCACTACCAGATAATAGAATACCACTGAACTCTTTATGCATACAAAAGCTGGCCATTGATGAACTGTACCAACTGTCCAGAGAATACTGATCTTCAGTAAATGTTCAATTGGTTTACAATTACTGACTCCTCATTATTACCACTACTACTCTCAACATTTGCACGTAACGGTGCTGGGATCACGAACCAGGGGCCCAGCCACAAGCACCCTAAATAGGGTTGCCACCCGTACCGGAATGACCCGGACAGTCCGGGTTTGTAATCCTGTGCCCGGGTACAAGCCTTTCTCAGACCCGGGCACAGCGATCAGCTGGGAGTGATGCGATGCTAGCCTAGGGCGGCGCTGACTTCAGACATGCCCACCCTCACTCCCTTCTGTTCGGGTTTGGCTTTAAGAAAAGGTGGCAACCCTAACTCTAAACATCACCACCATCAAGGGCACCTCAACCAACATCTGGCTGGTGTTCCCTGCAACAGAGAGTGCCCCGGAAGATTTCGTGCCGTCTTTCCATCCACTGCACTGCCGACGCAGGGAGGCTGTGCTAACCGTGAGTATAAATGAACTACTACCCCCATCAGCCCACTGTCACCTCACGTGTTTTCCCCTGCGGTCCGGCACGCTGCACATGCAACATGTTATAGAGCAGGAGGAGCTGAGCAGATTGATATATAGTTTTATGGGAAAAGATTCAGTAGAACTTGTATTTTATACATTTATATTCCTGCATAGCCTTCCCTCTATGACTGTGTATGCAGAGAGAGCTGTCAATCACTGATAGGTCCGCCTCCTGGACTTCACAGCCCAGAATGAGCAGAGATATAAATGTATAAAATACAAGTTTTACGGAATCTTTTCCAATAAAACGATATATCAATCTGCTCAACTTTTCCTGCTCTATAACAAGATGCTTGCAGCTCAGACACCATGTCCAACATTACAGGTTTCCTTTAAAGAAGTCCGTGTCTGCTCTACTGACATGTCTATTTCATTAAATATCCCCCATAAAATGACAAAACCACAGCATTTTTTTTAGAACTCTGTATTGTACCATCCCTCTGTTGTTCCTCCCTGGAAACAATTATGAATAAATTGACAATTAGGTGTTACTATTTCCCTTGTCATTAGGGTATATCCCAACACAATCTGATTGGACAGTGTCCGTCTACGGGCACACCCTATTGCCAAGGGGAAGGTAACATGCAGTTATCAATTTATTCATACATTTTTAGGCAGAATAACAGAGGAATAGTGTAACTTGCAGTTCTAGGAAGAGATGGTCAGAAATGTTATTGTATGTAGAATGCAATCTTTACCTATGCCACAGATTTTATAAATTGCAGTACCATTTATGTTTTTACAAGGTAAAGGAAGTTCATGTCAATTTTATAATACACTAGGGCAGAATTCATAATGTATATACCATCATTTGTAATGAAGAAAAATACCTCTTCAGTAGTGATGGACGAACATCGGCCGGGACGATTCGCAAACGTGATCACGCGAATGCGGTCAAATGTTTGTGAACCGCAAGTTCGCGGCGGGCCCCCTTCACTTTAATGGCAGGCGAACCAGAAAAACCTTCAGGTCATATTTGCAGCCACCAAATACTTACTAGAAGTGCACAAATAGTCCCACAACATGGACAGTGACATATCAGAGGGGGATCAATGACAAAAATTCCCTAAAAAAATATGTATTTTAATCATGGGCCATTTTTATGCGTCTCAAAGGGAAATTCTCAAGAATGAGCCCTGCTGGAGCACAGAAATTTTTTATTTTAGGCCACGGGAGTACGGGCCCTAAAAATTTGTAATTCACCTGACATAAAATAAATTGTGATTGGACGTATATTATAAATATGTGGCTGGACGTATATTAGACGGTCATTGGATATCAATTTTACTGCAGGCCAGTACAAATACATGTCAAATACATATGTTTAAAAGAACTAAAAATATTAAATTGGATTAAAAACATGGCTAACAAAATCCCCCCTCTTGAAAAAAAAAAACGATGGTAATAGGTGAAATTCAATTAAACGTGGTCGTCACAGGTGTTAAATTCCTCAGAGATCCATGCCTCATTTATTTTTAGACATGTGAGGTAGTCAACACTGTCGTGAGCTAGGCGAGTGCGCTTATCGGTCACGATCCCCCCTGCTGCGCTGAACATCCTTTCGGACAGGACACTCAACGAAGGGCAAGCCAAGAGTTCCATGGCAAATTGTGCCAGCTCTGGCCACAGGTCAAGCCTGCACACCCAGTAGTCCAGGGGTTCCTTGCTTCTCAGAGCGTCCACATCGGCCGTTAACCCGATGTAGTCAGACACCTGTCGGTCTAGGCGTTCCCTGAGGCTGCATCCGGAGGGCGGCTGTTGATAGGTTGGCTGCAAGAATAATCTCATATCTGAAGTGACCAACACATCTTCAAACCACCCTCTTCTTGCATGCACGGTAGGATTGGTACCCACACCTGTTTCTCTTTGGGTGGAAATTCCTCTGCCAGTGCCCGCAACAGCAGAATGCAGCATCTCTCGCAGCAAGGCTGGAAATGCTGCATTCTGACAGCCCTCTGTGATGCTGGTAACATGTCCGCCATTTTTTGTTTGTACCGGGGGTCTAAGTACGTTGCCACCCAGTACAGGTCCTTGCCCATTATGCTTTTTATACGGGGGTCCCTCTTCAAACACTTGAGCATGAAGGCCCCAATTTGCACTAAATTGGAAGCGGTGGAGCGCCCTGGCTCCTGCTCATCGCCCAGGAGAATGTTGTCCTCGGTCTCCTCCCCCCAGCCACAGACAACACCAGGGATCCCCGAAAAGTTTAAAGTCCCCCTCAAAGCCTGCCTTTCTTGCTCCTCCTCCTCTCCCCCCAGCCACCATCCTCCTCTGACTCTTCTTCAGACTCCTGCTGACTTGTCTCAGATGGAGTAGCCCCCCCTGGGAATTCATTAAGCATTGTGACTTCCTCATCTTCCAGCTCCTGCTCCTCAACGGCTTGACCAATGACACGACGCAATGCACGCTCCAGAAAGAAGGCGTAAGGTACGATGTCACCGATGGCGTCCTGGCTGCGACTGACCAGTTTGGTGATCTCATCAAATGGCCGCAGAGGTCTGCATGCGTCGCGCATGAGCAGCCACTGGAACAGTGAAAAGAAACCAAGCTCCCCAGAACCTGTCCTGCTGCAGAGTTTGTACAGGTAGTCGTTAACGGCACGTTGCTGCTGGAGCAGCCTATCAAGCATATACAAGGTGGAATTCCAGCGCGTCGGGCAGTCACAAATCAGATGTCTGACGGGCAAGTGGTGTCGCTGCTGAATGTCAGCAAGGCGAGCCATGGCCGTGTAGGATCTTATAAAATGGCCAGAGATTTTCCTGGCCTGCCGCAAGACATCCCCGGGGTATTTGGCAACGAATCGCTGCGCGACTAAGTTCAGGACGTGTGCCATGCACGGCACGTGTGTCATTTTGCCCTGTTTCAGTGCGCTCAGCAGATTGGCACCGTTGTCGCACACCACTTTACCAACTGTCAAATTGAGCGGGGTTAGCCACTGATCGGCCTGTGACCGCAAAGCTGAAAGCAGTGCAGGACCGGTGTGGCTCTTGGCTTCCAGGCATAACACCCACAGCACAGCATGGCAACGTCTCACCTGGGATGTCGAATAGGTTCTGGGGACCTTGGAGGGCACAGCGGAAGAGGCGGTAGCAGTGGAAAAGGAGGCGTCAGCCAAGGAGGAGACGGAGGATGGAGTAGGAGGAGAAGAAGAGGCAGGCCTGCATGCTATCCGTGGCGGTAACACCAAATCTACACGGGTGCCACGGGTTACATGCTTGACAGCCATCAGAAGGCTTACCCAGTGGGCAGTAAAAGTTATGTACCTTTCCTGCCCGTGTTTGCTAGACCACGTGTTTGTGTTCAGATGTATCTTGGCACTGACACTGTGTGCCAGAGATATATTCACTTGCCGCTGAACATTGCCATATAGCTCTGGGATGCCCTTCTGGGAGAAATATTTACTTCCGGGGACCTTCCATTGCGGTGTGCCAATGGCCACAAAATTTTTAAAGGCCTCCGAGTCCACTAGTTTATATGGCAGTAGTTGGCGGGCTAGCAGTTCTGACAAGAGAGCGGTCAGCCATTGGGCAAGAGGGTTATCCGGCGTCATCAACTTTTTACGTTCAAACATTTGGGCCACGGAAGCCTGCCTTTTCTAGATGAACGCGACGACGGCACGGTGGAAGGTGGAGTGGAGGACAAATGGGAGGAGAGAGGAAAAGGAGAAGAGGCAGGACGTGGAGCGCCGGGAGTGTGGCTTTGTGGGTTCTGACGGCGTTGCTCCCACTGGGCTCGGTGATTGGAGGCCAGGTGGCCTCTTAAGGTGGTCATCCCTAGGTGAGTGTTGGGCTTACCGCGACTTATGAGTTGACAGGACAGGCTGCAGATGGCAACATCAGAGCCATGTGCCAGCGTCCTGGGAGCACCAGATGTGACCGTGCATGGTGGATGGCTCGCTCCAGATACATTTGCCGTCTGCTTTTTTCCTCCTGTGCACTGCGAGTTCTGCCTGCTTCTCCTCCTTCTACCCCCTATCTGCTGCTCCATCTCTCCCTCTGAACTCCCCTCCTCTTCCACTCTTGTGGGCACCCACGTGACGTCCATCAACACGTAATCATCGTCACCTTCACCACCACTGACATTTGAGATCTCGGAGTAGGCAGCAACAGCAGGGACCTCCGTCCTTGGGCTGATCTGGGTACTGTCGTCAGACTGCTGGGTGGCGGCGGTTCCTACCTCCTCTTCCTCATCCGATGCCAAGAATGGCTGCGCATCAGTAAGTCAGTAAGGTTTGGGAATGAATGGGAAAATAATTCCTCTGACTCGAGTGGAGGGGCTATGGTGGTGGTGGTGTCTTTGGGAGTGCACACAGCAGAGAGTGAGGAGGGTGCAGATACAGAGGATGAGGAGGGTGCAGAAGCGGAAGGCTGAGTGCAGGGGCGGACTGGGCCGGGGGGCAGGGAGGCAATTGCCCCCCAGGCCTCCCTAAATAAACGGCCGCTGGGCCGCCCGTCTAAAAAAAAAAATTTTTTTTTTTTATTCTTCAGGGCCGCACCGCCGATCACCACAGGCGGCGCGGCCCTGGATGTAATTGCGGCCGCTGTGTGCTGTGGGGCAGGGGAGGGAGAGGCGTGTCCCTCCCCTGTTCTTCTGATAGGCCGCAGGCACTAATGCCTGCAGCCTATCAGAGGCCGGCTCAGGAAGCGCGATGACGTCATTATCATCGCGACGCCTGAGCCGGCAGCACACGCTGCTGATGGAGGTAAGTATTTTTTTATTATTTTTTCTTCTTTGCGGAGATCTGTCACTATGGGGGGGGCGGAGATCTGTCACTATGAGGGGGAGATCTGGCAGTATGGGGTGCACTATAAGGGGAGCTGGCACTATGGGGCGCACTATAGGGGGAGCTGGCACTATGGGGGGCACTATAAGGGGAGCTGGCACTATGGGGCGCACTATAGGGGGAGCTGGCACTATGGGGGGGGTACTATAGGGGGAGCTGGCACTATGGGGGGGACTATAGGGGGAGCTGGCACTATGGGGTGCACTATAGGGGGAGCTGGCACTATGGGGGGCACTGTAGGGGGAGCTGGCACTATGGGGGGCACTGTAGGGGGAGCTGGCACTATGGGGGGCCTATAGGGGGAGCTGGCACTATGGGGGGCCTATAGGAGGAGCTGGCACTATGGGGGGGGTACTATAGGGGGAGCTGGCACTATGGGGGGTACTATAGGGGGAGCTGGCACTATGGGGGGGACTATAGGGGGAGCTGGCACTATGGGGTGCACTATAGGGGGAGCTGGCACTATGGGGGGCACTGTAGGGGGAGCTGGCACTATGGGGGGGCCTATAGGGGGAGCTGGCACTATGGGGGGAGGGCTTATAGGGGGAGCTGGCACTATGGGGGGCCTATAGGAGGAGCTGGCACTATGGGGGGGTACTATAGGGGGAGCTGGCACTATGGGGGGGTACTATAGGGGGAGCTGGCACTATGGGGGGGACTATAGGGGGAGCTGGCACTATAGGGGGAGCTGGCACTATGGGGGGCACTGTAGGGGGAGCTGGCACTATGGGGGGCACTGTAGGGGAGATGGCACTATGGGGGGCCTATAGGGGGAGCTAGCACTATGGGGGGAGGGCTGGCACTATTGGGGGAGCTGGCACTGTGGGGGCATTTCTTACTGGCACATTATGGGGGGGCACCATGGGGGAGAGGAGCACTATGGGGGTAACTGGGGGCTCTAAAGGGGCTTTTTTTTTTATTATTGGCACATTCTGGGGGGCACTATAGGGGAGAGCAGCACTATGGGGCATCTGGTGCTACTATAGGGGCATTATTTGGGGGCACTATGGGGAAGTGGGGGCTCTAAAGGGGCCTTTTGTATTGGAACATTATGGGGGGCACTATGGCATTTGGTGGCACTAAGGGGGCATTTTTTACTGGCACATTATGGAAGGCACTATAGGGGAGAGCGGCACTATGGGGGAGTGGAGCACTATTGGGGCATATGGTGGCACTAAGAAGGGGCATTTTTTTACTGGTACATTGTGGGGGAGAGGAGCACTATAGGGGCATCTGCTGGGGGCACTAAGGGGCATTTTTTTACTGGCATATTATGGGGACACTATGGGGAAGGGGGAGAGGAGCAGTATGAGGGCATTTACTGGGGCACTATATAGAGGTATTTTATACTGGCATACATTATGGGGACATTAGCTCAACTGCGGGCACTAAGCGGGGGTATTTCATGTACTGTCATATTATAGGGAAAATTAGTACTACTAGGGGGTATTATGGGGAGCTTTACTACTACTAGGGGCTATGAAGAACATGATTACTAGGGCACTATAGGGGCATTATTACTACTAAGTGTGCTCTGGCAGAGAATCATTTCTATTGGTGGGATTTTGGGGAGCATTGTTACTTTGGGGGCACCCTGGCATAGTATCAGCTTAGCACTATTATTTTTGGGGGACATTATCTTTATACTATTAGTGTCTGGGCGCAGTTATTTTTTAGAGCGCTGTGTGCCAATAATTGTTTAAGGGGGCACTATCTGTGTGGTAGTAGTATTTCCAGGCGGACTGTTTCTGCAGTATAGTATTGGGGGCATAGCGGGTACAGTATTGGGGGCACTATCTGTGTGGTAGTTTGTATTTCCAGGGGGACTGTTTCTGCAGTATAGTATTGGGGGTGGCAGGAAACTAATGTCTGTTTCTCAATCTCTGCAGAGAAGGGAGATGGCAGAAAAATCATCATGGCGGTCTGGTCTGAATGGAGGAAATGAGGAAAGAGAACGTCTACAACAAAGGTGACATCACTGGATGTAAGAGGTATGTGGTGCTATGTAGGAGAGGAGATGCTCCGGCTCCTCCTCCTGCCATTTGCAGAAGGAGGATTCAGAACTGGGTGAGGATGACGAAAGGGGGCAGCAGGCCACGGGCAGGTGGCAGATGGTGGGGGGAACCACAGGCCTTGAGCAGGATCAGGGTAGGGAGGAGAGCGGAGGAGCTTCCTGGCTGTAGCTTGTTATATAAGCAGGCAGTGCAGCCAGGACGGCCTCCCCTCTCCGTATGATGTGTAGAGACAGGCCGCAACTATAAAATGTCAGCTGTACAGTGTGTGTTGGGAGTGGCCTATTATATGTAGGAGGGGCTTTTAATGATGGGCGGGGCTAAAAATGGGCCACTTGACTAGATTTGCCCCCCAGGACTAAGGCTGCCAGTCCTCCCCTGGCTGAGTGAGCCACTCAACCAACTGTGGTGCGTCCTTTGAAGTAATTGCACGCACCTTCTGCAACTTCCCACTTAGGCTCCGGCCTGGTGCACCTGCCCGAGCTCTACCACCCCTGCGGAATGGCCTGCCTCTTCCTCTGCCTGTCATTTTCAAAATGACCCTGTGACAAAGTCCCTATAGAAGAGCAGTATTTGTAGAAGCAGGTATATCGCAGGCATCAATCAATATTTGGTGGAAGCCGTTATATCAAGCCCCTTAATCAATATTTGGTGGAAGCCGTTGTATCGCAGGCCTCAATCTATATTTGGTGGAAGCAAGTATATCAATCCCCTCTATCAGTATTTTGTGGAAACAGTTATATAGAACCCCTTAATGAGTATTGCTGCACAATACAAATGCAATATAATATACTTTCTATGTTAGAAAGTATATTATAAGTATATCACACCCCTCAGTATGTCACACCTATCGATAGCACACCTATACCAGTCCTTAAAAGGACTTTTGTAGCCCTATTAGCTAGCGTTTGGTGTCAATATACTCTCTAACAGTCTGTCCCTGCTCCACACAGCAACCTCTCCCTACACTGGCAAAACACAGAATGTAAAATGGCAGCCAGATCGGGTTTATTTATAGGGTAGGGGGTATGTCCATGTGCTGAAACCTCTCAATTGGCTGTCCTGTCCCACCTGATGGATGTGTCATGGGTCAAAGTTCTGCACAAAGCAAAAGAATATGGCGCTGGTGGACATCGCCATATGTTCGCCTGTTCGGCGAACTGCGAACAAGCAAAGTTCGCAGCGAAATGACCACTAGGCAAACCGCAAGGCCATCTCTACTCTTCAGCACCACCAATAGCAGGGGTGTAGCTATAGGGGAAACGGCTGCTACTGGGCCTTGAACTCAGAAGGGGCCCACCTGTGATGAGGACTGAAATAATTTACTGTCAGGGCCCCCTCAACAGTATTATACAATGACATACCGTAATATACTGTATAGTGACATGACATACAGTATATACGTGTAGGAAAGGACGGAGTGGGTGCCGAGCCTGGTCTGAGAGAGCGATCTTGACTACCCACAGGAGTGAGGGTTGCACGGGAGAAGGGGGTAGATGGGGGCCCATTCAAAAATTTGTTGTAGGGCCCAGTCAGTTCTAGATAAGCCACTGACCAATAGGTAGTTACCCTGTTAGTCAACCTTTCAGAGAGCCTTGGAACATGATCTGGGTAATCAATCAAACCAGACACCCATCTGTTTCCCAGGAAGAATTGCTTTAAAGTTTCTAAGAGTCCTGTATTTTCCAGGATCATCCTGTATTTTCCAAGACAATTTCAACAAGTTTGGTTTGTCCCAGTCCAAAAAAAATGGGCGAGGCTTGTGTAAACTCCACCCAGAAGTGGGCCTCTGGGACAATTGGGCATACTTGGGGTGGGGCTTAAGTGGCCTGAATTTACAAACACAAGTTTTGGTACCTTTTGTGAGCTATGATTTGTAAGGTGACAATAAACTTTTGACGTTATCCACACATATCAATCAGATAGATTAATCCCAGACCAACATGGATTTTCTTCTAAATGGACTTTACAAATTTTACTGATTTCCCATTTTGTTTATTAATAGCATATCTACAGGTCTTGTCTGATATTGTAGGTTTGGGTCCCAACTCTGGGGCCTTCATCAATCTTAAAAAACAGCGGCCAGCATCCCGTAGAGGTCAATGTAGAAAGGTTGTGTTGAAGTGTATGGAGATTACATCTGGGCATTGGCAAATGGAGATTGCTAGACTCCCTGCACTCAATAGATGAGAGTCCCATGGGTGGGACCTGCTGCTTTCAGGTATTTATGGCCTAACCTGTGGTTGGGCCATAAATGCCTAAGGTAGGAATATCCCACCATAACAAAATCAAAAGAGTCTTATCCTAAAAGGTAATAAATTAGTAAGAAACTTACTTGTAGTTTGTCAAATCTGCAGGTTGCCTGGTCTTCAATGTCGATCTCCAAAATTCTAATCTCAATGATATGGCCCGATTCCACGTTAACTTTCCAAATGTAGTTAGAATGGTGCGGGTACTGCCGGGGCCACAGCGGAGATGCAATTTGTCCATAAGTGCCTTCTATATTGTTCCCAAATACTAAAGGTAATTGAATACAAATTGATGAAATGTCACATACAGAGATGACGTCTACTTCATGTAATTGCAGTTGAGACTGCAAGCTTTCAAAAACTCAATTTTACTTTTAAGGGGTTGCACAAAATTAGAAAAACAGTGCCATGTTTGTCTACAGGTTGTTGATGGTATTGTAACTCTGACCCTTTCACTTTGAATGAATAATCATAATGACCACTCAAGCCATTGGGAAGGGCACCATGTTACGATAAGATATGGTCCCAAGTTAAATTGTTTCCTCTGATAGCAAGCACTTTCACCTCTTCGATCTGTGATGCAAGATGATGTTCTAGGGAAGTCCAACCGTCACTGCTTCTCCCGACTCAATAAATCTAACATACATTACAGTCCAGATTAAGGTTGGTGGAAGCTGTCATCCCACCTCTGGGTCTTGGACTACAACTGATTCCCAGGGGCGTAGCTATAGGGAGTGCAGAGGTAGCTGTTGCTACCGGGCCCATGACCCTGAGAGGGCCCAAAGACTCTTGTGCAACATAAGAAGACACCGGTATTATAGAACGTCCATGCTGGTCAAATTACACCTCTGGTTTGAGGGAAGGGGTTAGATCAAGAATTTGGCATGGGGGAGGGGGTGCTGTTTCAATTATTGCATCAGGCAGCACGAAGGCTATGTGCTTCTGGGGCCCTGGCCACAAAGCACTGAGGGAAGAGGGGCCCAAGCTGAACTTTGGGAGCATGGCCCATGAGCCTTTAGCTACGCCCCTGCTGATTCTCTATTGTAATCACACATAGAACTGATGGCCGTGTATGCACGTGGACCTCCACAGTCAAGTTTTTTGGAGTTATGCAGACATCTGATACACTAAATGAAGTAATCTTGTAACTATTACTAAAAGTGAAGAGAACCATTTATGGCCACCTCTTCTTGGCTGAATAAGGTTGCCTGAGAACTGGGGGTCGCAATGTTGAGTGGTGTATACACTACCTGTATAAATTCTGGGGATGCAAAGCTGTGAAATGTTGAATCCCATAGCAAATATTTGAAAGGCACCCATCACTGTGCATCCAGTGGTGCAGGCTGCAGGTCCTTTTGGCCTGTCGACCAATTTGGCAAATAGCCAACGTTAGATAGAAAACCAATTAGGTTGTAATTTTAACAGCCTGGTTGTAAGAACAGGTCCTTAATATGGTGAAGACCCAGGGGCACATGCCCCTTTTGCCCTCCTTTCAATCCAGCCCCCAATCTATATGCTGTTGGTGTTGACAATCATCCAACTACTCTGTATCCAAGCTATGACTATCCTTTCACCTTCCAACTTACAAGAATGTCTTGACCATGCTGCTTCGTTACTAAAGAGGGCACCAACCAAGAAAAATGTAGCATCAAATGCATGTACTGTATGTAACTCATGGACCTGGTGTGTCTGCCCCAGCGGAGCTGCTCTTACAGACTGTCTATAATATGACGTCCGCATGCCCCATTAGAATAACAACCCCTTTGATCACAAGGGACAGAAAAATACCTGGGAGGTTTGTTTGGAGGAGTAATTAGTATCTGACACCACAATATGTTTAAATGGTAACGTACCTTTGCCTGTATGTGGGATGTTACCTTATACCCTCTCAGTCATTCTGATGATACCACATAGACAGTGGCAGAAATGGGTTCGGGATAGCAATTAGGGAAAGGATATGGGTTGTCTAAGATAGAATCTATACAGAGCCATATTTACAACAAGGCACATGAGGGCAGGTGCCTAGGGTACCAGAAAGGAAGGGGGCAGGGCGGCAGCACTTCATAAGGAAACAATTTGATTAGTAGAGACATGGTGGGATAAATGGACCTTTGAAAAACTGCAGAATACATAAACATAGTAACATAAGGGATCATTTACTAATCTGAAATATACCGAGGGCAAGTTCTCCCCGCTCACGCCAGGTCTAAAAGTGTGGGCATGGCGGGGAAGGGGATGGGCCGATAGACCCATCTCATTTACCATTTTCTACGTCTGTGTTAGGCGTAGAAAATTATCTAAATGTAAGACAGCTCGGAAGCCGTCTTACATTTACAACTGGCAGAGGATCCGCCGAAGTTATAGAGAGACTGGCGCCTCTTCATTACATCGGTGGATCCACCGCCAACTATGAGGCTTTATTAAGAATGGTGTCTAAAACCCCGGTCTTAATAAATGTGCCCCATAGATCGTACGGCTAAAAAAAGACAAACGTCCATCCAGTTTAGCCTGTTATCCTGCAAAGTCTTTCAGGGTGAGCACTTATGAGGGGCAGGATGTTTTTTTTACAGGGTTTGAGAGATTGTTGCTTCATCAACCATGGATTCTGCCAACAAAGTCTGAACCATCACTTTCTTCGACATTAGCGATCAGGCCACGGTGGTGAGTCTAATAACATGCTGGAGGTTAGTATTTCTACCTGCTTTCCCTGTCCATCCTGAATGGATGTGGTCATCATATAGATTGTCTATTTTCTGACTGATATTTTTTTAATAATGAGGACTAAAAAATTACAGCGGACATTTATTAAGACCGGCGTATTACATGCCGGTCTTAATCTGTACCCGGCTGGCGTCAGATGCACTTCTTAATAATTGTAGTGCATTTGCGCAGGTATGTCTATTCCACACTGCCCACTACCCGCTCCACGTACTTTTTGGAAAAGTGGCCAGCAGGGCTCTAAAATCTCCAAATTTTTTGACTGTTTGCTGCCAGTTTTCTGTTGTACAAGGGTGGATAAATGCTCCCACATTTTTTCAAAAAGTCATAGGCCAGTGTGGATGATACATCTCTCATTGAATTTCTGGTTTAAATTTGTTGATTTACTTTTATTGTTATCTCTCATCTAAAATGTAAGGTCATTGACACTTTTATTGTGTATTTTCAGAACAGATGGCAATTACTTGAATGCACATACTTACAGTGGGAGAAAGTGGCTTGAAATCCAGAGCCGCTGCCAGAAGCATCAGACACAAACTTTACCCAAAGTATATGACCAACGATGGAGGTGACATTACTTGGCAATGTGTTTCCACAGAAACGTCCGAAGAAGAGGCCTGTGTCATTTCCTTCTCTAATTTCCACATAATCACTTGAACAGTTGTCGCTCAGCTGGAGTGAGAATGACCTGAAGGCGGCACAATACGGGAAGGTTATAGAAGGATAGAACAATTCACCAAATCAGGCATATCCTTCAACAATGCTAAGCTTTTGGAGCTAAGTAAGCAGGGTAGTTTGGGGCTTGGGCACTGTACCCTGTAAGCTAAGCAATACACAACAGCCTCAAATAAATATTAACATACAGCACCCTAAGGGCCTGTACACCGTGGCAGGAACCATTGCAGCTTCTGCCCCAGTTGTTCACTTTAGATGCTGCAGACCCGCTAGCAGCTTAGCTCCATAGAATGGACCTATCCTGCGAGGGGACAACTGCCACAGCTTCAACATGTTCACACACAGCCCCAAGAAGGGACATGGCTGCAAACTGCAGCGCTGCCTCCCCCTGTTTTAAATGTTTTCAGACACTATGGGGGTCATTTATTAAGACTGGCATTTTAGATGGCGGTCTTAACAGCCGCGCTGGCGGTGATCTTCAAAAGTTATGAAGAGGCGCAGGTCTCTACATAACTTCTACCACCACCACCATTCTAAATCTACGAAAGCTTCCTTGCTGGTGTAGATTTAGACCATTTTCTATGCCTAAAAAACACCTATGCCCACTATTGTAGACCTGGCGCGAGCGGGGAAAAGTCGCAGATTGAGGCACAAATAACCTTTGCACCGCAATCTGCACCAGAAATACGCCTAAGGCTACTTTCCTCATGCATTCTGAATGGAAAGAGATCAGTTCAGGATGCATCAGGATGTCTTCCGTTCCAGGCAGCATTTCGTTTTGTGACCGGACACAAAACTGCTGCAATCTGAGGTTTAGTATCCGGTCATAAAAACGGATCCGACATTGATAACAATGTAAGTCAATGGTGAAGGATCTGGTTTTTTTTAGGAGCCTAAAAAACCTGATCCATTATCCATTGACTTTCAATGTATTCAGTGCCGGATCCGATTTTTTTTCTGTTTTGATTTCACACAACCGCATCCTAATGGAACGGATGCATCCTGATGTGCAAATTCAAAATGGATCCGTATAATTCCGGTATTAAGATCCACTGCCGGATCTCAATACCGGAATTAACAAAGCAAGTGTAAAAGTAGCCTTACATAGACGTATTTCTGTTAGTAAATGACCCCCTATGTGTCCACTGGCGGACCTTTGACATGGTGTCTGCGACAAAATTCTGCCAGCAAGTCGACTGTTAAACAGGGCCAAATATAATCCAGGCAAATAGTATTAAACAGCATCCAGGTCTAGCACCTTGGAGTTGGTAATGTCAGTACGCCTGGGAGTTGAGGGCTGTGTGGGCATTAATTACAGTATCCTTGGTGATCTAGGTGTCAGTAATGGGCAAAAACTGTGATAGTGCAGCCCTAAATCTTACCAAACTCACTATCTCTACCTACTTGCATGGTCACCCTAGGCAGTGACCCCACAACTGGATGGCAGTCCCTACGCTAGAATGATTATAAACACAAAGAGTAGTCGTATGGTAAAAAGGTCAAATGCCAGTCGGACAATGCAGCACGGAGGCAGCAATGTCCGGGAGAACTGTAACACTAGGGCAGTAAAGGGGTTACTATAGAAATCCCAGGTGGTCTAGGGCAGTGAGGGGATTAATGTTTGTATGCCTGGTGGTCTATTGCAGTAACAGTCTTAGTGTCCTTATCCATGGTGATCATGGAGAATGAAAAGGTTAATGTCGATATTCCTAAGCAATGAAAAGGTTAATGTTAGAATCATTGGTGGGCAAGGGTAGTGAGGGCCTTGATATCAGTAGATCTGGTGGTCTAGGACATTCAGGGGGTTAATGTCAATATCCTTGCACCTCTGGGTAGTCAAGGGGTTAATGTAAAGATCCCTGGTGTTATAGAGCAGCAAAGGGGTTAATATGAGTATACCTGGTGGTCTAGGGCAGTGAGGGTACTGACTACAGTATCCGTGGTGATTTAGGTCAGTAAAAGGGTTAATGTAAGAATCCCTGGTGGTCTAGGGAAGCCAAATCCCTTCCCTGGTGGAGGCCATTCAAGGGGTTAATACCGTCTACCTGAGATCCGGTGGTTACTCTCCTCTCCAGGCTCCAGCTTTCTCCTGGTTGAATACTGATTGTTCAGCTTGCTCTTTACTCTCTGAACTGATCACAGAGTAACGGCTCATGCACACGACCGTATGTATTTTGCAGTCGGCAAAAAACGGATCCACAAAAAATACGGATGACGTGCGTGTGCATTCCGTATTTTGCAGAATGGAACAGCTGGTCCCTAATAGAACAGTCCTATCCTTGTCCATTATGCGGACAATAATAGGACATATTAAATTTTTTTGCAGAACGGACATGGGAAATATGGAAATGGAAACGGAATGCACACGGAGTAACTTCCGTTTTTTTTTGCGGACCCATTAAATAAATGGTTCTGCATACAGTCCGCAAAAAACAAACAAAAAAACGGGACGGACACAGAAAGAAAATACGTTCGTGTGCATGAGCCCTACGGGAGGAAACAGAGAGGACGGACTAGCTGCACAGGAGTGTGTGGCTGCACAGTATTAGGAACCTGTGACTGCACAAGGAAATACATCTAGAAAAAAAACCTGGATTTGATGCGATCAGGACTGAGCAACTGAGCTGCCTGTAAGGCTGGCCATACACAGGAGAAATCTGTGATCCAACAGCCAGAGGTATATGCAGATCTTACGGCCCTAGAGCAAAACTTAGTAAGGCCATTCCCTCAGAGATTTCTGACTAATTTTGAACTTTTATGTGGAGAATTAATAAAAATAATGTTCTACTTCCCCCTTGTTACCCACTCTCTCCTGCATCCCTTCATTATAACACTGTCTGCCTGCAGCCACCACTAGGGGGAGCTGAGTGCATAGAAATGTATACAATTGCCACTGAATACAATGGCAGCTCTAAATATCTCTTTGAATTGAGCTCATCCTAGTGGCAGCTGCAGGGAAATGCCATGGATCTATTTTACGAAGCAGAAAATGGAGACCAATATGGGCCCCTACCACCCAAGTCTCATAGTGGTCGCAAGATCTGCCTCCATATAACAAAGCTATTTCTCCTAACCACCACACATACAGTATCCAACAGCCCGATCCCTATCTTCACACCATCTGTGGTAGGGGACAGTCAGAAGGCCCCCATTCACATTAGAAAGTTGGTCGCTTCTGTGAAATCAGTGCATTCACTACTATTATTATGTTTTCTCATACTCAGTGTTGGACAAAGCTTCCTTGGACCCACCACAAAAGATGAATTTGAGGGTCCACCCTCCATCTACACAAAGCATATGCATGTTCACTCAGGACAGGTCAACCAAAATCTTCATATTATTGTATAGCAGTATTATTTATGCATGGTAATTATTATTTATTTAACCACCTCAGCTCTCCTAGCTTAAACACCCTTAATGACCAGACCACTTTTTACACTTCTGCACTACACTACTTTCACGGTTTATTGCTCGGTCATGCAACTTACCACCCATATTAATTTTACCTCCTTTTCTTCTCACTAATAGCGCTTTCATTTGGTGGTATTTCATTGCTGCTGACATTTTTACTTTTTTTGTTATTAATCAAAATTTAACGAAATTTTTGCAAAAAAATAAAATTTTTCACTTTCAGTTGTAAATTTTTTTAAAAAAAAAGACATCTATATATAAATGTTTCTCTAAATTTATTGTTCTACATATCTTTGATAAAAAAAAAATGTTTGGGTAAAAAAAAAAAATGGTTTGGGTAAAAGTTATAGCGTTTACAAACTATGGTACAAAAATGTGAATTTCCGCTTTTTGAAGCAGCTCTGACTTTCTGAGCACCTGTCATGTTTCCTGAGGTTCTACAATGCCCAGACAGTAGAAAAACGCCACAAATAACCCCATTTTGGAAAGTAGACACCCTACGGTATTCGCTGATGGGCATAGTGAGTTCATAGAACTTTTAATTTTTGTCACAAGTTAGCGGAAAATTATGAATTTTTTATTTTTATTTTTTTCCTTACAAAGTCTCATATTCCACTAACTTGCGACAAAAAATAAAAACTTCCATGAACTCATTATGCCCATCATGAAATACCTTGGGGTGTCTTCTTTCCAAAATAGGGTCACTTGTGGGGTCGTTATACTGCCCTGGCATTTTAGGGGCCCTAATGCGTGAGAAGTAGTTTGAAATCAAAATCTGTAAAAAATGGCCTGTGAAATCCGAAAGGTGCTCTTTGGAATGTGGGCCCATTTGCCCACCTAGGCTGCAAAAAAGTGTCACACATGTGGTATCGCTGTACTCAGGAGAAGTTGGGGAATGTGTTTTGGGGTGTCTTTTTACATATACCCATGCTGGGTAAGAGAAATATCTTGGCAAAAGACAACTTTTCTCATTTTTTTATACAAATTTGTCATTTGACCAAGATATTTATGTAAAAAGACACCCCAAAACACATTCCCCAACTTCTCCTGAATACGAAGATACCACATGTGTGACACTTTTTTGCAGCCTAGATGCGCAAAGGGGCCCAAATTCCTTTTAGGAGGGCATTTTTAGACATTTGGATCCCAGACTTCTTCTCACCCTTTAGGGCCCCTAAAATACCAGGGGAGTATAAATACCCTACATGTGACCCCATTTTGGAAAGTAGACACCCCAAGGTATTCAATGAGGGGCATGGCGAGTTCATTGAATTTTTATATTTTTTTGGCACAAGTTAGCGGAAATTGATTTTTTTTTGTTTTTTTCTCACAAAGTCTCCCTTTCCGCTAACTTGGGACAAAAATTTCAATCTTTCATGGACTCAATATGCCCCTCACGGAATACCTTGGGGTGTCTTTCCGAAATGGGGTCACATGTGGGGTATTTATACTGCCCTGGAATTTTAGGGGCCCTGGATTCCGTGAGGGGTATGGTGAGTTCATGTGAGATTTTATTTTTTGACACAAGTTAGTGGAAAATGAGACTTTGTAAGAAAAAAACTCTGCTAACTTGTGCCCAAAAAAATTCTGAATGGAGCCTTACAGGGGGGGTGATCAATGACAGGGGGGTGATCAGGGAGTCTATAAGGGGTGATCACCCCCCTGTCATTGATCACCCCCCTGTAAGGCTCCATTCAGACGTCCGTATGTGTTTTGCCGATCCGATCCATGCATCCGTGGATCCGTAAAACACATACGGACGTCTGAATGGAGCCTTACAGGGGGGTGATCAATGACAGGGGGGTGATCAGGGAGTCTATATAGGGTGATCAGGGGTTAATAAGGGGTTAATAAGTGACAGAGGGGGGTGTAGTGTAGTGTAGTGGTGCTTGGTGCTATTTTACAGAGCTGCCTGTGTCCTCTGGTGGTCGATCCAAGCAAAAGGGACCACCAGAGGACCAGGTAGCAGGTATATTAGACGCTGTTATCAAAACAGCGTCTAATATACCTGTTAGGGGTTAAAAAAAATCGCATCTACAGCTTGCTAGCGAACGATCGCCGCTGGCAGGCTGTAGATCAGCTAGTTTACCTCCGATTCCTGTGAACGCGCGCCTGTGTGCGCGCGTTCACAGGAAATCTCGCGCCTCGCGAGATGACGCGCCAGCGCGTCCACTCGGAATAACAGGACTAACGGTTATTTTAGCAATAAAGTATTCTACCGATTAATTATGCGAATAATGGAGTATTCTAATAAGAAAAAATGAATTAATAGACTGTTTTCATTTATAAAAACTCATCAGACCCCAACACCCTTCATTTTCCCCTGTGCGATCAGCCCAAGTGCTTCAGTTCCCCCCAGTGCCATCAACTTCCCCCCCGTGCCATCCTCACTCCCCCCTTGTGCCATCCTCACTCCCCCTTGTGCCATCCTCACTCCCCCTTGTGCCATCCTCACTCCCCCCTTGTGCCATCCTCACTCCCCCCTTGTGCCATCATCACTCCCCCCTTGTGCCATCATCACTCCCCCCTTGTGCCATCATCACTCCCCCCTTGTGCCATCATCACTCCCCCCTTGTGCCATCATCACTCCCCCCTTGTGCCATCATCACTCCCCCCATGTGCCATCCTCACTTCCCCCTTGTGCCATCCTTACTCCCCCCTTGTGCCATCTCTCCCCCCTTGTGCCATCTCTCCCCTAAGGCAGGGCCACACTTCAGTTAAACCACAGACGCGCGGTCCGTGAATGCCCAGCCTGCCTGACACCCGGAGTGCACAGCGTCATTGGTTGCTATGACGCTGTGCACTCCGGACGCCCGGCCTTAGTCACGCCCCACCCCCTCAGTGTCACCAACTTACGTTTCCAGCAGGGGCACCGCTGACACTACATCGTTCCGCGCTGCTCTGGGCCTGATGTCACACAGCGCCTAAGGTCACAGCGTGCGTATGTCAGGAGGTCAGTGCAGCGCGGGACCATGGACGTGCTGTGGAGTGTCCAGAGGCCCCCTGCTGGAAAGGTGAGTATTCCGAACACATTGCGGGCCAGCGGGAGACCACGGAGCCCATGGTCACGTGACACAAATGAATCTTCGATGCAAAATTTTTTACAATGCTACACTCTGGCGGATTGTTATCTTTCCAGGTCATAATTTACACTGAAATCTTTGTCAAATCATTTTCCTGCCAGATGCTACAGTTCCTTCCTGGAAGGCCATTAAATTGAATACAATACAAAGTGAGGTTTACATGAAAGACAGCATGAGCGGTTTCCAGGAGAGCTGAGAATGGTCCAAACACACTCCGTACTAGCTGGATAATTGTCCGGGTAACTGGGACTGTTAAATACTCCGTTCTCCATATGTAAAGTTCCTCCACAAGCTGAAAGAAACAACAAGGAGAACAGAGGTTTGTAATATTTGAACATGAATGAGAAGAGGCAGGACTGAAGTCTTAGGACCCAGAATTATGATGTCACTCTGCTTAGCATAATGATGTCACTGTCTGCTCCACTAACTTGTTCATGTAAGGGATAACCACGAGGCCTGAAATAGAGAGAGGTCTGTGGGTTATCCATTCTTCGGGTTTCCCATTTTTCTGTTTTTGTTTTTTACTCCCTGCTTTCCCGCAACCATAACTTTTTTTTTCCACCTTCACGTAGCCGTATGAGGGCTTGTTTTTTGCAGGACAAGTTGTACTTTCATACAATGTAGTTGGAAGAGAACCCAACAGAATTTCACCACAGTTTTATGGGTTTTATTTTGATATTTTAATAGTGTGGACTCGGCAATGCCTGATATTTATTTTTTGGATTATTTATTTTTATTCTGGGGAAAGGTGGGGGATTTGAATTTTATTTTTTTTTATATATTTTTATAAACTTTTTTTTTTTCACTTTTTTTTTCTACTTTCCTTTAAGTCCACAGGGGCCTAACAGCATCCAATCATTCGATTGCCACTTCTATTTATCTATGGAAATAAATCCAATGACAAATAGAAGATCCCACTTGCAGGCCTACATTGGAATGTACTAGTCAAAGGCATCGGAGCGTCCGCAGATTCCGGCGTTTCACAGACAATAAATGGCTCCCCCGTTCCATACCCGAAAGCACAGAGCTTCCGAGTTCTGCACTCTCAGATGCCATGGTCACATTTGATTTGTGATCGGTATTATCTCCAATCGCCGACATCTAAGCCCCAGGTGTCTGCTGTACATGCGAGCGGGTGCCAACTTTTAAAGACCTGACATCCGCTGTATATGTACAGTGGAGTTTCAAAAGGGGTTAAGGGAGAAAAATGCACAAAAACTAATAAAATGCCTTGACACTTTCTCCCATGAGGTACCTTTAGACGTGCTAACCGAGCAGGCAATTATCAGGAAGGGACCATTACTTCCAATACTCCCTGTTCTTCAGTGAAGTAAAGTGCTGCCTTCACATGCAGTGACCACCTTCACTGTCCAGGGACGAGTGATCCTGTACAGTGATCCAGATTAGGGTCACTGCAAAAGGGTTCATTGTTGTAATGTTGAATTGTTGAGTGAAATGTTCTGATTTACTGAGTTTGTGTACCCAACTGAAGTGTTCTGTTCAGTTGAGTTGAATCTAGCTGAGGAAGAGAGAGGACCTACATGTGCTTACTCCTCAGGGCTAGGCCTAATCTCAGAGAGTCATCGCCTTTGAGACTTCTACAGCTAAAGAACAATTGCTGCATTAAAGTGCTCCAGAAAGAAACGATTAGAAGGTCCAGAATCTACAAGGCCGAGCATTGGTGTCACTCTGCAAGGTATTGTGCTTAATTATGAAAGAGACTTTGCTGCTGTGAGAGGGAATATTGCTAAAACCCTCCTCACACTTTGAGATGTTTTGGACAGCCGTATCTTAATTCTGCACCCTTCCGCCTGGGAATTACAGGAATATATACCAAGTACCTCACTGCATGCCTAAAGCTCTTTAGAAAGACAGAGAGAAGGAGTGCCACAATCCCCATCATTGCTGCTATCCATATATTGACATTGGGGAGGAATCGCACTGATCTGCTTGGAACTGTGCCTTGATACTGTTAGATGTACTACTACTCCAATTCTTCACTTTAGTAAAGGGTGTGCCTTGAGGGAAGAAAGGGTGTACCCTAGAAAGTACCACTGTGAGGATTGCCACTGTGATTTGTGTTTACAACCATCATCACCAGAGTCACTACTACTCCCATCCTACATTTACACCTCCTTGGCTTGCCGCAATTGCTCATCCTTATACAGATTCATTGTTCCTGGGCAGCAAATCGCTGTTTACATTGCACAACCTGCTGCTCGTTCCCTACCTCTGGAAGGCAAGGAGGAATGGTGGATCCCAAATCTGCCACTGCCCACCAGCAATCGGGTCACAATAGCTGCCAGCCTCCCCTTATCCTGATGTAGCTTCCCTCCCCAAGGAGCAGCACATCGACAAAGGTGACACGGCTGTATTTAGGGTGGGGAGAAACCGATGGTATTACGGACTTACTTTTCCCTCTCCCACAATTGGTCAATAACAACATGGGAGACAGGAATTTATTTCCCTTGTTCCCCTATCTGACTCTGAAGGGGTTAACTTTGACCTTTTTCTCAGACCCTAACCGTGCCTGCTTTTCCCTGCCTACCTTCCCTAGTCTCTTACTACTGTGGCTCCAATGTTACCTTGCTCTCCTCCTATGGGGAACCTAGAGCTGGTATCATATCCCTACATTTCAGACTTTAGGGCCCTAGGCATCGTGGCCTGATGGAACGGGATAATAGTTGGTTGCAGGTCCTATCCCCAAAGCTGCACCCTCTTTGATCCACAGTTGGGGAAGATGGGCTCCATTCTCCTCAGGCCTCTTGTCCCCCAGCCTCAGTGCTCCCTCTACTTCAGTCTCGGCCTAGACCCAAACTCTTTTCCTTTTCTTTTCTACCATGCTATTCACCATACGTTCTATGATAAAGATCAGTGAAACTGTTATGATCGTGCATGTTTTTTCCTACCTTCTCAAGATGGCTCTTTCTCAAGCCTTCTGTGTTAAAATATCACTCCCTGGTAGATTTATGTCTGTGGCGTAGTTTGGTCAGGGCTCAGGCAGGTTCCGGACCCTTCAGTACCATTCCTCATTTGGCAGTCATACATAGGTTTAATATTTAGACCAAAGTTGCCCCTCAAACTCCAACCCAAACTTGTTCATAGGCATTCTTCTGTCGTGCCTCCTGCTTTTTAGGATACCTCTGCTGAGGGTGGAGTTTGTGTTCTCTTTTTTTTTTAACGACATTACTCTATTGTCCCCATGTAGGAAAAGAGTGATCTGCCACAGCACGTCATTTCTCCAGTCTATGACTTCGGGATGTTCCATTCTCAGACATAATTTAGGTCAGTCTCCTCTGCCAGCCTGTATTCTGCAGAGAGGTATTTCTTTGTTTACGACCACATTGCTCATTTGCCAAATTTGGAATTGTTTTTTCAGCTTTCCACTACATTGTATGTAATAGTAAATGGTGCCATTAGAAGCTACAGCTTGTCCCACAAAAAACAAACCCTCAGACGGCTATATGAACTGAAAAATAAAAAAGTTATCGCTCCTGGAAGTCAGGGAGTGAAAAATGAAAACAAAAAATGGAAATGTGCTGTGTCCTTAAGGTGTTAAACGAAGGAAAATGCAAAAAAAAAAGGAAAACATAGCCTTTTTGTCAATACTTTAAATCACGTCCCCTTTTCATACCAGTCATAGGGGATACATGAGTTATGGTCACCAGGGTGTGAAGCTGCAGTGTGGTGGAATTTAGTTATAATTTTTTTCTTTTTCCTCTTTTTATTTTGTCTTTTTTATTTTTTACTTGATTTATTTTAATTTTTTTAATTTTATATTTTGTGTCCCCCATATGGTCATACGAGACCTTTGGGGGGCATTTAACATTACAGCTGAGGCCAGTGGAGGTTTCTTTCCGCTCCATACCTGTCTAACGAGGCTACAGACAACATGAATATGATCAGTCTCACCTGACAATGATGCTGAGTACGAGGCATGGAAGCCCTTCACATTTGTGTTGGCATTAGACACAAATCTAAGCACAAGAGCATTACTGAAAGATGTCACTGGATGTGGTATTGCTGCGCCACAAAACCGACCTAAAAACAAAACCTACATATAAAACCATCGACTACTAAACATTCATTATACACATGATGTACATTACTCATATATACCCCGAGAAGGGGAGCCATAATTATCTCCATCCAAAATCTCCACAAAGTCTTCAGAACAATTATGATTTCTGGCCTCAGTTTGGAAGTCCGTGAAGGAAATGGTGACATGGTTAACTGTTGAGAGAAGTGACATAAAATATAATTAATACAAATAATAAAATACAAAGGAATTAAATAGGGTTGTCCACCTTAAGGGGGTCTTTCGTCAGACCTGCCACATCGACGGACCTGCAGAGGGAAGCATACTTACCTGCTCCCCCGTCTCCCAGTCACCCGCTGCTGCACTCTAGTTTCGCTCATCAACATCCAGTTTGATGGGGGTCATGTCTGTCTCTGCAGCCAATGACTGGCTGCAGTGGTAATGTATCCACGATGCATTACATCATTGAGTCATGTAACCTGGCGGAGGGAAGTAAGGGACCTTCCTCCAGACCGAAGTAAGCTTCCCTCTAGAGGTCCTGCCATGTTGGGGGTGGGGGGATCTGACTGAAAGGCCCCCTGAAGATGGACAACCCCTTTAAACAACATTTGTTTAATAGTACCCTATGCGATACCTTCTGTTGTCGCCCACCACAATATAATGTACTGTAATCCAGTGTACAAGTAACACTATCATACAATGCCTAATTACTGTATATACTCCACATAGTATGGTGTCCACATAACAGTGCCCTACATTGGCCAAATAAGTATTATATAAAGTGCTGCCACTATAGACTGCAAAAATAATGTTTCTATACAGTGCCTTGGTGGCGAGGACACACAATCTATATATATAAAGAAGGACATATATATGTATGTATGCTCCGTGATTACTCAAAAAGGCAACCATTAATTTCAAGGAAACTTGGTATACACATCCCTTGCTACCTGGAAATAAATCTTGTCGGGGTCTCAGCTCTCTAGGACGTACTGTTCCTGAGATATTCCCAAAAAATGACCTGCATTAGCCAATACAATCCTGCAAGTCTTTCTCTTCATTTTCTAGCTGCCATACACACGGTCACATGTCCCTTATGAGCCAATAGAAGCTCGCAGGCCCTTAGTCTCTACATACACAGTTTTACTCCAGGTTTCCATAACAACCCAGCCATTTTTCTTCACTGCTGTAGGCCAGCTTTAGGCTAGGGCTACACAACGACATGTGTCGCGCGACAATAAGTCGCACGACACATAGGGCACAACTACACTGCTACATGTGTCGCGCGACATTGATGTTGCACCAATGTCACGCGACAATTTTTATAATGATAGTCTATGGTGTTGCACTGCGACATGTGACATGCTGTGACAGTATGAGGATTGCCACTGTGACCCATGTGTACAGTCACTACTACTCCCATCCTCTACTTTGCACCTCCCGGGTTGTGGCTCAAACCTACTTTTTCTTGAGCGTTCCTCATCAGGAGTAGTGTAAATATAAACTTTCATTCTGCTCCTGCAAGTGCCCAGGAGGAGAAGCTTCTTTGTGAAGTGCTGTCTACATTGAGCTTCTTCACAGCCACCCCCCTTCTGCTCAGAGTGACATCTGTAGTGGTCTCCTGGTTGGATACAACAGCTGTCACTCAGGGCAGGGGGGGGGGGGGGGTTCAGAGAGCATGCCACGCTGAAGTTCAGCTTCCTGGGCACTTGCAGAATATAGCAGAATACAAGTTCATATTCACACTATTTCTGATACTGCTCTTCACATTCCCTACCTAACACTGTCAGCAGTTTAGCATGGTCAAAACAGCTGTTAGACACCTTTTAAGGGCAAATGATCTTCGATGTAATTTATTTTTGGGGAAAGGAATTAAAAATTTCCCCAATGTCATGGATGGGACACCTGCTGCAAAAGTGATTTTTTAGTTGCTAAGATAAGTCCCTCCAAAAAATGAGTAAAAGCTTTCTGTGAAACCAGCCATGGACACGAGTGACTTACAAGGATCCTGAGCTTTTATAATCCATGAACAGTTCTGATTGTTTGGATATTTGACGGGATACAATGGAGAGGAAATAACGCCTCCAATGGAGTCGGCCACAATAGAGCTTCCACATGCTACAAGAGAATCAAAAGGGAAGTAAATGAAAGTCGGACCATGACTAATAACACAAATGTGGACTATTTTTCACGTTAATGAAGCGCTGAAAACATATTCCCTAATATGGTGTCATTATTGTAAGCAGACCTTCATATCAGCCGGAGAAATCTGGTAATTACTAGGCCTTTACATAGTACATAATAGTTTACATAGTACATAAGGCCGAAAAAAGACATTTGTCCATCCAGTTCGGCCTGTCATCCTGCAAGTTAAAAAAAAAAAATTCAATTCCCTAAGAGTATAGACTGTCCCAATCAGCAGCCTGTATTCTCAAGAATATACAGGGCAATGGAGGCCAATTGGAAATCCCCTATAGACCTGTTTTCCTATAGCGGTCCGCAGCTTCCTGGGTGCTATTTGTTTTGAACCCCTTTAAATAATTGTTTATCAACTGTCAGGAGTTCAGAGATCATGGTCAAACTCATAAGAATATAACTTAAGTAAAGGGTATATTAGATGGCCAGCATTTCGGCCTGATAATCGCTATGAACACTCGTTAGCGATCATCTGGCAGTCTAATACTGCCTCTGATTGCCAATGAACGAGCTCATTCATTGAGCAATCCAGATCTTTCAGCATGCTGAATATCTGGATTTGCTGGCAGCAGATCATGCTGTGTAATCACGATCTGCTGCCGGCATACCGCCGTCGGCATGGGGACAAGTGATGGCATAGCGATCACCCCTCCCATGCTACATGGGACATTGCTGCATGCATGTAATAGCAGCGGCATTCCTCTGCTAGCTATCAGGCGACTGCGAGGAGGGAACTCTTCCCTCCGGATCATCCCTTGCAGAACCGGGGTGTCTAATACTCCCTTATGTGTTTATGAGCTATCAGGAGTTCAGAGATAAGGGCTACACATGAGCTGTCAGAAGGGCGACATGACGACTGGGACTAAAACTAAACTAAGATACTCTGCAGCTAGGCTGAAACTTAACCTTGTAGGACAAAAACTGCTGAATTTTTTTTAAATAAAGACCAATTGAAAAAATAGTTTCAGCCCAAAATAAGTAAAATGCAATCATAAAAAAATTGTCCCTGAAGGTGTTCATATTAAGGGTAACCTACATATAGAATATTAGCAATATTTCCTCTCTTGCTTATATACTATATATATATATATATTTACTGTATATACAGGTGAAACTCGAAAAATAAGAATATTGTGCAAAGTTCATTTATTTCGGTAATGCAACTTAAAAGGCGAAACTAACATATGAGACTCATTACAGGCAAAGTGAGATATTTCAAGCCTTTATTAGTTATAATTTGGATGATTATGGCTTACAGCTTATGAAACCCCAAAGTCTCAATTTTGAGGTCCCCTTTGCTCAGGGGGTATGGATTAATTAGCTGACTAGAGGGTGACACTTTGAGCCTAGAATATTGAACCTTTTCACCAAATTCTAATTTTAAGTTGCATTACTGAAATAAATGAACTTTTGCACAATATTCTAATTTTTCGAATTTCACCTGTATATACAGTGCATATATATATATATATATATATATATATATATATTATATATCATAATATACTATAAGCAATAAGGGATAAGTAATGTGAGTATAGCAGGGTTAGAGCGGATTTACCCTTGGGTTTTGGACATTACAGAACAGATAGAAGAGCTTACCTTCACTAAACTGGGCGCTGAAGCCTCTCCGTCGGTCGCTGCTGTCAGACCGCAGGCGGACAAACATGGTGTTTTGAGTTGATGTGATTGCACTTGGAATTTGACTTCCGCACAGAGTAGCAAGTAGTTCTGCATTGCTGTTTTCACCATCATAAACCTACCAGCAATATAAGAGAAGGATTGGTTTCCATTAATTACAAACTTGGGTTTGGTTTACAGTTTTCAACACATTTAAACTCCCCAAGTTAATGAGGGGAATTTATCACGAGATGAACATTTGAAGTCAGTTTTGGTTGACTCTGTGTTGCCGTACTTTATGCCACATTTATTTTTATTTTTATTTTTTTTGCAAGATAAAAATCCGGATTCCTTAATACACAATCTGCTGAGACAATCAATGTGATAAAATACAATACACAAAGACAATACAGAACAAATAAATAGTCTGCTCTATTTTTGGGAGGTTCCCAGACTCCCAATTCAATTTCGCATCATAATTGATCCAGATTATTTGTCACCTGAACTGGCATACATCCCCCCCCCCCCCCACCCATTTATTAAATGTTGCGCGTTGTTTTATAAATTTGTCTCATCCTTAAACCTAACACTTTTGTCTAAAAAATCTACTCCAGTTTTCCTACCCCACCCTCCTACTGAAGTGGGATTGAGACTTTTTTTGCCACTTTTTAAAATGATAAATATGGAGTGAAACTCATTAACATAGCTTACCATGCCCACTTTCCCACCCATATTTCAAAACCCGATTTTGCGACTTTTTGAAGCCAGAATTCTGGACTGAGGGCAACAGTGATAAGCGAAGGGAGCTTCAGATCCTAGATCCAAAGTCGCTTTGCTCAAAACTTTATTTGAACACTGTACGGAGATTCGTCTCTGTACAATGTTCAAATGTATGGGCTCCGGCGACTTGAAATGAGTTATCATGAGTCTCACGACTTCGACATTCGATGTTTAAAATTAAAAAACATTTTAAAACAGGAATCCAAAGTCGTCTTTGGTACTTGCTGGTACCTTGGTACCGAAGCCGACTTCGGAACCAAGTTTCAAAATGTTGAAAAATCAACTCCCGTGGGGGGGTGGAGCCTGCGCTAGAGGAAGATAGTTGTGTGAAACGCTGCTCTGCTGTTGGCTATACCCTCACAGCCTGATCTATTTAGCCTTTTGGACTCACTATGGTCAAGCTTAGTGGCCCCAAGCCTGCTGATCCTCCTGGTCCCACTAGAATTCCCATCCAGACCAGGGAGATGGAGAAGTTTATTAAGAAGGCGGCCTCTGCATACGCAGCCCGGGAATTCAAGATGGTGCCTGGAACACCGCGAGCCTCGGGACATAAACCACACACTGCTGAAACGAGGTAGGGAGGAATCCCTGAGGCCCAATAGTCTCCCGATCTTGCGGACTTTCCTAAGGGAGGCCTTAGCAGATGCACTGAGGCCCCTCAGCTCGGACCTCACAGCTATTTAAGAGGATGTGCGCCACATTGGAAGGAGGGTTAAGACCTTGGAAGAGGTGCAGTCGGCAGTCATACTGCACCAAGGTGCAATGTCCTCCTGCATCGCCATGTGCCAGTCCCACATAAACTCTCTGTATACAGCGCTGGAAGATCGAGAAAATCGGGGTAGGAACAATAACTTGCACTTCAGAGGCATTCCAGAGTCTGTTGCTCCTAGCGACATACCTGAAATGGTGGTGCAAATTTGTTTAACCTTACTGGGGCCGGACTCTGCACATGAGGTCATTATAGAAAGGGCACACAGAGCACTTTGTCCGAAACAGCCTGTTGAGCCCCCCTGAGATGTTCTTGCACTTTCCTGTTAAAGAGGCAATCCTTACCTATGCCAGGAATACTCCATCTTTGATGTGGGAAGACCATACCATCACTATTTTCCAGGACCTAGCCCAGTCCACTTTGAAAAACCGTAGAGCATTGAAACCACTTACTGACTGGCTTCGTTCCCACAAGATTTGATAAAGGTGCACCGTTACCTTTGGATTATCCTTCCTCCATGATGGACGCTGCATATCTATCTCATCCTACAATGACTTAGATAAGGTGTAAAAATTGGGAAGTTGTTCATTATCTAGCCACACTTCTTGACCTGCCTACAGTTACCCCTTGGGAAATGCCTCACACTCCAAAACCTCAGAGGTCTAAGAGAGGAACTTTGACTTCAACTCCGAGGAGACTACCACTTGCTGATAAGTGAGAATGAAAATTAATATCTAATCTCCGGGTCAACAGGAGGTCTGCCTATGTGACAGCAGCAGCCACCTTACATAAGTGCCCACCTTTCTTTGTTTCAGTTTACTTTACCTTACGCCCATTCTAGCCGTTTTCTATAGCAGGGTTCATTGGTTCCTTCTCCTCCAAATTTACTTTTTATTTATTCTGTCTTTTTGTTTGGTCCACCTTTAACATGATCTACATGGAGGTCACTGAGATCTCTCAATATTGTCCTTGAAGATGGAGGAGTATGGGCTATTAGAGTTGTAGTGTGGTCCATTACTCATTGCTTAATTGAGGGTGCTACTTTACGGTATTTACCTTACCCCTAACATGCTATTTGAGCCTAAGTGCTAACTTGATAATAATCTGTTTCTACACATGTTATTTTACTTGGTTTATTTTTTGTGTTCATTTTTTTTGTTTATGACAGGTACGGCTTATTTCCTTTGATTTTTGATTATGAGAAGATGGGCTCACTAGGGAATTCCAATGCTCCACCTCGGGAGGCTAAGTATCCCCATATACCGCTTACTTATAGTGATATGTTACTTATTAGAGATACACCACCCCCTTGCTTTACCTTATAAATGATGGCTGACATCTGTGTGGCGTCATTTAATGTTAAAGGTTTTCACTCCCCTTCCAAACGTAGCCAGATATTTTCCTACTTGAAGAGTGAAACATGCTCGGTCCTGATGCTTCAGGAGACACATTTTAAGTTTGATAGATACTCGAATCATTCTCATTCCATATTCTCGCCATGGTATCACTGCGGATCTGGGTCTTCGGCCTCCAAAGGTGTGAGCATTGGAATTCGAAAAGGCCTTCCATTTACAAATACCTCCCACATTCAAGACAGGGAGGGTAGATATATCTTGCTCAAAGGGACTATTTCTAACCAACTATATACTTTTGTCAATGTTTACTCTCCTAATGTTAACTCCTGGATTGATAATATACTCTCCTTGTTGGAAACGTATATAAGGAGGGTGTGGTTGTGCTTGGGGGAGATCTCAATGTGACACTGGAACCTACTTTAGACTCCACATCTAAGAAATCTGTGATTTCCGCTATAGCACTTAGATATCTTAAGAAAAAATTACAACATTGGTCCCTCTATGACGCTTGGAGACTTCTTAATCCCTCCAATCATGACTACACCTTCTTTTCGATGGTCCATGGCTCTTATCAGAGGCTTGACTACCTGTTTATATCTAAAGAGCACCTACAGCTCTGTACTCGTGCTCATATTGGCTCTATGCACTTATCTGACCATTCTCCTGTGTTCCTCACCTTCTTAGCGCCCTCCCTCGAACCTGGTTCATTTAGGTGGCGATTAAATTAGCAACTTATCTCCCCTGGAGAGCCTTTAATGCGCTCTCAAAAACTACTTGAAGAATTTTTCTCTCTCAACTCCCTCCCAGAGACCACACCCCACACTTTGTGGGATACCCATAAGGCATACATGAGAGGTCAGTTTATCTGTATGGGTGCTCGGCTTAAGAAAGATAGAAGAGCCCGCATAGACACGCTTCTTTCTCAGATCCAACGCCTGGAAAAACTCCATAAGCAATCCCTGCTAGATACTCATCTCGCTGAACTCACTGATTTACGAGCAACATTGAAGAACCTATTGAATACTGCTTTAGCTAGGCTTTATCTCCACTCCCAATTTAAATATTATGCTCATGGAGATAAAACTTCTAAATTTATGATGCAGCGCATCAAGCAGAGGAAATCCCACATTTTTATCCATAAGATTAAAGGGAACCTGTCACCTAAAAAACGCATATAAAACCGCCAGCAGTACCTTATAGTAGCCCTCAGTCTGTTAATAATCATATGCTTGATCGGTTAGTCTGATGCTCCGTAGGTTCAAAAAACAATGTTTTAAGCGCCATCAGCGCTATCTTGCCGGTCAGCTTGAAGTCAAGGGGGCAGCGGCTTCCTTGCTTCAAGTCAAAGTAAGCCCGCACCCTAACCATCCCCTCTCTTGTTGGATTGACAGCCTGCAGCGCGGCCAGGATCGCATAAATCTCGCGCATGTGCGGTGCGCTCCTTGGTAAGGTGCGATCTAGTCTTATTAACAGACTGGGGGCTACTATAAGGTACTGCTGGCGGTTTTATATGCGTTTTTTAGGTGACAGGTTCTCTTTAAGGTCTCTGGTGGGGGAGAGGTTTTTACCACCTCGGCTATTGCAACGCAGTTTCAGAACTTTTACTATTCTCTATACAATCTGCGTGAGGCTGAACTGGCTGGCCATGCCCCCCCCCCCTCCCCAACTGGGGACTGTGACATCTTGCCTCCGCTCTCTTTCGTTGCCTACCCTGTCTGACTCTAAAGCACAGATGCTGCAGAACCCATTCACTATAGATGAACTAGTAGCTGGTCCTAATGGACCAGGTGATTTTTCCCTGCTTTATACTACCGCACATTCTATAAAATCCTAGCGCCCCACCTACTCTCAATATGCAATAGCTCCCTGTCTGGTGTCCATTTGTCGGTAGATATGACTGGGGCTTATATTTCTCTAATCCCTGAGGGGGGGGGATAGGTCTTATTGTGCAAACTACCGTCCGATATCCTTGTTGAACTTAGATTTGAAACAACTGGCTAAAATGTTGGCCACCCGTCTGTCCCAGCTTCTCCCATGCTTGATTCACAAAGACCAAGTAGGCTTTATTGAGGGCAGGGAGAGTAGGGACAATACTACCAGAGTCCTTAATGCTACCTACCACTCTAAGAGGCTTAAACGTCCTCTGGTCCTTCTCGGCACTGATGCCGAGAAGGCTTTCGACAGAGTTAGGCTGGGATTATATGCGGATGGTGATGTTAACATTTGTGCTCCCCAATTCATTTATTAAAGTAGTCTTCTCCCTTTATTCACATGCTTCAGCCTCAATCATCATAAACAACACTCTCTCATCCTCCTTTATAATTCAGAATGGCACCAGACAGGGATGTCCTTTATTCCCTTTAAAATTCGTGGTAGTTATGGAATTCTTGTTGCAGGCGGTCAGGAGAGAAAGTGAGATCAAGGGCGTCCTAGTGGGACATCAGGAACATAAAGTCGCAGCTTTTGCAGATGATCTACTCATCATGACCACTAATCCAACAAACGCCCTGCCTTGTGTATATCATATTTTGGAACACTTTAGCCTTTTCTCCAATTTTAAAATCAATATGAATAAATACAACATACTTAGCATAGACCTCCCTGGCTCAGTCAAACACGATCTGATAGCTAACTCCCCGTTCAACTGGGACACCCCATATATTACCTATCTGGGAGTCAAAATAGGGCCCAACCCTTCGTCACTTTTCCAACTAAACTATACCTCTCTGTTACAATCGATAACGGACCAGCTCTCCACACTAAAAACTCCTATGCTATCCTGGTTTGGAAGGAAAAATATTGTTACATCACTCATATTGTCTAAACTGACGTACCTGCAGAAGGTCTTACCCATCCCTGTGCCGAGATCGTATTATGCTTCAGTGAAACAGCGAATCCGGACCTTTATATGGGCGGGAAGGAGGGTTCATCTAGCATACTCCACTTTCAGTTACCCCAAGCCCTATGGTGGGATCGGCCTACCTGATCCGGTTATATGGAAAATATTTTTTTTTTTGAGGGCAGTGAACTGGTTCGCTCGACCTCTGGGCAGGTCTTAGGGTACCTATGGAGCAGGCACACTTCGGATCCCCCTTTACTGGTCTCTTGGTGGGGACGAGTGGCTTTCCGTGTTTGGACAGGTCCCTCAACCCAATGGTTAAAACCACACTTTTAGCATGGAGATGGTTTCAGTCATCCCACTGTGCCATCCCCCTACCTTCGCCTCTGATTCGAGTGCAAGACATCCTATCTCATGCACCTTTAACCTTGCTTGAAAGTCTACCTCATTCCATACGTAACTCCACACAGTCAGTCCTAGCTCTATTCAATGAGAATGGTGAGGTTTGGGGGGTAAAAGATATGTCACAGCTTTTCCCTGAGAGTCGGTTTTTCCCACCTTTAATATCGTTCCTGCGCTCCTTTATCTCTAAACATGTGCCTAAAATCGTCACACTAAACTGATCTCTCAGATTTTTAAGAGGCTATGTACCCCCGTGCTCATGCCAAAACCAGCGTTCATAGGTCTCTGAGAGAAAGACCTGGGAATCTCCTTTACCCGTCAGAAATATCAAGGCTTTTCTTGACGCCTCACAAGATTTCAAGATTGTTTCGAACACAGGAGAATGGTTATAAAATCCTCACTAGGTGGTCTAAAACTCCTGAGATCACCTTATATACAGGGAGTGCAGAATTATTAGGCAAGTTGTATTTTTGAGGATTAATTTTATTATTGAACAACAACCTTGTTCTCAATGAACCCAAAAAACTCATTAATATCAAAGCTGAATATTTTTGGAAGTAGTTTTTAGTTTGTTTTTAGTTTTAGCTATTTTAGGGGGATATCTGTGTGTGCAGGTGACTATTACTGTGCATAATTATTAGGCAACTTAACAAAAAACAAATATATACCCATTTCAATTATTTATTTTTACCAGTGAATTCAATATAACATCTCAACATTCACAAATATACATTTCTGACATTCAGAAACAAAACAAAAACAAATCAGTGACCAATATAGCCACCTTTCTTTGCAAGGACACTCAAAAGCCTGCCATCCATGGATTCTGTCAGTGTTTTGATCTGTTCACCATCAACATTGCGTGCAGCAGCAACCACAGCCTCCCAGACACTGTTCAGAGAGGTGGACTGTTTTCCCTCCTTGTAAATCTCACATTTGATGATGGACCACAGGTTCTCAATGGGGTTCAGATCAGGTGAACAAGGAGGCCATGTCATTAGATTTTCTTCTTTTATACCCTTTCTTGCCAGCCACGTTGTGGAGTACTTGGACTCGTGTGATGGAGCATTGTCCTGCATGAAAATCATGTTTTTCTTACCTTGCAGACTTCTTCCTGTACCACTGCTTGAAGAAGGTGTCTTCCAGAAACTGGCAGTAGGACTGGGAGTTGAGCTTGACTCCATCCTCAACCCAAAAAGGCCCCACAAGCTCATCTTTGATGATACCAGCCCAAACCAGTACTCCACCTTGCTGGCGTCTGAGTCGGACTGGAGCTCTCTGCCCTTTACCAATCCAGCCATCTGGCCCATCAAGACTCACTCTCATTTCATCAGTCCATAAAACCTTAGAAAAATCAGTCTTGAGATATTTCTTGGCCCAGTCTTGACGTTTCAGCTTGTGTGTCTTGTTCAGTGGTGGTCGTCTTTCAGCCTTTCTTACCTTGGCCATGTCTCTGAGTATTGCACACCTTGTGCTTTTGGGCACTCCAGTGATGTTGCAGCTCTGAAATATGGCCAAACTGGTGGCAAGTGACATCTTGGCAGCTGCACGCTTGACTTTTCTCAGTTCATGGGCAGTTATTTTGCGCCTTGGTTTTTCCACACGCTTCTTGCGACCCTGTTGACTATTTTGAATGAAACGCTTGATTGTTTGATGATCACGCTTCAGAAGCTTTGCAAGTTTAAGAGTGCTGCATCCCTCTGCAAGATATCTCACTATTTTTGACTTTTCTGAGCCTGTCAAGTCCTTCTTTTGACCCATTTTGCCAAAGGAAAGGAAGTTGCCTAATAATTATGCACACCTGATATAGGGTGTTGATGTCATTAGACCACACCCCTTCTCATTACAGAGATGCACATCACCTAATATGCCTAATTGGTAGAAGGCTTTCGAGCCTATACAGCTTGGAGTAAGACAACATGCATAAAGAGGATGATGTGGTCAAAATACTCATTTGCCTAATAATTCTGCACGTAGTGTAATGCAGTGGGTCGGATACCTGCTGGAGATGTCTAAAAAAGAGAGGATCCCTTTTCCATATTTGGTACACCTGTCCCCTGATCCGGACTTAGTGGTCTGAGATCTTTAGCAATTGGAATGAGATTTGCAACCTATAAGGGTCCATTCACACGTCCTGTTTTTTTTCATCCTGAAAAACGGTCCGTTTTTTGCGGATCCGTTGTTCCTGAAAATGTTTCCGTATGTCATCCGTATGTCATCCGTTTTTTGCGGATCCGCAAAAAACGGGAACATGTATACATTTCAATAATCAAATAAAGTTGTTTGGATTTCTTTGAAAAAAAATATAAAAAAAAAATATAAAAAAAAATGTGTTATGTGTTTCCAGGAACGGAATCCGCAAAAAACGGATGACATACGGAATGACATCCGAATGTCATCCGTTTTTTGCGGATCCATTGACTTTGTATTGTACCAGGATCCGATTTTTCAGGACAAGAATAGGACATGTTTTATATTTAAACGGACATGCGGAACGGAACAACGGAAACGGACAGCACACATTGTGCTGTCCGATTTTTTTCCAGGACCCATTGAAAATGAATGGGTCCAGATCTGGTCCTGATCTGTTCCTGAAAAAACGGAACAGATCAGGAAAGAAAAAACGGACGTGTGAATGGACCCTAAGTCTTGATTTCGCCTCGTTTGGCCTTGTTGGGAATCTCACCCACCGATTCTATTAAGGATCCCTCACCACTTTTCAAGTCCCTCCTTAGTGCAGACTGTCTTTTGATTCCGCGTTTCTGCATGTCTACTGATCTCCCATCTATATCTCAATGGATGGGAAAGGTTGATCAAATATACAGATTTGAGGAGATTGCAGCATGGGAGAGTCATACCATAACTAAGTATAGGAGCCGCTGGCAAGCATGGACCTCCTTTCAGAAATTTTTGGTGACTTTTGTTTAGCCTTTTGGAAACTATCCTTCTCGGGGAACTTAATAGTAAACCAATCTTCTATGAGTAAATAACTTACCACTGTCGTCAATTTAGCCTTTAGTTTATTGTGCAGTGCCTGTGAACTTTATTGTTCTTACCTGTATGTTTACTTTTTTCTTTAATAAAGAATTGGCAATATAAAAAATATAAAAAATCAACTCCCGTTATTCACCGAAGTCTCGTGGAACGAATTTAGCTCGCCCGTGCTCATACATTTAAATTCTGTACGAAGACGGATCTGAGCGAATCAACTTCGGATCTTGGATCCGCAGCTCGATTTGCTCATCCGTAGAAGCCATGATAAATCAAGGCCAATGTTTTTATCCAACGAAAAATATTTATCACCTATTCACAGGAAGGATGATAAATGTCTGATCGATGGGGCCTCCATGATCACTAGAACTGAGGTCCTGAGCCCACAACAGTGCAGTGTGAATGAAGCAATGGAACCTATGGGGTGGGTGAACACAGATGAGTACTAAAGCCTTTTATTCCTTATGCAAATTATGGCTTCAGTGCACCAAGGGGCGTGGCCTAACCCCTCAGTGCACCTCAGCTTTTCTCCAAAATGTCGCAACTGATTTTCACAACACAGGTATCATTTTAGTCAGCATGTCAACCCTACTAGGCAGTTATACCTGGTTTAATAAACTTGATCCTGCCAATGGATGCTCTTTAACTTGCTGCATGGCATTAGTGGCACACATATAGTGCCATGGGTGCCACATTATGGCTCTGTATGACTCAGATTTTATGGTGCCACTAAATGTTAGTATAGATGAGCCCTTATGGTTAATGTCTATGAGCTAGAGAAATCGTGGTAAACAAAAGGGTAACTTTGGGAGTCACAATGGTCACTAAGTAGATGTACTGTCATCTCTACCACCAGTTGTGTTTTTCTAATCCTGCACAACCCCCACCAAAATGGGGGGGAGGGGGATCTTTACAATCAGAACTGAGGTATCCTGATCTGATAGAGAGGTCCTAGCTCTTGTCTTGGACCCATAGGTTCCATTGCTCTGGGGCTATTGAGACCAGTGATGCCGTATTTTATGACAGTTAGCACTATTAAAATTAGCTTGACTGCCATGTCTCTTTCATTTGGAGGTGCAGTCTGGCTACAAACAGGTGGGAGGAGGCTTTACCTGATACCAAAAACAGGTAAGCAGGCCTGATTGGCTAGTTTGTGATCCCCTTCACTCTATATTGGAGATGTATGTGCAGTACCCCAGACCTGGGGGTATCTGCAAATTGTTTTAATGTTACAGTATGTATTTCATATTGTATTTGGCCATAAGTACCAGCATAAAAGGTATGGAGCGCAGATGGTTGGCAAGAAGAGGGCTGACCACCCTGTCCCTGCCCTCTTGGTAGGAGTGGGTTTGTCCCATTTCCTGCCAGGAGGGGGAGTTGCTGTGTAACCTTAGAAGGGAGAGGATGCACCTACAGAGCTCCTGCTCCTGATAAACATTCTCCACAGAGACCAACTGGACAAACACTTGAGAGACAAGACAGCAGTGAAAGGCTGAGAACTGCATTACAGACACTGCTGCAAAATGAGGGACTACTGCTCAGACACCCATCTTGCAAACCACCGCTAGGCTAGTCAAAGTTCAAGTCTTAACCTGACAGTGGACACTTATATCTACAACCGGTCATCTGCAGTCATCTAACCTGCCTCCATACCTCCTTGAATAGTGAAATAAACTGCACTTTGAATCTGCTGCCATTATATTTACCGTAAGTATATTTTGCACTTAGTAAAAGAGACTGTTATATATTCATTTCTGGCCTCATTCTTCAGACTTCATTTTCTACTACACTGATCACCAGGGTGCAACGGCCTGAGGGAGTACACCGTGACACAACAACCATCAGGGCCACTACCACTACTATCCTCTACACCGGTTCCTCCGGGGCTTGCTGCATATGCACATAGGCATCCTACTCTTTACTCTCAGCTCTGACATGCACAATCATCAATTATCTACAGTATATGTATGCAGTCCTATGGAAGTTTAGGGTAAGAATCCCCATTTTAGTCACAACCATGACCACCTCATGATTTCATAGCTCGTCTTATGTAATACTGGCACAAGACTAGATTATCTTTTTGTATTGTACATCTACCAGTTTCTAAATAATTTCTCATTTTCAAGGGAGCCATTGTTCAGAACAGCTCATGTTTACATCAAAGATATCGTGATGAATACAGATTAATTGGTGCGGTTGAACTATTTCAGTTTGGCAGGTTTTCATTATGTTTGACCCCTAGTTTACACACACACACACAGAAAACAAACTGAGCACTGTTTGGAGATTTTGGACATGACAGAGAAGGTCACCGGGTGTCATTTTCTGTAGACTATTGTCAGGGAGAGATGTCATTCTCTTGAGTCTGTACATACCAGAGGGGTGAATGTCCCCAAGACCTTCACATGGTCACCAGATGCTTTGAGGTTCTGGTAAAGAGCTTCTAGAATATAATATCCTCCTTTACTGAGCAGTTATGAACACTAGTAGATCATGTCATTCACTGGTTAAGGCCCATTACAGAAAGGCAAAATACTGTTCTATATTAGGGTCTTTATTAAGGTAGCAACATCTGGAACCTGTGAAGTTCTAATGAACCAAACTTAGATCACTATTGAACCCAATGGTGGCATTTTATGCAATGCTCTCCTGGACCAATGCCGGTTGTGCGCAGGACTGCAGAACTGGCCTTCCCCTGTAGAAGTTGCCTGTCCCATGTCCTAACAGTGGATTGTGGCACCTAGATGCCCCCAGGACCTATAGTATGGCTGAATTGTACAATAATCAGAGGGTCACAAAAACCATATACAGACGTGGACAAAATTGTTGGTACCCTTTGGTCAATGAAAGAAAAAGTCACAATGGTCACAGAAATAACTTTAATCTGACAAAAGTAATAATAAATTAAAATTCTATAAATGTTAACCAATGAAAGTCAGACATTGTTTTTCAACCATGCTTCAACAGAATTATGTAAAAAAATAAACTCATGAAACAGGCATGGACAAAAATGATGGTACCCCTAGAAAACACAGAACATAATGTGACCAAAGGGACATGTTAATTCAAGGTGTGTCCACTAATTAGCATCACAGGTGTCTACAACCTTGTAATCAGCCATTGGGCCTATATATATGGCTCCAGGTAATCACTGTGTTGTTTGGTGATATGGTGTGTACCACACTCGACATGGACCAGAGGAAGCAAAGGAAAGAGCTGTCTCAAGAGATCAGAAAGAAAATTATAGACAAGCATGTTAAAGGTAAAGGCTATAAGACCATCTCCAAGCAACTAGATGTTCCTGTGAGTACAGTTGCACATATTATTCATAAGTTTAAGATCCATGGGACTGTAGCCAACCTCCCTGGACGTGGCCGCAGGAGGAAAATTGATGACAAATCTAAGAGACGGATAATCCGAATGGTAACAAAAGAGCCTAGAAAGACTTCTAAAGAGATTCAAGGTGAACTTCATGCTCAAGGAACATCAGTGTCAGATCGCACCATCCGTCGTTGTTTGAGCCAAAGTGGACTACATGGGAGACGACCAAGGAGGACACCATTGTTGAAAACGAATCATAAAAAAGCAAGACTGGAATATGCCAAACTACATGTTGACAAGCCACAAAGCTTCTGGGAGAATGTCCTGTGGACAGATGAGACAAAAATCGAAGTTTTTGCCAAGGCACATCAGCTGTATGTTCACAGACGAAAAAATGAAGCATATCAAGAAAAGAACACTGTCCCTACTGTGAAACATGGAGGAGGCTCTGTTATGTTCTGGGGCTGCTTTGCTGCGTCTGGCACAGGGTGTCTTGAATCTGTGCAGGGTACAATGAAATCTCAAGACTATCAAGGAATTCTAGAGAGAAATGTACTAGCCAGTGTCAGAAAGCTTGGTCTCAGTCGCAGGTCATGGGTCTTGCAACAGGACAATGACCCAAAACACACCGCTAAAAACACCCAAGAATGGCTAAGAGGAAAAAATTGGACTATTCTAAAGTGGCCTTCTATGAGCCCTGACCTCAATCCTATTGAGCATCTTTGGAAGGAGCTGAAACATGCAGTCTGGAAAAGGCACCCTTCAAACCGGACACAACTGGAGCAGTTTGCTCATGAGGAGTGGGCCAAAATACCTGCTGAGAGGTGCAGATGTCTCATTGACAGTTACAGGAAGCGTTTGATTGCAGTGATTGCCTCAAAAGGTTGCGCAACAAAATATTAAGTTAGGGGTACCATCATTTTTGTCCATGCCTGTTTCATGAGTTTATTTTTTTACATAATTCTGTTGAAGCATGGTTGAAAAACAATGTCTGACTTTCATTGGTTAACATTTATAGAATTTTAATTTATTATTACTTTTGTCAGATTAAAGTTATTTCTGTGACCATTGTGACTTTTTCTTTCATTGACCAAAGGGTACCAACAATTTTGTCCACGTCTGTAAGTACATATTAATACAGCCATAAAAAAAACACTAAAACAAACTCACAGGTGGATGACACAAACCAAATACAGAGAGTCACGAAGGAGGAGATGATCTAGTAATAGACTGGATTGTGGATGTATGACTATCCATGTATTTGCGCATCTATAGGGTTCACTTACTTTGACACTGTCAGTGTTGCAGATTTCAGAGTGGTACTCGATGTCAAAGTCTGTAAAGTTGAGGAAGACTCGGTGTCCAGGGTCAACTCGAATCAGCCATGAGCACTCTGTGTTGTCATCATAGGGTCTTGGGTAATTCGGAGAATGGATTTCTCCATTTGGTGCTTGAAAAATTCCTCCACAACCTGAAAAAAAAAAAGTTAATTGTGTCCATTTTACAAACGTTTCAAACTGGTGACAATAATGCAGCAAAAAAATGGCTAAGGGTGGTTTACACAGGGGCGTAGCGTGGGGGGGGCCAGGGGGGCCGTTGCCCCGGGCGCCAAATTGTAGGGGGCGCCAGGCAGAAGGCAGTAAAATGAGGGTGATGGAAGCCTATGGCTCCCATCCCCTCCGTTCCGCCTGGCATCAAGCTTTAAAACGCAGTAGAGCGGCGCAGGAGTCCAGGAGATCGTGATTATATGACCGTGACCTCCTGCGCCGGGTCTCGCGAGATGACGCGATGACGCGGCGCAGGAGGCCACGGTGATGTGTTCCTGACTGCCTGCGCCGGGACGCCCAAGCAAAGACTGCAAGAGGTGATGAAGAGAGGTGAGTACTTTTTTTTTTTTTTTTTTATGTAAGTACTGGGGGCCATACTGGGGGCACTATGGAGGTGGCCAGTATATTTAAAGAATGGGTACCGTTTTATATTATACAGAGGGGCCATGATACATTATACAGAAGGCCATTATATATTATAGTTATACAGAGGGGGCCATAATAAATAATAATTATACAAAGGAGCCATTATATATTATACAGAGGGGCCATTATAATAATAATACAGAGGGGCCATTATATATTATAATAATACAGAGGGGCCATTATATATTAGAATTATACAAGGGGGCCATAATATATAATAATTATACAGAGGGCCCATTATTAATAGCCTCTCTGTATAACTATAATATATAATGGCCCCTCTGTAATATTAGGATATATAATGGCCCCTCTGTATTATTATAATATATAATGGCCCCTCTGTATAATATATAATGGCTCCTTTGTATAATTATTATATATTATGGCCCCTTCTGTATAACTATAATATATAATGGCCTCTCTGTATATTATATATAGTGACCCCTCTGTAATATTAGGATATATAATGGCCCCCTCTGTATTAATATTATATATATAATGCCCCTCTGTATAATTATTATATATAATGACCCCTCTGTAATATTAGGATATATAATGGACCCTCTGGATAATTATTATATATAATGGCCCCCTCTGTATTATTAGGATATATAATGGCCCATTATATATCCTAATATTACAGAGGGGTCATTATACAGAGTGGGGCATTATATATAATAATAATAACTAATATTAATAAAACTCTGCAGAGATGTGACGTGGCTGAAAGAAGGTGTCATGGCGGTCTTATCTCTGAATGAAGATGCTGAGGAAAGTCTACATCACAGGAGACGTCACTGGATGGATGAGGTATGTGGTGCTGTATTATACTGTATATTTTGTAGTGATGTATGTAATGTCCAAACACATATTTGTTATACGGTAGGGTTGGGGTTGGGGGGTGGATTGAGAATTTGGCGCATCCCTGCTGCATCCTGGCCCCAGACTTCAGGTCACACTGTGCGTGTTCTGAATTCTGGGGCCTTATACCCATCTACTACATCATCTGTACTTAGAGCGTTGTCACCATGTTATCTGTGGTGTTACATAGGACTGCTACATTAGCTGTAAAAGGGGCGTGTCCACAGGTTGGGAGGGGGGGGGGGGCGCAATACATGGCTCGCCCCGGGTGCTGGCAACCCACGCTACGCCACTGGGTTTACACATCAATTTTTAGCTGATTCTGAGTAACCTGGATTGTATTTTCTATAGAGGTTTCAAAAGTAGCAGCTGCATCATATGGCTCTCAAGCCCCAACGCCACGTATACACAGTAATAATACCATCTGGCAGGTGGAGGTTTTTGCAATGGGGCCCAGGAGCTTTAAGTTACTCCTCTCAAAGCATCCTTTGAAAACATTTCAAATGATGGGACATTTAAAGCATCAAAAATAGCAAAAAGCAACTTTTTCTTGATCAAAAACAAAACGTTACTCCTGTGAAGAGTTATGTGCTTCCATGGTTACAGACTGCAAACAAACCCTGCGTAGTCTGAAGCTACAACTATACTCCCTTCCATGTGGACCGACTTCTTGATAACGTACCCTCGGCAAGAAGTAGCGACTGATGAAAGGGAGTTTGACTGCAGGATCGGTCTACACAAGGTTTGTAAGCTGTTACCGTGGGGACACATTGACCTGCATCGGAGTTGCATACAGAAAAAAATAAATAAATACTTTTAAGACTTTTTTGCAAAGTTGCTTCATTTTTTTACATTTTATATGTATTTAGAAAAGGTTTTATTGATATATTGGACATAACTTTTAACTTATGTATCTCTTAGATAGTTCTTTGAGGAAAAAGAAAGTACCCTCTGAGAGGCTCTGGATATCACTGTAAGAAGGGACGTCTGACAGGGCAAGTACTTTTAATAAGGGATAGGAGGCAGATTATATATTTGAGGTACAGTCCATGGGCTCAAGAGAGTGCACAGGAGAGCTTGATATACCTCCGGGCACTTCCCGCCAAGTAGCATTAAACCCTTTTCCATTCACCAGGGCGTCAGTCTTGAACCAAACCGTCACAGCATTACCGGTGCTGGAGACCTGCAGAGGATTCCCCGGTGCTCTAGATGTACAGAGCTGAGCCAGCCTTGGAGAAGACAGCTCAGGACCACCATATATCTGAAAGAGTGAATTATTATTACACATTAGTCTTCATACATAGCCACCCCCCGCCTCATTTCCGTTCCTCAGATCAAGACCACAATTAGTTCTACCGTCAAATAACTGATTCCATTGCTGCTTTGCCAAGTGGGTGACTAACAGGAGTCTTCCCTCCAGGAGGAGTGATTTTCTGCCCTCTGACGCTACTCAATCACCAGTGTCAGAGCTGAGCTGAACGTCCTTTGGTCAGTTACTCCTTTAGTTCAAGTGCAGCTCATACAGGGAGTGCAGAATTATTAGGCAAATGAGTATTTTGACCACATCATCCTCTTTATGCATGTTGTCTTACTCCAAGCTGTATAGGCTCGAAAGCCTACTACCAATCAAGCATATTAGGTGATGTGCATCTCTGTAATGAGAACCGGTGTGGTCTAATGACATCAACACCCTATATCAGGTGTGCATAATTATTAGGCAACTTCCTTTCCTTTGGCAAAATGGGTCAAAAGAAGGACTTGACAGGCTCAGAAAAGGCAAAAATAGTGAGATATCTTGCAGAGGGATGCAGCACTCTTAAAATTGCAAAGCTTCTGAAGCGTGATCATCAAACAATCAAGCGTTTCATTCAAAATAGTCAACAGGGTCGCAAGAAGCGTGTGGAAAAACCAAGGCGCAAAATAACTGCCCATGAACTGAGAAAAGTCAAGCGTGCAGCTGCCAAGATGCCACTTGCCACCAGTTTGGCCATATTTCAGAGCTGCAACATCACTGGAGTGCCCAAAAGCACAAGGTGTGCAATACTCAGAGACATGGCCAAGGTAAGAAAGGCTGAAAGACGACCACCACTGAACAAGACACACAAGCTGAAACATCAAGATTGGGCCAAGAAATATCTCAAGACTGATTTTTCAAAGGTTTTATGGACTGATGAAATGAGAGTGAGTCTTGATGGGCCAGATGGATGGGCCCGTGGCTTGATTGGTAAAGGGCAGAGAGCTCCAGTCCGACTCAGACGCCAGCAAGGTGGAGGTGGAGTACTGGTTTAGGCTGGTATCATCAAAGATGAGCTTGTGGGGCCTTTTCGGGTTGAGGATGGAGTCAAGCTCAACTCCCAGTCCTACTGCCAGTTTCTGGAAGACACCTTCTTCAAGCAGTGGTACAGGAAGAAGTCTGCATCCTTCAAGAAAAACATGATTTTCATGCAGGACAATGCTCCATCACACGCGTCCAAGTACTCCACAGCGTGGCTGGCAAGAAAGGGTATAAAAGAAGAAAATCTAATGACATGGCCTCCTTGTTCACCTGATCTGAACCCCATTGAGAACCTGTGGTCCATCATCAAATGTGAGATTTACAAGGAGGGAAAACAGTACACCTCTCTGAACAGTGTCTGGGAGGATGTGGTTGCTGCTGCACGCAATGTTGATGGTGAACAGATCAAAACACTGACAGAATCCATGGATGGCAGGCTTTTGAGTGTCCTTGCAAAGAAAGGTGGCTATATTGGTCACTGATTTGTTTTTGTTTTGTTTTTGAATGTCAGAAATGTATATTTGTGAATGTTGAGATGTTATATTGGTTTCACTGGTAAAAATAAATAATTGAAATGGGTATATATTTGTTTTTTGTTAAGCTGCCTAATAATTATGCACAGTAATAGTCACCTGTACACACAGATATCCCCCTAAAATAGCTAAAACTAAAAACAAACTAAAAACAACTTCCAAAAATATTCAGCTTTGATATTAATGAGTTTTTTGGGTTCATTGAGAACATGGTTGTTGTTCAATAATAAAATTAATCCTCAAAAATACAACTTGCCTAATAATTCTGCACTCACTGTATTATTACCCCAAAAACCTGTGAATGGGAACCGAGCTGCAGTACCCCAGCATGGCCACTACACAGCAGACAGAGCTTTCTGCTTCTGGCTCCATCCACTGTGTTGGTTCCGGCGCTGGCGGCTGCTGCTGCAAGCAGCTGATCGGTGGGGGTGCTAAGTTTTGGACCCCCCCCAATAGAATTTTTTTTTTAAACTTTAGTTCTATATCTGTGCAGGGGATTTGGAGCAAATTTGTATCAGAAAACTAAGCTTCGACACTATAAAAATTGTTCATGAACTAGTCAGCACAGTATAATGAATCTAGTTAGGTAAACTGGGTGGAAACTGTGAATTTCATTACATACTAAATGGGGTTTGAGTTACAAAACAGCGATGCTGGGAAAACATATTGTGAGCAGGTCTCTGAGGGTCTCTGGGGAACAGGCAGGAAATATTAGTACTTGTCTCCATGAGTTTATATAGAATATTGAATACATATGTAAAGGGAACCTGTCAGTATGCAGGCCATTCTAGCGACAGAGAAGACGGATATATAGTACTGTCTAAAAAGATACAGTATAACTTAATTTATTGATTGAAATCCCTGCCCATTCTCAGGAGTGTTAGGAGTCCAGTGGGCGGTCCTACTCAGAGACTGACAGCCTTTCCTGTGTGAGTGTGCATAAAGGGCTGCCAGTCACTGAGTAGGACCGCTCGCTGGACTCGTAACGCCAGGATGGGCAAGGATTTAAATGAACAAATGGCAAGTTCTGCTGAATATCCACAAAACCAAATTATCTGCTGCCTGTAGACAACATGGTGTATTTATCAAGTCAGGTTCCCTTTAAATACATGTAGAACAGGGATCAGCAACCTCCGGTACTACAGCTGTTGTGAAACTACAACTCCCAGCATGCTCCTTTCACTTCCGTGGGAGTTCAGAGAACAGCCAAGCAAGTGTGCATGATGAGAGATGTAGTTTCACAACACCTGGAGTGCCGGAGGTTGCTGATTCCTGATATAGAAGGTTTGGGTTATACAACAGGCACACAGGGCACAGTTACTGTACTTTTTAAGTCAGATCTGTTTCCTTTACTTCTATGTTCAGAGCCTGAGCACATTTTTTTCAAATGTATTTCCAGTTGCCTGTATAGCACCAACCTATTCTGTGGCGAGGTACAAAAATTGTTATAAAACACTTTCTGGTTGACTATAATAAGTTCACTTGAAAGTCCAAAGGATACAAATTGCCACCAAAGTGGTGATCTGATGAGCACCAGAAAATGTCAATTTAAAGGTGCACTTGCAAAAGTACTTAAAGGGGTTGTCTCACTTCGGCAAATACCATTTATCATGTAGAGGAAGTTAATACAAGGCACTTACTAATGTATTGTGATTGTCCATATTGCCTCCTTTGCTGGCTGGATTTATTTTTCCATCACAATATATACTGCACGTTTCCATGGTCATGACCACCCTGCAATCCATCAGAGGTGGTCGTGTTTGCACACTATTGGGCGCCAGTATTATACTGCAAGATGATCGCTAATGAGCGTTCATGCTGTAATATAGCCTTAAAGCTTACACCCCCTATAGGACCACTAAATGTGTCCTAGTACCTGCATGAGGTTTGCATATTCTCCGAATGTGTGCATGAATTTTCTCAAGATACAATACCTTGGTTAGACTGATGGCAATCAATGTACAGCGCTGAAGAATATAAGCTCCAGGAAATGATGATTAAAGGGATTGGCTGGGATATTGATATTGATGGCCTGTCGTCAAGAGAGGTCATCAATATCAGATGAGTTGGAGTCTGACTCCCCTGCCGCTAAGCTGGCCACTGTGCCCTAGTGAGTCCTGTGGCCTCTTCCTTGGCAAATAAAGTCACACTCATCGATCACATGGCCTAGGCGCAGTTAAAGTGAATGTGTCTGAGCTGCAATACAAAGTACCGCCACTATACAATGTATGGCGCTGTGGTTGGTATGCAGAGAGCAGGCTGCAGTGCTGGGATGAACGCAGTGGTGCTTTAAAACAGCTCCTTGTTTGGGGTGCCGGGGCCCAACTGATCAGATACTGATGACCTATCTTGAGGGTAGATCATCAGCTTTTGATGCAGATTGAACTGGGGCAAATATTATTTTTCGACAGAAATGTATACAAGGCAGTTTTTCACATCACAGTCTCGCATCTCAGTGCTAGGACCCCCAGCGATCAGCTGAATCTCTGAGGAAAAATGGCAAAAAAGTGTTGGAATTCCCTACAGCGCCACCACAGGGGAAATTAAGTATTGCACACTTCTTATTGAATGCCATCTAAATGGACTTTGGCTAAAAGATGAGGATCCTGAATGGGTGAAACCCACTGTTAACAGTGTATTGAAAAACTGATTTTCTATTCCCTATAATGATAAAAAATAAAGAACCACAATATATACTGTATATATACACACTCACGTAGGGCATGGCTGTGTACGGCACTGCTTAGTGTTGGTGCTTTCTGCTGGAGCGCACTGTTTTTTAGCATTTTCTTCTGCCTTGTTAGCTCCATTTACTGATGAATTTCAGTCGGCATTCCAAAGTTGTGAGCAATGGAAGGGCCGAGCATGCTGCCGTATTATATGAGCTGGGCACAGCCGCTGCCACAGGATAATAGGGACAGGAGAAGGATTTGACCCTTTACAAATCAGGAGGACCTGTACCACACTGATATAATTGTGTAGCTGACCGCTGTTCCGTTCACTATGTCTGTTTCTGCAAAGGGTGGGTGACAACTAGTAGTCAAAATTACAGCTCCCACAGGGGTTGTCACCCAGCTCTCCGGAATCCTAAATGGCAAAAGTGCTCTAAATTCAGGTATTATACTGTTGCAGAGTTAAACGGGTTGGCTAATTTTTGCTAAAAAGTGGATCACAAAGTGCCCACCTTCTGGGACCCCCAATGATCAGCTGTAATTGAGCGTAAGTGTTTAGTTTTCCTGCAGCGCCACCACAGGGGAAATTAGGCATTACATAGCATCCTTTCAAATTAGTAGGTTGTACATGCAGGACAGGACTGGTCCTCCAGAGTGACAGATGCCCTTTGTAACCTTTCTTCTGAAGAGATGAGGCTCCTAAACAGAGGACTTCCCCCCTCGATTGATTCAGAATACCTTAATAGGGTGTATTGTAAGGGTATTTTTTAACTACTGATTGGTTCTGTCCCCTTTAAGTTCGTCTCTTTTATAATCCTAGGATATTCCTTGTAATGTAGTACCCATATCCCATTGTGCTGATAAGAACAAATTTTTGAGTGATCTCAGAGACATGCGTGATGCACACTGGAGGAGGGGCTGATGGGAATAATTGTGGTCCGGATGGACAATTAGGGGGGACTCCACTTGGAACGTCATCCTAGGTAGGATTTAATCACACTTAGTAAATATATTTATTCACTTAGCCTGCGTAAGCTTATTCATTCTGACATCTTTTGAATTCACTTTACATAGGCTATATGGAAATGTTTTTTTTAAACTGGACAACTCCTGTCAAGTGTTTATATCACTGCAAGATCCTCTTTACATATGCCCTTTTGGGACTCTTCTATATTAGCCAGAGAGGAGAACAGCCAACAAACAGTGAATAAAGATATGGGTGTCAGAATTTGGTGCCAATAACCAATTCGCTCTATTTAACTGTATGGGAAATAGTCGGCACAGCGCTCAGCTATCTCTGGCAGCCCCATGGAGTTGAAGGAAGCTGCTGTGGACTTGCTCGACCACCCATCCATTCAAATGTGGGTACACCGGGACCCCTATTCTCAGAAGATTTACCATATTCTCATTACAGACACCTCATTGTATTAATACAGAAATATCACATCCAATACCAACAGCAACAACTTACCTCCAGCACGTCAAAGTTACACGTTGTATGGTATTCTACATCAAAATCCACAATACTGATCTCGATGCTGCTTCTGGGGGATGTGGTGATATGCCAGATACATTCTCGGTTATTTGGATACTTCATAGGGTAACCAGGACTGTTAAATGTACCATTAGGACCAGAGAGTTCTCCGCCACATCCTGTGGAAATTATACCTCGATACAGTCAATGGATTATTTACAGCATTTCTCAGTACAACGGTGTACACCACTTTGAGGCAGTTAAATTAAAGGGGTATTTCATTGCAAGAAATAAGCTGTCCCAGGGGCTGCACATCCTGTGAAAACATTAACAGAACTTTTACTCACTGAGGCGGGTCATCATTGTTGCCACTGATTGGCTGGGCGGCCACTTCCTCTTGGGTCAAGACAGGAGCAGGAAGTGAGGCACAGTGGGGATCTTGTCGCTAGTGGAATGGTAGCTGCGGGGGATCGGTGAGGTGGGTATAAACTCTGTTATTTTTTTACAGAATATCCAGTACAGTCCCTGGAATACCCCTTTAAGCTCTGCTCAAATATGCTTTGAGAGCCTTTGTTGGGGGTTAGGTCACTTTCAATAAAGTACTCTTCTTGGAAGCCTTGACAGTCCCCGTTGTAGGTCAATGGGTCACTGTTTAGAGTCTTTGTAGGAGGGATCCATCACAGCATAATGGCTTCCAACTACATTTCACCACTATGTGGATCCAGAATAAGATACGCGGACCATCCGACGTATTAAGTGGTTGCCCATTTATTTGAATAGCCAAAGCAGGACCCTCTTGTAAGGCATTGCTATCATGAGAAAACCCTTTTAGCTCCATGCATATTTAACTGCAACAGTAGATGCCACTTGTCACAAGAGTTCCCCTTTAAGGCCTCATGCACCCGACCGTTGTGTGCATCCGTGGCCATTGTGCCGTTTTCCGTTTTTTTTCGCGGGCCCATTGACTTTCAATGGGTCAGTGGAAAAATCGAAAAATGCACCGTTTTGCAGCCGCATCCGTGATCCGTGTTTCCTGTCCGTCCAAAAAATATGACCTGTCCTATTATTTGATGGACAACGGTTCACGGACCCACTCAAGTCAATGGGTCCTTGAAAAAACACGGATGCACACAAGATTGGCATCCGCGTCCGTGGTCCATGGCCGTAGGCTACTTTTACACAGACGGATCCGCAGATTGTGAAAACTCAGATAACAGTATATTCTAACACAGAGGCGTTCCCATAGTGATGGGGACGCTTCAGGTTAGAATATACTAAAAGAACTGTGTACATGACTGCCCCCTGCTGCCTGGCAGGTGCTGCCAGGCAGCAGGGGGCAGACCCCCCCCCCCCCTGTATTTAACACATTGGTGGCCAGTGCGGCCGGCCCCCCTCCCTCCCCTGTAGTTAACACATTGGTGGCCAGTGCGGTCGGCCCCCCCTCCCCCCCCCTGTATTTAACACATTGGTGGCCAGTGCGGCCGGCCCCCCCTCCCTCTCCTGTAGTTAACACATTGGTGGCCAGTGCGGTCGGCCCCCCCTCCCTCCCTCCCCTGTAGTACTGTAGATTCATTGGTGGCCAGTGGGCCCCCCTCCCTCCCCTTCCTAATTAAAATCTCCCCCCCTATCATTGGTGGCAGCGGAGAGTACCGATCGGAGTCCCAGTTTAATCGTTGGGGCTCCGATCGGTAACCATGGCAACCAGGACGCTACTGCAGTCCCGGTTGCCATGGTTACTTAGCAATTTGTAGAAGCATTATACTTACCTGCGAGCTGCGATGTCTGTGTCCGGCCGGGAGCTCCTTCTACTGGTAAGTGACAGGTCTGTGTGGTGCATTGCTTAATGATCTGTCACTTACCAGTAGGAGGAGCTCCCGGCCGGTCACAGACATCGCGGCTCGCTGGTAAACTGGGACTCCGATCGGTACTCTCCACTGCCACCAATGATCGGGGGGGGGAGAGGCCGCACACTGGCTACCAATGATAGGGGGGAGATTTTAATTAGGAGGGGGAGGGAGGGGGGGCCCACTGGCCACCAATGAATCTACAGTACCACAGGGGAGGGAGGGGGGGCCGGCTGCACTGGCCACCAATGTGTTAACTACAGGGGAGGGAAGGGGGGGTCTGCCCCCTGCTGCCTGGCAGCACCTGCCAGGCAGCAGGGGGCAGTCATGTACACAGTTCTTAGTATATTCTAACCTGAAGCGTCCCCATCACCATGGGAACGCCTCTGTGTTAGAATATACTGTCGGATCTGAGTTTAACGATCTAACTCAAATCCAATGGTATATTCTAACATAGAGGCGTTCCCATGGTGATAGGGACGCTTCAAGTTAAAATATACCATCGGATTGGAGAATATGGTGCAATTGCACCATATTGTGTCAATGTCAAACGGATCCGTCCCCATTGACTTGCATTGTAATTCAGGACGGATCAGTTTGGCTCCGCACGGCCAGGCGGACACCAAAACGACTTTTTTTTCATGTCCGTGGATCATCCAAAAATCAAGGAAGACCCACGGATGAAAAAACGGTCACGGATCACGGACCTACGGACCCCGTTTTTGCGGACCTTAAAAAAAAGGGTTGTGTGCATGAGGCCTAACACTGTTTCCCTTTTCATCAATAAATCCCTGTTCAGCTGATTACTACGGATCTGGATGCAGAAACTCCACTAATTTCTATCTGGCTCCAAGCCCCCATCTGCTTTATTACGTCATAGTTTCTTGCCGTTTGGTATTAGTGTTTATACTTTTTTTGTTTGGCAGGATTTTCTGGAAAAAATCTAGAAGACTAAAATCATAATGAAAGAAAATGCTAAATAAAGTGAAATCAGCAGTTTCATTAAACATTACCCGGTCGCCTCACGTCTCCTGACTGTCACATGCTTATCTAGTGGGTATCAAGTGATACGCTCTATCATATGTATGATGCCAGCATGTTGTGGATTATTATCAGTCACATGCTGCTGTTATACTGATATCATGCATATTGTAGCATTATCCTTTATAGATGTAATCATATGCACACTTTTGGATATTCTCTTATACCGTAGTTGGTTCAATTAACCCAAAATGTAACAGCCATTAGAGGGTTAATTCTGTTCATGCCTAAAGGGGCTGTTTTTGGTGTAATTTGCATATTTCATGTACTTGTTTTTTTGTTTGTTTTTTTATTATTTTTGGTTATACTTGTCTGGTGTCCATTTACAATAGCTGTTGGCCGAGACAATTTTTCTTCACAAATACCCCGTACACAGGCAGGCTTGGCCGAAAATGTCTGTGTTCTTTATGGGTAGAGTGCAATAAGCTGATGATCTCTGGTGGTGGCTTATCTTCTCTAAGAACATGAGCATGCTAAAGACCAACATGCTTGATCCCTCTTTCGCCTAACACCTGCTGTCAGGGAAGGGTCAGCACACTCCCATGACTACATGGTCCTGCCAAAATCAAAGGGTTTGACTGAGGTTGCCCTTAGGGGCATGAGCACCAAAGGAAATCCTATAGCAGGACCCACCCACCATGAGCCATTTGTAATAGTGGTACCTTCTTATAGGGAAGAGGAGACTTTGGTCCACTTTAGAAATCAACGCCTGCGTGCAACCGTAACCTATGCACCTAATAACTTCACCTCTGGTGGTGTGTTTTTGGCGATTTCCACAGCTGGCTTGAAAAAAGAGGGACGGACAGCACACCTATTTCAATGAGTGGTGGGTGCACATCTCCAGGGAAAGTGTCAAGCTTCCCCGTACTGCGGGTATTCCACGTACAACAAGAAGAAGTATGGAGACAGCACGTCCTTTTGTCGGAATTTATTCCAGATGCAACGTTTCAGCTAAAGAGCCTTTGTCAAGCATGCTTGACAAAGGCTCTTCAGCCAAAACGTTGCATCTAAAATAAATTCCAACCAAAGGACATGCTGTCTCCATACTTCTTCTTGTATATGCAGATCATTCCACAGCTGGCTGTCCTGTTTTTGGTTGGACCAGAGACCACAGATTAAACATAAGCTATAAACCAACAATGCACACCACTGTCCCACCATGACGCCTTCTACAAAGTGGTGGTCCAGACTGGACAAGCGTGGATGTATGTAGGGTAAGGCAGCCCTGTGACTATGGAGAAGGTAGCACCAGCAGAGGTTGTGCCCCTCCTGCTTCACCTTCAGCAGAACATGGCCTCCTTCTCACCTGGCACAGAGACATTAACAAACAAAAGCTTGAGAACCAATTTATGGGCCACAGTGTTATATTGTGCAAGAGAAACCAAGGAGGGCCAGAAGAGCCAGGGCCACTTGTCTAGGAAGGAGAAGTGCTTCCTTGGTGAAACTCTGTGGAAAACGTTTGGATTTTCTTATATCTGCCCCCATTATTCTACTAGAAGAGCAATACTGAAAGCTTCCCCACATGCAGCCTCCCCTTGGTTAGAGAAGACCTGCAACATTCAACTAATCACCTGCACGGTTTCCCTCTAAGAATGGTCTTCTCATTGGGACAACCCCTTTAACATTACAGTGGTTCCATAGGTTTTGAATTAGTCTGCCACAGCGCCACTCTTGGTAATTTCCAGTATTGCATCTTAGGTCTTCACTTCAAGTGAACTGTTTCTGTATAAGACAGATACTTTCAAATCCTGGGCAACTGCAATAATCATTTTTTGTGATGTTTTATCCTATACACTATACAACATGTAACGTATTCACCTTTCATTCTGGGTTTTATTGCCTAGTACTTACTGAAATTACTCTTATTTCTGCATATCAGTGGCCTCCAACCTGTGGCCACTATACCTTTCAACATGCTGGGACTTATGGTTTTGCAAAAGCTGAAGTGCCACTGGTTGGAGACCGCTGTATATAACTGAATGTGCTTGCTCGCCATATGGAAACTGTTACTTCTCTTTTAAACTAGCGGAACTTCTCCTTACATGAGCCATGCCCCACTGACTGACCGCTGTGTAATATCCGTACAGCCTAATAGTGAGCAACGTGAATGCATAGTAGTGACTCACTCATAGAATCAGAACAACACCCTTCAGAAGACACCAATTCTAACCCCACCCATAAAATGTGGAAGAGTGAAGTAAAAATGGATTTAGCAATTAGAAGTTCTTCTGCTCAGGACTATTCCCCATTAAAAGGGTTTTCCAGGACCAAAACATTGATGCCTATCCGTAGTCATCAATAAACACCCAGAATGCGCTCACCACTCTTTTCTTAAACTTGTAGCATCCAGCAGACCTGGGTGCACGGAGAATTCCTGGTGACCGGAACTGACATCAAATTTCAATGTAGAAAATGGCAATTTCTCTAGCTCTCCTGAAAAAAATCAATCTTTATTTGAAATGCATTAAAAACATCTTGTACAAAAGGATAAAAAAAAAAACTACTTATGTAAGCCATGAGTAAGGACAAGTCTTACTCTGTCTGAAACGCATGTTTTTTTTTTTGCTTTTTTATCCTTTTGTACAAGATGTTTTTAATGCATTTACAATAAAGGATTTTTTTTTTTAAAGGAGTGCTATAGAAATTGCCTTTTTCGAAATTAGACTTCTTGGGTACTGCATCTCAGCTCCCATTCACTGGAGCATCAACTGCAGTACTGAAGAACAGCCACTACATGGCGTACGGAGCTGAGGTGTTCCGGCTCCGTACACAGTTTACTTCCAGAACCTGCGCCTGCCACAAACAGCTGATCAGTGGGGTTACTGGGTGTCAGACTCCCACTCATCTCATATTAATGACAATCCTATGGATACATCATCAATATGTTGGTCCAGGAAAACCAATTTAGGGTGCTGGTACCCATACGTAGATTAGCTGAGGTGGTGGGGGTGGTAGCTTTTCTATGGAGTATTACAAGCAGTGCTCTATGGGAAATAAGTATGCAAAATTAGTTCTTCTCCAGAAGCAAAACATTAAAGGGGTTCTCTGGGCTCTCCTATATTGATGACCTATCCTCGGGACAGGTCATCAGTAAAAGGCGGGATCCGACACCCGGCACCCCCGCCGATCAGCTGTGCGAGGAGACGGCGCGCGCAGTGTGCACATGCCGTCTCCCGTCTCTTTGCCATAGACAGCAGCGGTGAGTAGGAAGAGAGAACGGAGACGGCACGTGCACTCTGCGCGCCGTCTCCTCATACAGCTGATCGGTGAGGGTGCCGAAGCCCCGCCAATCTGTTATTGATGACCTATCCTGAGGATACATCTTTAAGATAGGAGAGCCTGGAGAACCTCTTTAACAAGGCGGTATATGGAGTGAAATAACACATGACTGCTGGATCAGACTACAAACAATATTTGCTTGTAGTCTGTTGTCATAGAGACACAAATCTGTACAGGAGCTGTATACACACAATGGTCTATCTTTTTTTTATTAAATGGGGTCTCCCGTTTTTTTTAAAAGGGGTGTGCTACTGGTCTGGTCCTTCTGACAATGCTTCTTTACAAGTTGTAGTGGCACGTGACTGCAATAGCCAATCACTCTCCTCGACAGTGTACCGCTGAGGACAGTGGTTGCAGCGGTCTCATGTTATACACCTACACCTCACTGCGCACATGACCGATACGGCTCGTGACCGCTGCAGCCACTGTCCTCAGCTCATGTGGATCTAATATAGAATTGATCAAGGACTGATGCATGAACGGATTCAGTGTTGTAAAAGATTTATAATAAATGCATGCAGCAATCAGAGGATTACTCGGAAGTAGAGGGTTAATATATTTCCATATTTCCAGTTTGATGTTCAGCCGTCTCTGGCTATAAATTATACCAGTCACAGCCCTTTAGTACAAAAACGTATTGTCCGGTGTGAGTCATTCCCAAATTCTTGTGGTGCCCACACTGGCGTATAAGATGTTTTCAGCCAAATTACTTGGATTATGACTCAGCTGCTCTCCGAGGAGCTGGACTATGGAAAGTTGAGGCATCGTAGCTGCTACTTCCTTCTGAAGGCTCCAGGGCTCCCACTCAAAATGTCAATGATTTCTCACATTCCAAATTTTTAGCTCCGATCCACTATTGGTGTGTGTTCCATGAGTATGTGCTTGTGTGACCTTATTTGTGCTGAAGCATTTCAATATTACATAGAACAAGAGAAAATACAAGATGCAGAAGATTCTAAGGAGCAACTAAAAGATATTTAAAGGGCATCTGTCAGCAGTTTTGTACCTATGACACTGGCTGACCTGTTACATGTGCACTTGGCAGCTGAATACATCTGTGTTGGTCCCATGTTCATATGTGCCCGCATTGCTGAGAAAAATGAAGTTTTAATATATGCAAATGAGCCTCTAGGAGCAATGGGGGCGTTACCGTTACACCTAGAGGCTTTGCTTTCTCTGCAACTGCTGCACCCTCTGCACTTTGATTGACAGCGCCAGATGTGATGACGTTTTCACTGTCAGGTCCACCACCCCCATACACACATGTATGCTTGGTGTGTGATTAGTGGGGGGATAGCGTTAAGCCATTGCCAGACACCTCTGTATATGCGTAACTTGAGGCTCATCCCCCTGATTACATATGCGGCAATTGCCTGATCCTCTTTTTCTCTTTGCTGTATTTTATAATGATTCTGCTCTGACTGAAATAGCAATTTGCGCTCCTGCTGTGACTTGTGCTTATAGACTGCAGCCAATCTGAGGAGGCAGAGCTGCAGGGGGCGGGAGGCAGCAGCAGCATAAACCAATGATGGGGCAGGAGGTGTGTCTCAGACTACCCCAGACTCCCTGCAGGCACTGGGCCCTGAGTCCCTGACCTATTGTCACAGATCACAGCGCTGCCCTAATGGAGATGAGCTAAAAAGCAATCAAGGAGCAAAATCATTGGGGGAAGGGGGTACATTAAATAGCAGGTAATCATCTACTATAGGTAGATTATATGATTCACATATTAACTTATTGTTATTGTTGTTTTTGTTATTATAATAATAATTATTATTATTATTATTATTATCATTTTTGAGCTCCCGATTGGAGGATTGCTTTAATGTGCTGAGGGATGGAGCAAATATGCATCACAAGACCCTGCCCTTTTCAGAAAGGGAGCCGGATAGCATTTGCCTTCCGAAACCTTTATTGCTTCCTTTATTGATCAGGCAGGATCTTTGATCAGACAGGACACCTATATTTGTAACCAGTGGAGGCCCCAGCATTCATACATTTATCACCTATCCTGTTTGGTGGGAAAATCCTTTAACCCATCCACTACTGTAGACCACCAGGGTTGTTACTAGCCGCTTTACTACTGCAGACCACCAGAGATATTTTCAAAAGTTCCTTCAACATCATCGAACACTGGGACTGTGTCCATTATTCCCTTCACAAAGGGAGTTGCAATACCGGATACAGCCCATGGGCAAAAGTGGCGCTGTTTCTGGGGAAAAAAGAAACCAGACCCTTTTTTTTTAAACTACTTTTACCCATTCTGTTGCATACCTATCCATATAGATGTTTTTCTTGTTTTTACAATAGCCCTTTACTATTGCAAACTACCGAGAATGTTTATATCAGCTCAGTGTCAAACTGGCTGATCAGAGTACCAAAGGAACCTCTGATAGACCCAGGATCTCATACTATAGTGGGCCCCAAAGGTCCAGGAGAAAAAAAAAACATTTGGGGGCCAATTATTTGCCACAAGAGTCTATTATTATTATTATTTGGCCCCGAGAATAATTTCCTCTGGTGAGCCCAAGAAACACTGTATCAGTTCCATCACCGTCCTTGACCACTTCACCATCCTTGACCACCTAGGATGTTTCTATTAACCACTTCACCATCCTTGACCACCTAGGATGTTTTTATTAACCACTTCACCATCCAAGACCACCAGGGATGTTACCATTTCACACCTTTACTTCACTAGACCACAATACAATTTTATTAACCTCTCAAACACCAGAAATATCTTAAACTCCTAGACCACCATAAATATTACATTTTACCCTATAGGTCACCCTAAGCCACGGGGTAGAATATCTATAAAGTATATTCAACTTTAACTTCCATGTCTCCAAACCACCACGAACACTCATCATAGAACATTAGGTACAGTAGTGATCAACCCCTATACCAACTAGTTTCAAAGGGATGGCCACCCTTAAGTCTTTTACTACACTTTATCAGTTTATAAGACTGACCAACGTTAATCGCACCGATTGGATACTTCTGGCTAAATAATATATTTCGCAATTACATTTTTGACTAAATCATTGGCTAAACCACAAAGCAGAAGTACAGCAAGAAACGGCATATGAGCTATGTTGTGTGTTCCCTCTTTATTATATTCTTCATGAAAAAGGGTCTGAAGAATTTAGGAGATCCCCGGGGGATATTACACCAAACGTCTGTCTCGAAATGCGTTGCCTAGATACCGGACAATAAATAGATTATTTCCAGAAGTCTGTAGTACTCCAGATTTACTTGGCAATGTCAGCCGTCACCGCGGACTGTACAACTCTGAGTCACGGCCGCCTCTTATTTTATGTGGGCTTTTCAGCGAAGTAGAGTTTTTAGCAATAAAGAGAAATAAGTCGTTTCTAACGCAGTGGTAGGGGCAATTTGGCTGCAAGTAGTAAAGATTTGATTGCTGGGCGTTCACCGCAGTTGTATCAGGCTACGTGGGCAGGCGTCTCGAAAAGGAAGTGTGCTTTTCTTTAACAGTAACAGACAGGGTAACTAGGGGATATTTTTGTACTACCCCCACCACCAGCTACAGTAAAATCTCTAATACAATGGTACTGTATAAAGTAGTCACAAAATAGACTATTTATATCAATGCATGTTCCGTTTTATAGGGAATTTCTGAGACTTTTATAATAATGACCTATCCTCTGGATAGGTCAGCAGCATCTGATCAGTGGTGGTCTGACAACCGGGACCCCTGCCAATCAGCTGAGAAGGCACTGGTGCTCACAGTAGTGCCACGGCCTTCTCGCAGCTTAGACTTGGCACATTTCAGCCCCATAGAAGTGAGTGGGGATGAGCTGCAATACCAAGCACAGCCACTATACTATGTGCGGCGCTGTGCTTGGTGAGCAGGGAGAAGTCCACGGTGCTACTGTTCGCGCCGGTGCCTTCTCAAACAGTTGATTGGATCACCACCAATCAGCATATACTGTCGACCTATTCAGAGGATAGGTCATCAATATAAAAAGTCTTAGAATGCCCCTTTAATGGTGTGGGGCTGAAGTCACTCCATGCTTTAGGGGGTGCACAGGTGGCAAGGTGCCCGAGGCTACCAGAAATCTGAGCCACCATGCAGCACGTTGGCTCTTTGTTTAGTGCTGTTGCCATGCATGAATGAGACCGAGGACAACTTATGCATGGAGTTTGTATGTTCTCCCCGTGTTTGCATAGGTTTCCTCCGGTTTCTTCCCACACTCCAAAGATATACTGATAGGGAACTTAGATTATGAGTTATATAGCAGTATTATTGCATAAAATGTAGATTAGTTCACTTATGAAGCCATCACTTTACTATTACAGCACGGTATAGCGGTATTTATTTTGGCTCTGTGTGGCACTGCTACGTAGGCATTGTACAGTATGTTATTCTTGCTGCTCATTGTGTTGGCAGCACTCGGTAACATTGTTATTTTGGCCATTATGGAATGATTATTTGGCGAGTATATGGCACTGATTAGGTACCACGCTATATATAATGTACTGTATGACAATTGAAACATTAGGATACTTATACAATAATACAGCGAAAGTCATTGTGCTGTCCATTATATGTCAGTATACTGGTGCTGCTGGGGGGTTGGCCATTACATCATTCAGTGCACCAGTATAATATTTAGAACAAATGACTTCCATTTCCTTTGCCTGGTGTGTGAACTGACATCAGTTGGACTGAAATCCCTTTATTTAGATAGAGAGCCGGAAGGTTTACACACTGGGAATTCTGGACAGTGGAAGCCGGAAAACACTGTGACTGGAAATACATGGAGCAGCTGGTTTTGCTTTTGTAATCACTTATCTAATATACAGTATATGTCATAAATATCTGTGTATGTAATATCTATCTACTCCCTATCAGTCTATCACATATCTATCTTTCTACTTTATTATCTATATGTCTATCTATCTCATATCTATCTATTTATCTATCTATATCAATAGTCAATATCAATAGTACAAGCGGTCATAAGAAAATAATGTAATATTTCTTAGAGAGTAAAGTCTAGTTCTCATGTTATCCGCTGTTCATCCCCTCCCCCTTGTTCCCTTGCTAAATGTTTTTCTCTTTGAAATATGCTTTGAATCCGTCCAGGATTGGAGCTGCTCACAGCAGGAACATATTACACATGTCAATACAAGTCTATGGAGGGGGGGGGGGGGGGAGAGAGAGTGGGAGCAGAGTGAGACAGGACTCCAGGAGAGCTAACAAAAAAACTTCTGAAACTAAATAGTAAGTTTATATCTCAGCTCAAGTGCTTTATACAAATCCATACAGGTCAGTACTACTCTAATATCCTCCATGATCCTGGCGCTGCTTCTGAGTGAGTAAGAGAAGGTTAGGAATCACATTTTCCTCTGCTTTATGTGTGCAGAGGATGGCAGCTGGTCTCCACCCATCATGTCTAATAGAGCTATCTATCTATCTATACGCCTATCTATCTATCTATCTATCTATCTAGGAAAAGACGAACCACAGCACTTCCAATTGGTGAAAATGTGTGTCCTTTATTCACCCAAGCAGCGACGTTTCAGTCCTCTTACTGGGACTATTCTCAAGTATCTATCACTATCCTCAGAATCTATCACTCGCTCAAGCTCTTCTTCACAGCTCCTCTTGTGTATATTGGGCAAGGGTTTCTGTGAACCCTTACCCTCCACAATCTGATACTATGACCCAAAGTCAGCTCTGCTACATCTATGATATCAAAATAATGAGGAGCATTAAAGGAATCACAAATCATTTCAAACGTTTCTTTCCATTTTATTGCACATGGCTGGAACTGACTGTGAGTCATCAGTAACTGAATGAAATTCAAGAGATTTGTCTTTTCTTGTTCCAGAAACCACTTGATCGGTTCTAATTCCATTTAATTATAGCAAAGCTCCACCTTGGGATATAATCTCTGGTATAAATAGTGCAGGGGCGCAATGTAACGGGGAGGGTCAATCCAGTAGAACAACCCCTGTCCATAATGTATAGAATTCAGGAGGGGGACCTGCGGCCACCGGGTTGGAAAATAAGTACCTGATGCTCCTAGCATTAATAACGCTGAGAGCATGTAATCGTTATGTACCTGGCCGGCCACTGGGAGGCAGTCCCCTGGGCATCGGTCCACTGGGAAATTTCCCTGTAGGGTCTATTGTCATTCCTCCCCTGTAATCAGACTGGATCACTTCTGCAGAGGGCAGGGGCGTTGCTAGGGTTTGAGTTCAGTCACTTCAGTGCGCAATCTTGTCCTGCGGCGCGTGATCCTGCGAGATCAGTGACCTCCCACAGGAGGTCTCGCGGGATCACGCGCCGCAGGATGGGATTGCGCACCGATATGACTGAACTTATGCCCGTGCAGCCCGCAAGTAGCGGATCAGTGGAACAAGTACAGGGGAGGTGGGGGGGATGATTTGTGGGGCTGCCCAGGTCCAATCAATATTAAAGGGCCCTGGAATAGCCAAATAAAAAGAAAATGCTGCCTACCTTCATAACATTCGGGGCACTGGACAAAACATTTGGGGTTCAAGCCCCGAATGTTTTGACCTAACGACGCCCCTGGCAGAGGGCCTTCATGCAACAACATTATATATGGACCCATTGGACTTGCATAGTTTATTCTTTCTGACAATCCACCAGTACGTAATCGTGACCCATGAAATCCATTTCCCGTACATGCAATCTAATAGGACAGTAGGATGCAGTACTACGATGGGCGCTCCAACCTACTAGGTCCTATGTGACTGCACAGGTTGCACATACACTACATTTACCCTTGGTAGGAGTCATTTATTGCAGCCTATTGCACACCTATGAAGTCACTATTACATGTTCCTCAAAAGGTCCTTTGGATATATGACATGCATATACCAGTCTGTCACCTAATGGAGCTTATATAGACAATCAGGTGTCACACAATGTCTGATCATATAATAAACATCTTCAAATAATGGCCTTACCATTGATGCTCCATGATAGCTGAAATCCTCGACGTCCTGTGATACCATCTGACTGGAAGACTACATGAAGGCTTGTACCATTGGTAATGCCGTCTGGAGGCAACTTTTCTCCACAGTAAGTCCCAATAAGTCTGGCTTGGTCATTAGGTCCATCATAAAGCTGAAAAGAAAAGGGTATTGGTTCATGAAATTGGTATGAATGCAATAGGATTGTCTAGTACCCAGGTCAGTCAAGCGTTGAATGTAATTTACTAGTAGATCATCGGATTACTAATAGGTCTCGGCCTACAAAAGGACAGTGGCATACCTTCAATGGAGTCAGAAAGAGCATGTGGGGAGGGGGCCTTCTCTTCTTCCCAATGTGTAAACACAGCATTTTCATGCAGCCACCACTAGGGCAAGCTCAGTGCAAACAGCTTCCATTTCAGTCAATTGTATCTGCATAAATTCCTATGCACTGAGCTCCCCCTAGTGGTGGCTGCAGGCAGGGAGCTTTGTATTATGTCAGTGAATATATTGAGAAGTATAGTGGTCAGAATGAGCACCTTATTTATGAAACACCTGTTCCACATCATCTGATATAGAAGTTGGATAAAGTGGGCGAGGGTGACTTTTTTTTATTACATTTTTTTATTAAAAGTTATTCCACAAAAAAAAAAAGCAACACAATTCATAGGAAATTTTTTGCATTGTGTTTTGTATTCTGCATTGCCTGGGACTAATTGAAGCACGTGTACTGGGAAACTGGGTGTGACGGTGGGGGAGCTATATTAAGTTTTGCTATAGATATGTGTACACCCCTGCACAAGGACCATAACTGCTGCTACTCCACTCACCGTCAAGCAAGGGAGAGGAGGAGTCTACCACTCACAGGACCTGCACCCACCATTTATCTCGGCGTCTGGTCTCAGACTTGTTAGCTGCTGTTGGGGGTGGCAATGGGGGGCACTGTGTTGGCACAATTAAAAGAATAAGGATACTGGAGATAAGCACACAACGGGGTCCCAGTGGGTAGTGTCTACATTTGGTAACATAGTTGCGAATAGTCCTGACTTTGCCAAGGATGTCTTGAATTTTTAGAGACAATCTAGGCAAATTTGTCTTTGTCCTGTAAGGTTTAGAGTAATGGGTGTTTTGGTTAAATTTAGGGTATGTCTGGGGGAGAGCTTATTGCTCATATTTACAACTGTTGGTAAGTATGTGGTAGCATTCTGTAGTATATTGTATGTCCCCTCCCTTATGTTTTCATGAATTTTCGGACTGTAATTATGGTACAACGATGGCAAAAAAAAAAAAAAAACATTGTGGGAGGTTGATCAAAACTGATGAGAAGGAAAAGAGTTGGAAGTCTGTGGCTATGGATGCTCTACCTTCCTTGACACAATTTTTGATAAGTCTCCCCCAGTCTATTTTTAATTACCTAAAATTGTATTTCCTATCCTTTATTAAGGGATTCTTGCATTAATATAGGGAAATTTCTCATTTAGGATCCTCATCTATCAGCTAGATTGACTGCAAAGAACATCCCTAGCTGTGGAGCACCTCACATGTATTTGAATTTCACAGACTGTCCATTGTTTTTAAAGGCTATGGAATTTTTTTGTTTGCATTTTAGGCTACTTTCACATTAGCGTTTTTTGCGGATCCATCATGGATCTTCAAAAACGCTTCCGTTTCCATAATACAACCGCATGCATCCATCATGAACGGATCTGGTTGTATTATGTCTTCTATAGCCATGACAGATCCGTCATGAACACCATTTAAAGTCAATGGGGGACAGATCAGTTTTCTATTGTGTCAAAGAAAACGGATTCGTCCCCATTGACTTACATTGTGTGTCAGGACGGATCTGTCTTGCTCCGCACCACACTGTGGACAGAAAAATGCTGCTTGAAGAGGTATTCTGTCCACGATAGGAGCACAACCAAACGGAACAGAATGCATTTTGGTGCACTCTGATTCGTTCAGTTCAGTTTTGTCCCTATTGACAATGAATGGGGACAAAACGGAAGCGTTTTCTTCCGCTATTGAGATCCTATGACAGATCTCAATAGCGGAATTGAAAATGCTAATGTGAAAGTGGCCTCACTCATGTCCTGCTGAACATGTCCTGCTTTTTTTTAAATGGTCTTTATTAAAAATGTGCAGCCGCTTTTGAGATACAAGGGTTAAAACATCAGTCTATTTGCAGACTGTCAATATATGAAGCCTTATCTCTGAACTCCTGACCTCATCAACACTTATTATAGCTAACCTTCTATCAAATTGGTATGAATATGGCTTACATGAGTGTTTATCAGTTCAGGAGATCAGAGATAAGGCTTTACAAGAGCTGTCAGCTGATGAGACTGAGAAGTGATACTCCACAACCTTTAAACCTTTGTATCTCGAAAACTGCAGAAGATTTTTTATTAAAAAACAATTGAAAAATTTTTTTTAGCCCAAAATGAGTAAAATGCATTGGAAAAAAAACCCTAAAGGTTAATGGGTAATGCTCCATTTTCCATGTGGAGGTACTGCAGGGAATTTGAACATATCCTGTCAGATTTTACCTGATCTCTATTGGTTCCATCCTATTAACAGTTTATTGACAGGGATCCAGTCTGTTATATTAGGAACTTCTATAATGGAATTTGCAAATATCATATGTAAAATTCTCTAAACCCGAGATTCTTGGTAAAATAACATTTGATCTACTTTGCTACGTCCATCTGCCATCCATGTGGTCTCATTGAGGCTGGATTATAGGAAGGTTGACTTTATACATTTTTACATATGTGTCAGACTAATAGGGGAAAGAATCTGTATTTACATTTTGTTCCTTAGCAATAACCACAAAAACAGTGTTTTCACTCTTGTGCTCAGCACGCGCTATTTATGCCATTTCCTCCTGACCATGTGTGGCGGTATACAATCCTCGTCTCCATGGAAACCTCCTATACACTCGCCATGCTACTACTGACAACAATCTAATACTTTATCCCACCATGCAGCTTGAGAGAAAGTCCTGATTACACTGGAGAATAATGTTAAAAATAATAGTAATAATAAGTTCAAAAATGGTCTTTTCTGACCAAAGAGGAACAGAGTATAAAAAAGTAAAAATAAATAAAAAGTGCTCAGAAATAGCCACCCTCAATAAACACTCTCTGAGCGAATCGCTCTCGCACGTCTAGCCAATACACGTTTGCCAGAAAGTAAATGTGTGATATATCAAAATTTATCAAATGTACAGAGGTAAATAGTTTATATAAGGGTCGTATTATGTTATAGAAAGAAAAAAATAGCTAACATGTAAATAAAAAAAAACCATAAATTGCAGGTATAAAATTATATGAAAAGAAATCTAAATTATTTCCAAATCTCATACAGGTAGAACATGTGGCACCTGTGGGGCCCTTGGATAGAGGAGCCGGCCTTGGTTGCAGGACTCTCCTCCCCAGAGGAATTGCATCGCTATCAGCCAATGGAGTGGGGAATTGTCCCAAGAATCACAGTGGATGAAACTAACACCAGGCCCTTCTGTCCAAGGTGGCAAAATCCGGCATCATAATGGGTGCCTTTTATTTTTTGCTATGGCACCCATCTTTTTCAGGCACTGGCCTTGTCTCTTGTATTACATGGATTGTCTAGATTCAGCAAATGGCATTGATCATATAGAGCAGGCATGCTCAACCTGTGGCTCTCCAGCTGTTGCAAAACTACAACTCCCATCATTCCCAGACAGCCTACAGCAGGGCATGGTGGGAGTTGTAGTTTTACAACAGCTGGAGGGCCGCAGGTGGAGCATCCCTGATGTAGAGAAAGTGAATACCAGGCACTTACTAATGTATTGTGATTGTCCATATTGCTTCCTTTGCTGGTTGCATTCATTTTTCCATTACATTATACACTGCCTGTTTTTATGTTTACGGCCACCCTGAAATCCATCAGTGGTGGTCGTGCTTGCACACTATAGGAAAAAGCACCCTCTCTGGGTGCGGTGCAGCACAGATACGAAGTGGCTGGGATGGGAGCTCCTGCACATATGTGCCTATATGGTGCATTTCCACGGACCCAGCCACCAGAGAGGATGGCGCCTTTTCCTATAGTGTGCCAGCACGAACACCGATGCTGGATTGCAGGGTGGTCATAACCAGGGAAACGGGCAGTTTATATTGTGATGGAAAAATGAATCCAACCAGCAAAGGAAGCAATCTGGACAATCACAATACATTAGTGCCTTGTGATAACTTTCGCTACATGATAAATGCCATTTACTGAACTGAGACAACCGCTTTTGCTCTATTATGGAGGAAACTGAAGACAAAATGTCCCTTACCACACCCTAACCATACTACACCAGTGATCCGTGACAACAATAGGTATATAGCACACGTCAATGGAAATGCCCCTTTCACACGACCATAAAAAATTGCATACAGTTAACATTCTGGAATCAGAACCAGACGATTATAAAGAGATTTCTTCCTGTCACAGATCACTTTTCCTGTGTCAACCACTGTTTAAAGGGGTTGAGTCACGAAGCATATTCTACATTTTACAAACCAGCACCTGGATCTGAATACTTTTGCAATTGCATGTAATAAAAAATGTAGTATAGAAAAAAAAAGTATCTGTATAGCGCCACCTGCTGTTTGTTCTTTTCCTAATTTTCTTATCCGTCTCACTGAGCTGGTCACACACGCACAGTTTAAATCTTCTATGGCCACCAGCCATGTGCTTTTTTATAAGCTGTGGCAGTTACAGGTAGAGAGCAGCAGCAGAAAGGACACGTCCCCTGGGCTTCCAGGCTGAAGATAATCTAGAAGAGCAATGAATGGGGAGATCTCTGGATCCATGTGAGGTACAGGGCTGGTTCTAGCTTTGTTAGAAAGGTATTGTCATGTAGTATATCATGTCTGATTTTCATTTTTTACATTAATCATGGCATAAGCCCTTTAACTAATATGAAGTAGTCTATCTCTCTTTAAAAAGAGGTTCTTCAGCAGCTGCAGTATGTGTTATGCAGTTGTGTCCCTGCTGCTGCAGAACAATTTTATGCAAAATGCTGCAAGCCTTCTTTATTGCACATCAGTCCATCTAGAGTAGATAGGAATCTCTCCCCCCTACTCTTCAAGAAGAGGTTCTGCAGCAGCTGAGGCATTATAAGAAGATACATGTTACAGGGAGTTCCCTCTTTATGTTCCCATGCCTATGATTTTATCCGGGCGTAATTGCTCTGATGGAGCTGCTGGCCCAGGACAAAACAGGCCTTTATTGGAAATCACTAACAGTAGAAGTCACATTGCTGTGAGCTGGCAGGGTGCGGTCGCCGCAGAGTTTCTTCCAGATCGCAAAAAGAAAAAAAGAAAAAACAAGAAGAAATGAGTCATTCTTGCCACAGCTCACATGTCTGAATGAAAACCATCTCAAATCTGAATATTTAGTGATTTTATTTTTAACACATGGCATTCTCCGCTCTTCTACGGATCAGGACTCAATTTGCACGCAGTAACTTAAAGGAACCACAAGATCAAAGACTCTCTGTACAGAGGAAGAATTAACTGTTGGGTTGCCATGCAAAGTAGAGCAGGGCGAGGCTAGAGAACCTGGATCTATCTGCAAGGAATACAAATTATTCTCCGCAAACATGTTATGGGGCCACTCCTGCAGCTACAGGGAACCATTGTGATCATCATAATATTATTATGGCAATTGTCTACTATATTATGTATGTTCTCCAGAGATGGGATCTTTAATACAAAGGGCAGGTATAATCAGAGACAGGCGTATTATTGAAGTCAAGTTTTTTTTTTTTTTTTTTTACTATAAAAATATTTATTTAAAAAAATTGGGGAATTTTCTTTTTCTTTAGTTTTTATGTGACAGTCTGTATAAGAAAATCCTAAAATGTAGGATCACCAGAATAGTCTGTTTCCCTTCTCCGCAGCTCACTTTTCAGCTTTGCTGTGTAGACTGGGTCATCACATTAGAGGGGTTTTCTGAGATCAGTATCTGATCGGTGGGGACCTGACACCCGGGACCCAACCGATCAGCTGTTTGAAAAGGCACCATGCTTTGTAGTTGCGCCGCAGCCTTCTCGCAGCTCACCAAGCACAGCGCCGTACATAGTATAGTGGCTGTGCTTGGTATCGCAGCTCAGCCCTATTCACTTCAGTGGGGAGTTGCTGCGCCTAGGCCACATGACAGATGTACATGATGCCACATGGTCTAGGCAAAGTTACTGCAAGCCCCACTGCCTTCTCAAACAGCTAATCGACGGGGGTCCTCGGTGTCAGACCCCCACCAATCAGATACTGATGACCTATCTATAGATGTGTGTGTTAGGCCTCATTCACACCACCGTATTTTGGGGTCCGCATCCAATCCGCATTTTTTTGTGTATCAGATGCGGACCCATTAATTTCAATGTGGCCGCAAAAGATTGCCCATATAGGGTTGCCATCTTTCCCAACAAAAAATACCAGCCATGTTAAACCACACCCCAAAGGGGGTGTGGCTGTGGGGAGTGGCTTAACACGGGGTTTTAAGTCGCTATCATAATGTGGCTCCCAATAATATTAATGCCCCCATTAGCACCCCCCAGAATTAATAATGCCCCCATTAGTGCCCCCAGTAATAGTAATGCCCCCATTAGCGCCCCCCAGAATTAATACTGTCCACATTAGTGCCCCCCAGTAATATTAATGCACCCCATTAGTACTCCCAGTAAGAGTAATGGGCCCATTAGTGCCTCCCAGTAAAAATAATGCCGCCATTAGTGCCCCTCAGTAAGAATAATGCCACCATTAATGCCCCCAGAATTAATGCCCCCCATTTGTGCCCCCAGGAAAACAATGCTCCTATTTGTGCCACCCTGGAAGAATAATACCCCCATTAGTGCCCACTAGGAAGACTAATGCTCCCATTAGCGCCCACAGGAAGAATAATGCTCCCCATTAGTGCCCCCCACAAGAATAATTCCCCCATTAGTGCCCCCAGTTAGAATAATCCCCTCATTACTTCCCCCAGTTAAAATAATGCCCCCTATTAGTGTCCCCCAGTAAGAATAATACCCCCATTAGTGCCCCCAGTTAGAATAATGCCCCAGTTAGAATAATGCCCCCATTAGTGCCCCCAGCTTGAATAATGCCCCCTATTAGTGCCCCCAGTTAGAATGATGCCCCCATTTGTGCCCCCAGTTAGAATAATGCCCCCATTAGTGCCCCCAGCTTGAATAATGCCCGATATTAGTGTCCCCCACTTAAAATAATGCCCCCATTAGTGCCCCCAGTTATACTAATGCCCCCTATTAGTGCCCCCAGTTAGAATAATGCCCCCATTAGTGCCCCCTTCTCTGTTTCTGCAACAACAACTAAAATGTGAGTGCTTTTTTTTTATTATTAACATGGTGGGAGGAGGTAATGACTGCACTAATGAGCGCTTAGCAATGGAAGCGCTCATTAGTAGCTGTAACAGTGGCCGCTGTTCCCCTTCTTATCGCCGTGCTCAGCAGTGACCTGTGATTAGTGCTTTTGAGGATTCCGCTCCACAGCTTCCACTCAGCCCTGGACACAGCATGAGGTCGGCTGGTTTCGTGTTACACTGCTCTAAGGTCGGAGCCCATCACTCCCTGGACTGTGGGGGTTAGGTCAGATGACCTCGCTGACCAATGCTGGCTCTCCTGCAGGTATTTCAGTGGCTCAGGCCTCTTACCCGATGCCTCAGTGTCAAGGTCCTTGAGTTTGTCGGTTCCTGATACTCTTGTGTGCTCCTGATCCCTGTCTGCTTGCCTTGTCTCTCCTGGTGCCGACTCGGATTGCCTGACCTGTACCTGTGTCCCCTGGAGTTGACCTGTTGCCTGTCTGACTACGCCTCTGCCTCATCCTCCGGTACTGCACTGTTGCTCCTGGTAACGATCCTGTCTGCCTGGCTACGCGTGTACTTCTAGTACCTACCCAGGTATCTCCTGGTCTGCCTGGACCAGCTGCCACTGACTCAGGGATTGCTTTGGAGTAGCCCCTGGCAACTACCCTAAGCGGCTCAAGTCTATCCTCACCATCTGAGGCTCTAGTGAACACCAGGTAGTTGCTTAGACACGCCCCTCCAGAGTATAGCCAGTCAGTGGCACAGTCGGTTCAAACCCGTTGATCTGTGACAGTAGCAGTTCTGTTAGGAAAGCACCGGCAGGGCCACTAAAATACCGGCCTTGCAACCCTATGCCCATAGCAAACAATCAGATTGATCCTTCCATTTTCCAAAGGAGCCCTGAAAAATGAATAGTGGAATCTGATTGGTTCACATGGGCAACTAATCCAGTTTTCCATTGCACCACATTTGATAAATCTGTCCCTATATGTTTTTCATTGGCATGAGATTCTAGGAGCAGCTGGCAACTCCTTTAACCCCTTCCGAACCAGTGCCATACATGTACGACACTGGACGTGGCCTTAAAGATGCCAGAAGACACCTGTAACTAATGTATGCAATCAACGACAAAAAAAAGTTATGGCCCCGGAAAGGCAGGGAGTAAAAAACAAAAACGCAAAAATAATAAAAAACCTCAGGGGCTGAAAGGGTTCATTAAAACATTCTCATTGGGGCCCACCGCTCATTTTCTAAAACACAATGTCCTTTTTGTGCAGAATTTGTTTTGGTTTTACTGCAGGGACAGATGGCTGAAATTCAGGAAATAAATCTGAGCACTCACTTATTTCCAGTAGTGTTGGGAGCTCATTGTCACCCTCTTGGCCGCACATTGGCATGGGTTGGCGGTGATTTTCTTGTTTACGTACCCTAGAGGGCACTCCTGAATGCATTCACCATTATAGTCGCCAATAGTTTATAATATCTCAGTAGATGGTGAGCAATTCTACATGACGCTACGTTTTCCATTAAAATATGTTCGCTTAATTAGGGGCTAAAGGGATTTTCCCAATCATGGACTTCCATGACACATTTATTAGACCTTAGGCTAGGTCTACACGACGACATTTGTCGCGCAACATTTTGTCGCACCAATGTCGCCCGACAATTTTTATAATGATAGTTTATGGTGACTGCACTGCGACATGCTGCGACTGCTACAGTCACAAAAAATCCATTCAAGATGGATTTTTCTGCGACTGTCGCGTCGCAGTCGCAGCATGTTGCATGTCGCAGTGCAACACCATAGACTACCATTATGAAAATTGTCTTGTGACATTAATGTCGTGCGACACATGTTGCAGTGTAGTTGTGCCCTATGTGTCGCGTGACAAATGTCATCGTGAGACCTAGCCTTAGTCATGGGGCTCACACTGGTGAGGATCTGCTAATTGACACCTCCTTTGACACGCAGGACTAACAGGTTTTTCGGCACAGATGTTAGTGGGGAGCTGACTGCACACCTCACAGGGAGTTAAAGAAAACATTGCAAAGTTTTAGTCACTCCAGTTGACTTGAATGGAGAGGAAGTCCTTTGGTTGGTGGGATCTAGCAACTGGGAACCACAGCAATGTGATTTTTATGACTCTTGGCTATGGCACAACAAGCAGGGATATGGAGTCGGTAAACCCAAGCTCTGACTCAGACTCCTGCTTCTTATCACACTCCGACTCCTTCATAAATGGCCAATAATTTAGCAGCCTGCCTCGGCTATGGTAAGATTCATACTTATGTACCTGCTATCCCCAGCTCCAGTCCTACGCACTGGCCCCCGTGTGTCTATCTCCCAGTTCGCAGCTCGGTTACTTCGTGTCCTCTCATGGGCATGATCATCCGCTCCGCTGCAGCCAATGACTGGATTTCGTGGTGACGTGTCCACAAGAGACACATCACTGCTGAAGTCAGTCATTGGCTGCAGAGGAGCGGATGATTATGTCCATGCTATGGATGAATTAAACAAGCCGCAGACCGGAAGATGGACACACGAGAGCTGGCACGCAGGACCAGAGCGGTGGGAAGGAGGTAAGCAGGATTCTTTCCATAGTGGAGGCAGGCTGCGGTCTCCTGTGTTAAGTTAATTATTCCTGGACAAGCCTGTGACGAATACCGCACCTCGCTGCCGCCGGACGTCAAATACGTAGAGCCAGTGAGATACGGTATAGTCACTGGTTACCAAGGAGTGAGGTTACGCTGTCCCTGGGGAGCAGGTAAGGTCAGCTTGGTACAGTGTTCACAGACTTCTCCTGTCCACACGGGCACAGAGAGGCAACAAGCTGAGGGAGCCTTTTCACTGCCCCAGTGAAACAGCGCATCCTCAGCTTAGGAAGACTGCCACCAGCTTCTCGTTTGATATAAGCCCGATCCGCTAACGGGATTATATAGGGTGAATAACCAACCCGCAGTAGACCGAAACACGGGCGTGGGGATTCGTGATCGAAATACAAGACAGCACAAGATTAAATTATATATTCAATCGCCTTAAGGGCTCACTAGAAATAACACTATACACACAAAGAATATATACAGTGGTCTGAGGTTACAAATACAGATGATAGGGTACAACCAGGGTTAAGCAGAACAAAAGTGAGTTTACCAGGTAGATGAGTTCTTTGGGTTGTGATGAGTTCTTAGCTGTAGTCACATGGGAGGCAGTGATGTCAACAGTTTGCAGGTCCCTCTAAACACATGGCACGATGTAACCCCCCCTTCAGAGAAAAGACACACCCGCTTGCTGGCACGAGTCTTTTGTCCTGTTGCTGGCCCCTCCCCTCCCGGCCTCTGGGTGGAGTACACTCCGCCTCTTCTGGGGCTGGCAGCAAATGAGCCACATAAACCGATTAGGGCTCATGGCTCCAGACCAGAATGTCGCAGGGAGGTGGTTCTAAGACCAATGGATCTGCCTGGGTTCCGGCTACCAGTAGAGTGGTACCGTTATTTGGTTTCTGTGGGGAGATATGTATATCTCTCCTCCCTGACATCCCACCACCAAACTATGACCACGGGCCTGTTTCTTCGTGGCCACAGGGACACAAATATGTATCTGGTTTATGTCTGTGATGGACGGGCGGTTCATAATTCCTTATGAATTGCTGGTTCCATGATGTCTGATAATTTGATTGAAATGGGGAATAGCCTAGACCCCCTGCAGGGAAGTTTTCCTGCAGGATCCGTGCTGTCTGAATGGAGGTGAGAAATTGTACGCAAGTGGCCTGCTTGGCCAGGACCTCCTATGGAGTTCTCTGACCTCTGCTATCTGGCTGCGCTTTGAAGCAGGGCTTCCTCTGCCCACTTCTGGAGCATATGGCAGGAATGAAATAATAATCCATATTCCTCACAAAGCCCTTTAATGCTGTCTTCCTTTTCCGAGATGACTGCAGGCATGCCCGGTAGTGAACTTCCTTCTCTAGTCTTTAGAGGAGGAACTTACTAGTGAGCATGTGCAGTACAATTCAAGGCATTGTACCTTAGAGCCTTGGAGCAGCATGAAGATACCTAGTAAGAGGAAGAGGAGAGAACACAATAGAGGGAGAACTGATTATCTATCATCACTAGAGCACCCTGCTTATCAGTGTTTATAGTATAAGGACAGGAGAGAACACGGGAGAGGTGAAAAATGATTATCTATCATCACAAGAAGACCCTACTTATCACTGGTTATAGTATAAGAGTCAGGAGAGGTGAGAACTGATTATCTATCACCACTAGAACTGCCCTACTTATCACTGTTTATAGTATAAGGGACAGCAGAGAATGCAGGAAAGGTGAGAACTGATTCTCTATCACCACTAGAACATGTCCAAGTCTCCAAGTCCTAGAAAAATCTGCAAGATGCAGAAAGAGGAGGAGCTGGATATTCCTTATGACATATTCTCATTGATATTAGATGATGTGGAAAAGGAGGAAAAGCAGATGGCAGAAGAAGGGCTCCCAACTGTAGGACAGGAGAGTGCTGGTCCTGGAGTTGCAGAAGTGGGTATGCCAGCTGATTAATATTGTATTTACTGTCAAATAACCATCCAAACCCTATACCAACAAATGCCCCTGTTTAAAGGTGCATTAAAGGTGCTGCGCGGCCATTAACAATGGAAACCATTTATACAGTGCGGTCTTCATTATTAAATGAAAGGCAGCTGCCGGCTTAATTGGCCGCACAGTTCTTCACTGCAGCATGGCCACAACCTTCTGGCAGCATGGCCACTCTGTGTGGCCGTAGCCTAAGGCAGAGTGGCCTGGGTACACCTGATTTATAGAGATTCGTGACAAATTAATTTGTAATGAATCGAATTTCTTGGCTAACTTTGGTGAATGTTTCAAAACTTCGCTCATCTCTAGTCACAACTGGTGACCCGATACAGCCAGTGATTGGTTATATTTTCAGGACCAGATAGGGGACCATGGAAACTTTGGATTGGGAGTGATGAGAGATTAGTAAATTGAGTATTACTGTATTTTATTTTTTTAAAGCATTTTCAGCCTTTTGGTAAAAAATAAATATTGGCCCAACAAACCCTTTAACACTGAGAAATGGAGAAATGTAAGGTTATGCACATGGGAAGGAATAATGCAAGTCACTGTACATACTAATGGTAAAACACTGGGTAACACTGACATGGAAAAGGATCTAGGAATTTTAGTGAACAGCAAACTAAGGCCTCATGCACACGGCAGTGGACGGGGACGGATCGAGACCCATTCAACTTGAATGGGTCCGTGATCCGTCCGCACTGCAAAAAAATAGAACATGTTCTATTTTTTTGAGGAGCAGAGTCACGGACAGAAACACCACGGAAACCCTCCGTAGTGGTTCAGTGCCTCTGTTCCGCACCGCAGCTCCGGAATGCGGACCCATTCAAGTGAATAGGTCCGCATCCTGTGATGCGGGTAGCACACGGCCGGTGCCCGCATATTGCGGACCCGCTGTTTGTGGGCCGCAATACAGCCACGGCTGGGCAACCGCCGTGTACATGAGGCCTAAGCTGTAGAAACCAGTGTCAGGCAGCTGCTGCCAAGGCCAATAAGATAATGGGTTGCATCAAAAGGAGCATAGATGCCCGTGATGAGAACCTAGTCCTTCCACTTTACAAATCACTGGTCAGACCACACATGGAGTACTGTGTACAGTTCTGGGCTCCTGTGAACAAGGCAGACATAGCAGAGCTGGAGAAGGTTCAGAGGAGGGCAACTAAAGTAATAACTGGAATGGCTGGACTACAAGACCCAGAAAGATTATCAAAATGAGGGTTGTTCGCTTAAGAAAAAAGACGACTGAGGGGAGATCTAATTACTGTGTATAACTATATCAGGGATCAGTACAGAGATCTCTCCCATCATCTATTCATTCCCAGGACTGTGACTGTGACGAGGGGACATCCTCTGCGTCTGGAGGAAAGAAGGTTTGTACACAAACATAGAAGAGGATTCTTTACGGTAAGAGCGGTGAGACTATGGAACTCTCTGCCTGAGGAGGTGGTGATGGTGAGTACAATAAAGGAATTCAAGAGGGGCCTGGATGTATTTCTGGAGTGTAATAATATTACAGGCTATAGCTACTAGAGAGGGGTCGTTGATCCAAGGAGTTATTCTGATTGCCTGATTAGAGTCGGGGAAGGAATTTTTTCCCTAAAGTGAGGAAATTTTGCTTCTACCTTATAGTTTTATTTATTTTTTTGCCTTCCTCTGGATCAACTTGCAGGATGACAGGCCGAACTGGATGGACGGAGGGCTTTTTTCAGCCATAAAATGTTACCATATTACTGCATGTAAACTTGCTTTTTTTTCCTGTTGGAGATCAACCCAGAATGTTCTGTTTCTTAGGCTGGTAGATGTGTGCATCCTGTCTGTGACCACAGTGACTCAGTTTCCTCATCCTGACACCAGCAGTTGTATCACTTCACTAATCAGCAGCGTTCTAGTGGATGACTTCAGTAACGTCATGGGTGCTAAGGCAGAATGATCTATAGAGGTTTTCCTGCCATGCTTACTACTTGGAAGCATCAGAGATTAGCATTAGGGATATAATAGATCACATATAAGGCAGTGTCTGCCTACACAAATACTGAAGACCACGCACTGGCCACAGGTGAAGAACCCATCATTTGGATAGACGGTCGGCCTACCTTGACGTAATCATAAAAGCAACTGATGCTTTCAAACTGGAAGGTCCTGAAGGTGTAGCTGATTGTGTTCCCAGCTGTCGCCTGTATCGTCCAGTTGCAGTGCTTGTTGTTCGGGTATAGATCTGGGTAGTTTAAGCTCTCCAAGATTCCTTGGTTGCGGTTACTTATCAAGACTCCTTCACATACTAAACATAAGAAGGAGGAAAGAAGGATTACTTCTTAAGGAGATTCATTATCTTACATTCTGTATACAATAGATATATGTATGCAGGCTCGGACTGGCCCACAGGGGTACAGGGCCCCATTCTGGAGATACACAAGACGACACAATCACTTTAATTATTGCGTAAATAAGATAATGGGTGATTTGGAAGGATCAGTTTCAACCAATGCCAGGAAGCTATTATTAACAGAGCCTTCATAAATCAGAAATGTGGCATTACATGTGCACCTTGTAGTACCACATTTCTCCTGCAGTGGCCGCTGTAGGAGAATTGTGCAACCTCTAGAAATAATAGCTGATCGTCACTTGACTAAGACAATCCCTTTACTTAGTGATTCCATAGAGTTTCTTAGTATTATCATATATAAGTCATAGTAGTATTTTATTTATTTTTTGTCTGGAAGCTTTAGGATAAAATACATGAAGGGATTTTCAGGGTAATAATAGGGAATGAGAATTTCCTTGCAGCATTGTATAGCTATTAAAGAGGTAGTCCCACAAAAAATACTCTACGTTTTTAAAACCTGCACAAGGATCTGAAGCGAGTTATTCAATAAAATGTATTTGTATAGCGCCACTCGCTTTTTGTTCTGTTTCTTATTTCTCTGTCCACCTTGCTGAGGTGGTCGCACATGCTCAGTTCCATTCTTCAACTACGAACAGTCATATATAATATTAGTTGTTGTGACAGTTACAGGGAGACAGCAGCAGCAGAAAAAACATGCCCTCTAAGAAAGGACACCCCCCGAGCTGTGATAGGGAGAGAGCTGCAACAGAAAGGACACACCCCTGAGTAAGGACGTGCCCCCTGAGCTGCCAGCCTTTAGAAAATATAACACAGCAATTGGAGAAATGAATGTGGAGATCTCTGGATCCTTGTGAGGTGCAGGGCCGGTTCTAGCTTTGTTAGAAAGAGATTGTCATGTACTATATGATGTCTGATTTATTTATTTTTTTCATTAAAGGGGTTCTCCGGGAATTAAGAAAACTGAAAATACTTAAATATTACTTTATTATAAATATATTCTCAAATACCTTTCATTATTTATAATGGCTCATTTTGGGAAAAATCATCAGAGGAAACAAAATGGCCGCTGTCCCATTAGTTCACACAAAACCTGTCCTGATCACACAAGAGGACATGTTAATTTACAACACTGAGGTAAAGAGCTGCCTCCTCCTCCTCTACTTGCTAGATGATTATGATCCTGAATACAGATGATAAGTACTTTAGCTGAATCTCTGTAGTAACGGAGTTCATGAGGAGACATGAAGTACAGAGAGGACGGACAGGACAGGCTGTGGTAATGTGCTTGCTGTGGTAATGGAGACTGTAAACAAGTGCAGCTGCTCTTCAGCCACACCTCACCCTCCTCTCATGTCTTCTCTCATCATCTCCATTCCCACAGAGATTCACCTGTATTCAGGATCATGATTCCTGACAAGCAGAGAGGAGGATGAGGCAGCTCTATGGCTCATTGTGGGGAAGTAACTTGTCCTCCTGTGTGGTTAGGGCAGGTTTTGTGTGCACTAATAGGACGGCGGCCATTTAGTTTCCCCTGATGATTGCTCCCCAGACGAAACAAGCCATTATAAGTAATGAAAAGGTATTTGTGAATATATTTATTATAAAATAATATTTAAGTATTTTCCAATTTTTTTTTTATAACTCCTTAAAAATGGAATAACCCATTTAATAGAATCTGGCTCCAACAAGAGGGGCTCCAAGTCCCCATATTTGCATTGGACAGTTGGTTGGTTGCATAGTCAATTTATATAGATGTGAATAGGAGCAACAGAAAATGCTAACAGCGCATCCATTTTTTAAATTTTTTTTTTGCTCCATTCATCTCTAAGGAGATAGACAATGGTTTGCATTTGTGCAGCCTAATAGAAGATGTACAAGACAAATAATTATAATGAGTAGTATATCTGCCGCAATGCACTACGCAGGATGTACAGGTAAACCCCACATTTATTTGATTGTCACGCACCTTGTCTGTAATTGGCCAGGAATCCGCTTGATGCCATGGAGTTATCTGTCCTCAGCTTCACATACATAACATTTGAGGAGGAGAGAATTGGAGCCGGAAGTGTCTTTCCACAGAGTTTGGCCAGCAAGTTAGAGATTGTACTGTTGCCATTGTATACCTTACAAAAAAATGATATCCATTATTCTTACCAAGTCTGCACGGCAAAGTTGTATTCTGATATAGTGTTAATATAAGAGATCTCTAAACATACTGCAAGCATCTGTCAGCAGTTTTGTACCTCTGACACCGGCTGACCTGTTACATGAGCGCTTGACAGCTGAAGGCATCTGTGTTGGTACCGGGTTCATATGTGCCCGCATTGCTGGGAAAAATGATGTTTTAATATATGCAAATGAGCCTCTAGGGCGTTAACGTTACACCTAGAGGCTATGCTCTCTCCACTTTGATTGACAGGACCAGGCAGTGTAAGCATCATCACACTTTGCCCTGTCAATCCAAGTGGAGAGGGTACCGTAGTTGCAAAGAGAGCAGAACCTCTAGGAGTAACGGCAACGCCCCCGTTGCTCCTAGAGGCTCATTTGCATATATTAAAACATCATCTTTCTCAGTAATGCGGGCACATATGAACATGGTACCAACACAGATGCCTTCAGCTGCCAAGAGCACATGTAACAGGTCAGCAAGTTTCAAAAGTGCAAAACTGCTGACAGATGCCCTTTAACACGATCTCTTCCTGCCAGAATTAATAAGGAAGCTTTATTGTTTACTTCCAGGGGATAAAAATCTGCACTTTTTACATACATTGCGGGACACCTGGCACTTTGGTCATGCTCATTATCGCCTTGCCATTATTGCTGCAGCCATCTCATCTGCAGGATTTTATACCTTCTTCTGCCGCCATCTCAGTCTGCCTCAGTGGCACACCTGCAGGGAGGGAATCTCCTCTCCTCTCACGAAGCAACATTTTGGGCACTCACAATCAAGGACTTGCTTCAGGCCTGGTCTATGGCCTATTCTTTGGCACACCCCTGGCTAGGGTATACACATAGCTTCTAGTGCTACTGCAAAATTTTCCCACAATACACACTTGCGAGGGTCCACATTCACCTGCTGCAGAAGCTATTGCAGCATGCCTTAATTTAGTCCAATAGGTGGGTGTGCGCATAACACGCACTTTACGTTTTTTGTTTTTTTTTCGTTTTCCCTACTCTTCTCCCCTGAGCAGGTGATGTGTTAGCCACATGACTCCTTGTGTGAGAAAGAGGTCAGACTCTTCTTCCTTGCTTTCTCCAGACAGTACAGTGTCCAAGACTCGCTAGGCAAACTGCTATCTCGTAGCTCTGGATAGGTCATCAGCATCTGACCGTTGTGTGTTTTGCGGTTCGCAAATTGCGGATCCGCAAAACACGGAGGGTGTCCGCGTGCGTTCCGCAATCTGTGGACTGTTCACGTACAGCCATTGATATAACTGCCTATTCTTGTCCGCAAAGCGCGGACAAGAATGGGACAGGTTATATTTTTTTTGCGGGGCCACGGAACGGAGCAACGGATGCGGACAGCATTGAAGTGAATGGGTCCGCATCCAAGCTGCAAAAACTGCGGCTCAGATGCGGACCAAAACAACGGTCGTGTGCAGGAGGCCTTAAACTGATCAAGCAACAATCAGATCAGCAATTGCCAGAGGCTCTTTGGATCTTTCGCGCACGTGATACTTACCGCAAGATAGTCACTATCACAATTTATGTGATATTCCAAATCGAAGTGCTGGAACTCAATCTCAAGAAGATTACCGCTCGAAGATTTCAGGAGCCAGTAACATTCAGAATTGTGGTAATATGGCATGGGGTAGTTTGGAGATGTAAAAGCACCAGATAGAGCAGTTAGGGTTGCCCCACAGCCTGCAAAAAAGTGAAAATAAAGTCAGGGGGGAGATGCACTGGCGTGTATAGTCCTAACGGTGGCCAATCCCTCTCCGGCTCTCCTCTAGGTTGTGGCTGCAGTGGATGGAGGGCCACACCCTTTGTTTCCGTCAGGGCACACCCTAGGCTTAGGGCACCTGCCTGATGGTGGCTGGGGTGACTTTGATGGTGGCTGGCCAGGGTGCATGGCAGGAGGGCAGGGGTCGGCTGATGGTGGAAGCAATGACCAGGCCTGCTTAATTATGAGATTAACAGCCTCTACTGAGGATGATGGGTGGCACAGTACAAATATCAGTAGAAGGCACAGTTCTGAGATTTATCACAAGGCAGGCTTCTTCCCCTATAGGGGTAGGCAGTGTGATAACCCCCTCTAACCTCTAAAAGCCCCATGTGTCCTGCAAAATTAGAAAATTAGAAACAAAACATGTTGGGGTAGACTAAGAAATAAGAAAAAAATAAGAATACAGCATTACAAATGGTTAATGTGATCATGATGTTTATGGAAAACAAAATAGACCAAAATATACCATTAGATAAACCTTTCACCTGTGAATTACAACACATAGCCTGAATACAATATTACCTGTGGCAGCGCTTTCCCAATGGGCTTCAAATCCATCATATGTATAAGTAGAATCACTTCTGAATTTTACCCAGAGTTTATTGCTATGGGAAATAATTACTGGGGGAACTTCATTACAGAAACGTCCAAATAACGGTGATGTTTCATAGCCCCCGTCTCTGTAATGAAAAAATATATAAACATTCATTTCAGATAATTTCATTCAATCAAATTTTTCTCCTGTAAATAATATCATTAGGATAAGGTCTCTAGAATTGAAGAGGACTATAAATACTTTCATCCTAATGAGTGATGTATAAAAAATGTTCCTCATGGGTGGGGCTTTGTGAACACAATTAATCTATTGGTGGCTGGCCTAAATGTGAAAATACAATAATTGGACAATGCCAGCTGATTACTCTGACACTGTGCTTTTCAAACTGGTTCTTAAACGTGGTCTCTGGACTAATATTTGGTAACGGTAGCTGGATTGCGCTGGTGTTATTCTGAGTGTATTAGAAAGTGAGAAGCCAGAGAGATAGATCTTTTTCATCGATTTATCCCGGCTGTGCAGACGCAGCGAGTGTCCTCTCTTCCTAAAGCTTTAGTCAGAAAATGGGTGTTTGTAATAATTTTGGGGGTTCTGAAGTTTCGGGGCTGAATTATAGAAGCTGTCCACCTCTACGGATACCATAGAGGTGGGTCCCCTGCTCGGGTCAGAATGGAGAGCCACCTTATATGAGCGAATGAGTTGTCATTGTAATAAATAGATGCTCATTCATCTGATTGGCCACCATGTAATACTAACTTTCCCTGCTTATCGACGATTCACCTGCCATAATAAGCACTTTGCTGGGCCATCTAGAGTCATCAGCTGATCAGCCCATCAGCCGGACTTTGAAAGGGGATGTCTCTGATTTTAGGGTCTACCTAGGCATTAGGTTGGAGAGTGTGGTCTATACAAAGGGTTGAAGAACATGTTTGGTCTGTCCATAATCTTAATCCCAGTGTTGCTGCTTTGCCCAGTTGTGACCAAACAACTGCACCCTAGCTATCAATATGGAGAACAGGTTAGGCAGTGGGGTCTCTAGGTTGTTTGGGGATCCCTGGCTCTATGAAGTTTGAGAACCCCTGATCTAATACTTATGACTTCAGCATCATGATGTCATCTTTACTTGCCTGATTTCCACATAATCCTTGGTACAACTTGTAGATTTTTCCAGACTGAAGCGTGTGAAGTTCAGCATAATCTGCCTGTTGACGTCAGCGCTGATGGTGTACACGCATTCCCTGTTGGTGGGATATTTATTCGGATAGTTTGGAGACTGTGAAAACGCCTGTGGCTTCTGTGTAGGTGACATCACAGGCTGTTTTGGGAAAAAAACAAAAGACAAATGGCTGCATACACTTCTTTAATGGCAAATTATAATTCTTTCGATAATTTGCCGATTCACATTTTACTGACACAATCCATCACTCACGCACAACTTACCAAAAAGCCTGCCCCTTTTACTGTCTCTGCATCGCCCGCTCAGTGTGTGTTTGGGTGCCGGGATTGCATTTGATGATGTAACTACTGGCACCATACACAATTTAAGGCAGATATCCTGGAGATGACGGGAGGTTTTCCAAGCACCCGAGAGATTTACCAACTCTTCTGGTAGTCTGGAAGGTCTTTCCTTTTTCCAAGAGCCTACTGGATGTTTCAGAAGAGTCAGGCTATGACCACACGGCGTGGTCGTGTCACGGTCGTGGCGCAGCATGCTATGGTAGAGTACCATGTGGCAGCTGGATCCTGTTAACTAATGAAGACTGCATTGTTTAGTCAGTCTGCATTGTTAATGTGGCACCCTTCAATATTGTGCGGCTATTGTCAATGCAGATCGACTAAGCAGTGCGGTCTTCATTGGTTAACAGAGACAGCTGCCACATGGTACTCCACAATAGAGTGCTGCGCCACAATTGTGACACGACCACGCCCTATGATCATACCCTTACTCTTCTGAAACATCGAGAAGGCTCTTGGAAAAAGGGAAGACCTTCCAGACTCCCTGGTTAACAGAGCCAGTTGCAGCCCTTTCAGCCACGTAGTACTCAACTACATGGCAGCCATTTCACAACTGCATCATACCCTTAGCATGTATGAGTAAGGTACAGAGAGGACTCAGAGGCAGCAGTTACACCTGGGGCTTAGTGCCTAAGAGGGTCCCAAGGTCCTAATGTCCTTGAGAAGACCTCAGTATTATAAACAGCACATGGTAGGTGGTGGGCTCTAGTACAGGAGTTTTAACTTACCCCTCTGAGAAGTAGGGTCTTTCAGCCCCGAGGACACCAGCCCGGAGGATTGTATAGTGCACACAGTTACTACCTAATATTAGGAGGCATAATATGAAAATCCTGAGCCTCAATGTAAAATCTGTAAAAAGGCCCCCACCTACCATTTACCATAACACTGGTGTCTTCTCATGTAGGGCAGAAGAGCCAGACACGACTGCTACATCTACCCCATGTATATTTTATGTCATGTCAATACAAACCACACACTCAACCATTTCCATATCAATCTGAGCATGCACTGATCCTGACTTACAACCTGCATTATACTTCAGAGCTGCATTCACAATTCTGCTGTCACCGCCAGACATCTGAGAAGCTCTGACAGACGTTCTTCAGAACCTCCTGCTTGAGGTTCTTTTGTTTTGCTTTCGTTTTGTCATCTCGTTTCCCTCTCTCAGCTGTCATCTAGTTGCACTGATTGCATCCCTTTAAATCCCCTCCCATACTGCATCACTTTGCGGTTTATACAACTTCCTGGAGTGTGTGCATGCTGGTTGCTAAAACTGATGCTTCTACAGATAAGTCTGTTCATTTATTTGTGTTTTCCTGTTTGCCTGATCCTAGGTGACCCTGACTCCCTCCGTATTAAGTGTAGGGAGCTGGTGGTCGTGTCCCCTCACTATTATAGGGTATTCAGATGTCATACAGTCGAGGAACGAGGGTATGCAATTATCTACCATAGATATTTTTGCATAGTCTGAGCAGTAAGGGAGAGAGCTAGGGCTGTTACAGGGCTTACCCTTTGGTTCCTTAGTTTTAGATCAAGTCAGTCGGATCTTCATTTGTGTCTTCTAGTTTTCTGTAACACCTTCCGTGACATCTGCTTAGACAGTCGACAAACATTCCCCTAGGTGTGAATTAATTCACACATACCAGATGTATTAAAATGTAGTTATGTTTATGTGAATGGGGTTGTTTTGGTGGCAAATGGATTTCTTCAACCCCCCCCCCCCCCCTTAGTTGGATGGGATACTTGCAGCTCTTACAATGCGGTAGGGCAGTTTCTCCCACAGCTTATTACTCTTATAAAACTTTCTAATATCATCTGGAGTTTCGTTTCTGACCATATTCTAGAGTTCTGCGTGCACTGACTTCTGCTCACATGAAAGATCAGTTTTGTTACAATGTGTCAGTATCTTAAAGAACCTTAAGTCTGGAGACCAGGAGAACTAGGTAGATACTTGCGTTACTCACATAAGATTAACTAAACTATAGCAAACTGTAGAAGTGTGGAGGTAGGACTGTGCCTATTTCCTTTGTTTTCATTCATTTACAGCAAGCAGTGATAAATTGCACAGAAATCACTGAACTGGAAAGATAACAGAAGGGAAAACTTTAGTAACGTTATGTTTTTCCAAGCTGGTAATGTCTGTGATTCATGGCCCACGCATTTCCTATCATCACCATGCTGCATAGTATTATGGTGACTACCCGGCCAACCATCATAGGTCAAACAATCTGTGTTCAGCATAAACCCAGGCTGCTATGTAACAGGGTCATACTTTATTAAAGGGGGTGTCTAGAATTAGAAAAACATGGCTGCTTTCTTCCAAAATCAGCACCACCCTTTGTCCATGGGTTGTGTCTGGTATTGCAACTTAGCTCCAAAGAAGTCAATGGGGCAGAGCTGCAATACCACACACAGCCTGTGGACAGGGGTGATGCTGTTTTTGGAAGAAAGCTGCCATGTTTTTCTAATCATGGACAACCCCTTTAATTGCACATCAAGAAACAATTTAATGGGGTAATGTCTGGTTACAAGATACATGATTATGGTATTCTCTGCTTGTCAGGTTTCTTATAGCCATAATATCTGGCTGTGATTTTACATGCTTATACCTCTGCAAGGCCTCACTGTGTGTGGTGTAACACTGTGTATGGTAAAGTACTGGAGGAGGTGTACATCTCATCCAGAATGTTCAGAAGGGTGAGATAAAAGAATCCAGGAAAGTTGGATTATTTCAGCAAAGTGTAGTTTGCAGAGGCATGTTTCTTTAAAGTGCTTTGTGTGTTGGTAGAGGGATCTGCCATTCCCTCCCACTACAGTACAACCTTTCCCCCTAGTCTGAGTAAATGAACCTTCATCAAAAATAAATGACAATGTAGTTAATCACAATTTAGAACCCCACTTGCTGTCAGTGAATTGAAACATTCATCATTCACATTCCGAGGCTGAAAACTTGTCTTGAACAAGGGTTGCTCACACTGCTGGGAAGGGAGGTGTTGTTGTTACTATGTATCACACTAGGCTAGTGGTAGCTCTCGGGCCGGGGTACTGGTTATCCTTGTGGAGATGGACTTTTTTTCCCATCATGTATAACGGAACCAAACGGAAATGTTATGAGTTCCCATAGACATGTGGTAGCCTAGGACGTAGCAAAATGGAATGCCTCTTAAAGGGTTCCGTTTTGCATTCTGTTCTAGAATTCCGTTATATTCCATTATAACTCTGTTATAACAGAACCTATAACGGAATTTCCTAATGCCAATGCGAACCCGCCCTTAGCTCTCTTCCAGAAGGAAGAAAACGGACTCTAGTGCCTACACCTATAGGTCATGCAAGACTTAGGTATAAAATAAGTCACAGTGAGACCTGTTAAACCCAGAGGTAGGGCTTGTACACACAGCCGTATTACGGATGGTTGTTGTATGGGTCTGTCATATGTCTGTGTGCATGAGCCCTACTGCATACCATACCTATGTGAGCCTTTAATTTAAAAAAATTGATAGAATGACATATTATAGAGCTATACATTGCCATACATAGAACGGTACACCGAGTGCTCATGACTCTGTAATATGAAACCATGTGCCACTATACATTGCCTTGTGTATGAGGCATTATCTACACTGATACATTGTAACAAACCGACTATGAACTGCAACACAAAGAATATTAGAAACTTCTCACAATGGAAACTTTTTCTACACATAGACTATGTAAGTGTTTTTATATACATAATTGTCTTTAAAGGGGTTGTGCCAGGAAAACCAGCGCCTGGATCTGAATACTTTTGTAGTTGCATGTAATTAAAAAATTTGTATAACCAGTGAGTTATTCAATAAAATGCATCTGTATAGCGCCACCTGCTGGTTGTTCTTTTCCCTTTTTCTTGTCCACCTCACGGAGGTGGTCGCACGTTCTCAGTTTAAATCTTCAACTGTCACTGTCTGTTAAAAGCTGTGGCAGTTACAGGGAAAGCTGAGAAGGGACACACACCCTGAGCTGCCAGCCTGAAATAAATGTAGCAGAATCATTGGAGTAATGAATGGGGAGATCTCTGGATCCATGTGAGGTACAGGGCTGGTTCTAGCTTTGTTAGAAAGAGATTGTCATGTACTATATGATGTCTAATTTACATTTTTTGCATCAATCATAAATAACTTTACACGTTAGTCCCCCCCCCTTTTTTTACGGACTATAACCGGTATAATACATTGGGAATTAGTCTGAATGGAGCTAACGTCTCTCGAGACCTTTTTGGCAAGGAACCCGATGATGTGTGGGAAACTGAACGCCCTCCAGTCCAACTCCTCTGGATTTCGTCGCTCCTGTTAACCCTTTGTGCTTAGGTCCAAATTTAATGTTCTGCTGAAATGTAATGTCTCATTCACATAGGGCAATAGCGTGGCAGCATGGATACCCCTGCCATCTTACAGATTAGCGGCAGGTAGTGGGCGCTATTTCTTGCAGGACATCTTTTAAGGGGCACTTGGTAATGATTTATGTCACCGAGACCTAGCAACAACCATATAGAAATCACACGCTGAGCATTTGGTCTAATTTTCCTACTGCAGAACTTTTTCCATTTGTGTTGCAAAACACATTTCTCTTTATTTGAGACCGGGCAGGGTTACAAAAAACGAACCGTATCCATATTCCCTTCATAACTACATGACCGCAGGGAACGGGAACGCTCGTTTCTGCAAGCCAGGGGCCCCGAGGCTGGCAGACACAGAGGCCCACAATACAGAGCAGAATCATCCAGCACAAAGGCCCTTTAGAGGGATTGTCATGTAGATGCCAAATAAAAATAACCGCCTCAGCGTCCACAAGATCCCTCTGGCATTTCATAGACATGTTTACTGACTACCTCCACTACTTCTATGCTTCTCTCAACCCATTTATTTTTTGTTTGTTACATATTTTTCATGGCCAGGAGGGCAGGAAATTTTTTTTTTGGGGGGGGGAGGGGGGGGGTGCAGATTTAATGAGCAAAATGCCTTTGCCCCCACTTGTCTACTCGTCAGGCTTCACGTTACACAAGATTGTATGGCTAGGAATAGGGCACATTACTCAAAACAGACAAACTGGCCTTGTGGCCCAGAGCAACCAATCAGAGCTCAGCTTTCATTTCTGAAATTGCTCTGGACAAATGTAAGCTGCACCTTAATTGGTTGCTAGGGGCAACAAAGCCAGTATCTCTGTGAGGCAGATTTGGTAAATTAGGCCCGATAGTAGAGCTTAGATGGAGGTCCCTGAACAAAACATATAGTGGAGGGCTCTTCTATGCTTCCCCCCAGCCATAGGGCATGCACACCTCTTTTAGCTCTTAAAGAGCCAGTGTTCATCCATCTCAGTCATCCCCAGCCAATGGCTGGCCACCTTAGGGTAGTTAAGGAACCTTCCCCTGTGGGAAGGAGGCTAAGCAATAGGTTCTGTAGCTCTAGATTTGACTCTTCTCTGCGTGACCTGACCTCTGCCTGATCTCCGTTCTGACCTTGAGTCAGACCCTAGGACTGACTATGAATTTCGCAAAATTTGCCCGCCTTGACCTCGACTTGTCCCTGACTACGGTTTTGTCTGATTCCTTGGTGTTTCACATCGGTGTCTCTTGATCGCCTTGAGTCAGCAGTCTACTGAACAGAGAGGTAGCGGCCTAGTGGTTCCCCTACTGCGGAGTCCAGATCCCAGTATATGGGTTAAATGGTAAATACCAGGGGGGCTACTTAGATAACACCCTTAGGTGCGCCCGGAGGCCGACACAGCTCGCAGTCGGTCTCTACTCTCTACAGGATACAGCAGGCCGACCCGACCTGAGATTGTGTGACTGTGAGCGAGGCGAGACTGGCGAGTGGCGAGCTCAGCTGAGCCGCTGCCAGGTTCCGGAGCGGTGCGTGGAGGAGGAGCTTAGGGGCGCAGGTGCAGCGTCCAAGTGCTGCCTTCACAGAGTCTAGCCGTGGAAGGATCCGCATCATCCGGTCAAGGTGCGAGGGCGGGCTGGGCGGGGGCCGGTGCTCTGCAGTCCCAAACAGGGAGGGAGAAGAACTAGACAGTGAGTACCTGTTCTTATTGTTTGTTTGTTTTTGTTTGTTTTTTACCAAAAATCTTTTTGATTACATGGGGGCAGGGTCTAATTAAGGGGGGCAGGCCCAGGGGACTAGATAATGTGGGTGACAGTGACACAGACACTGGGTATGATTAAGGGGGGCAGGGGACTGAATAAGGTGGGTGACAGTGACACAGACACTGGGTATGATTAAGGGGGGCAGGGGACTAGCTTTGGTTGACACTGGATATGATTAAGGGGGCCAGGGGACTGGGTAAAGGTGACAGGGTATGATAAAGGGGGGCAGGGGACTGGCTCTGGGTGACACTGGGTATGATTAAGGGGGGCAGGGGACTGGGCAAAGGTGACAGGGTATGATAAAGGGGGGCAGGAGACTGACTATGGGTGACACTGGGTATGATTAAGGGGAGCAGAGGTCTGATTAAGGGGTGCAAAGGGTTGATGAAGGGGTGTAGCCTGGGGATTGATGAAGGGGACAGGGTCTGATGAATAGAGGCGGTATCTGATGAAGGGGGCCAGGGTCTGATGAAGGGGGCAGGGGTTTTATTGAAGGAGTGGCCAAGGGTTTTGGTGAAGGGGGTGAAGGCGGCATATTGTGTGCCTGAAATTGTCTAGAGGGGGCCAAACAAAGACGTGGGTTGAAGAAATGAGGGAGAGGCTATACATGCTTAGTGTTGTAAAATGGTTAAATATAGTGTACTGACAACATTGCTCTTGTTTCTACAATACATAAACTGACTTTATGGTTTATACTATTAAAGTGGCACTGTCACTGTCTGGGAATTTGCCAAATTTTCAAAGACCTGCGACAGTGACAGTGAAGCTGATCTATAGCTGATCTATACCTTCACTACTGTGTTAGCATGTGATTTTTATGTATGTTTAGATGAACTGGGGGGGGGCACAAGATTAGCTCGCACAGGGCGCCTGAACACCTAAGGCCAGCCCTGGGTGTAGCCCCGTGTTTCATCTGTTTAGTAGACACAGAGGATCCACATCCGATTCTAACAGGCAAATTTTAATTGTAAAATGATAAATTTGGAGCATCTTTAGACTGTCTATTCTGTCTGTATATTAGAGAGACTTTGTAAAGTTGAAGCTTATTTCTATTTTATAATGGTGTTTTGTGTAGATTGCCTAAGTTCAAGTTGCCTGTAGCAACCTTTGGACTTCCTGTCTGGGTGACCGCCATTTAAGCATGCTACACGTGTATCTGTATCTGGCCCTTCCGGCATTGAGAACCGGAGGCATGAGAAACGCACAAGAGAATAAATTATTAAAGTAAGGGCTAAAATAGGGAGGAACAGAATAGTTTCTCGCACAATTGCATTCAGTCTGCACACCGTATTTATTAGGCCCAATACCCTTTATTTCACAGTTCTGAAGTCTTAGGACCTGGTCACATTCCTTCTTTGTAAGACTGATTAACATAGTTCTCAACAGTCCCGCATATGCAGGGACTGTCCCGAATTTTCAGAGATAGCCTGAATTTGCAGGGACTGTCCTGAGCCAAAAGTGGGTGGGGCTTACGTTGGTAAATATGGATTAATTGCTTAAAAAATATAAGTGCTCTGTAAAGTCTGTTGCTAGATGAACTCACCTGTGGATGCATTGATGGATACATAGTTAGCCGAAAATCCTTCTGCACCGATCATTAAATCGGTCACAAGCAATACAACCATGGTGCTGTCACTGCTGGTTATTGTGGGAGGGATGGATCGTCCACAGTATCTGTAGGATATTTTACATATTTATCACCTTTGATATCACTCTCGTATCACAATCGCCCGTGCATCACATCAGTCGCTGCGGCCTCATTCATACCAAACTATAGAAAGTTCTGCAGAAATTATTTCTTAGACCGCCGTTTCAAAAACTACTATGAGCATGAGAATGAGACAAGTACATGTAAGATTACCTTCCAATCTTGTTTCCTGAGGTATCTGTTGAATTATCATATATTTCCACATAATCATATTGACATGAATGGGAATGATCCAGGTTGAATAAAGAAAAGGTTAAGCGTACTAAATTTCCAGGCTGGACTGAGATAAGCCACATGCAATTAACACCATGCGGGTATACATTGGGGTAACCTGGGCTATTAATGGTGCCCTCTGGGGTGGTCATTGTTCCTCCACAACCTGCCAAATAAGATACAAATCATCTTCAGAATATGATTTTACATCTGGAACTTTATGGTCTATACAATGGTTTATCTATCGATGAACAGTTTGCTTGGCATGAAGCTAAACCTGCTCCTGACCTGAACTTGAACCTATTTCCTCCTCATAGTTTGCTTGGCATGACTCTAAACCTGTTCTTGGCCTGAACTTGAACCTGTTTCCTCCTCATAGTTTGCTTGGTATGACTCTAAACCTGCTTTTGGCTTGAACTTGAACCTGTTTCCTCCTCATAGTTTGCTTGGCATGGCTCTAATCCTTCTCTTGGCTTGAACTTGAACCTGTTTCCTCATAGTTTGCTTGGCATGACCCTAAACCTGCTCCTGACTTGAACTTGAACCCGTTTCCTCCTCATAGTTTGCTTGGCATGACGCTAAACCTGCTTTTAGCCTGAACTTGAACCTGTTTCCTCCTCATAGTTTGCTTGGCATGGCTCTAAACCTGCTCCTGGCTTGAACTTTATCCTGTTTCCTCCTCATAGTTTGTTTGGCATGACCCTAAACCTGCTCCCAGCCTGAACTTGAACCTGTTTCCATATCTACTGTTAGCAGCTGTGACAGGTACAGGGAGAGAGCTGCAGCAGAAAGGACACACTACCTTAGCTGTGAAGGAGAGAATTGTAGCAGAAAGGACATGCCCACTGAGCTGTGATAAGGAAACAGCTGCAGCAAAAAGGACATGCCCCCTTAGCTGTGACAGAGAAAGAGTTGCAGCAGAAAGGTCAAGCCCCCAGAGAAATACACATCCCCTCAGCTGTGATAGTTAAAAAAAATGTTGTAGCAGAAAGGACACGTCCCCTGAGAAATGACACACACACACCCCTGATCTGTGATAAGGAAAGAGCTGCAGACAAAAGGACATGCCCCCTGAGCTTTGACAGAGAAAGAGCTGCAGCAGAAAGGGCATGCCCCCAGAGAAAACACACATCCCCTCACAAACTGCAGCAGAAAGGACTTAAGAAAGGACACACACCCTGAGCTGCCAGCCTGAAATAAATTTAGCAGAGCACATGGAGAAATTAATAGGGGAGATCTCTAAATCCATGTGAGGTACAGGGCTGGTTCTTGGTTTGCTAGAAAGAGATTATCATATACTATATGATAGCACTACCATAAAAATATATGGGAGAATCCACACACATACATAATTAATAAATAACCTTTATTGAAGAAGAAACATTATTAAAACATTACATAAAAATTGAGTGGTCATGGAATAGAAAGAGCGCTTGGGTGATTATGTAACTTTGGCCTGTACATAACTTTGGCGCATCCAGCGCCGCTTCTAAATGTAAGACCGCTTCCTAGCTGTCTTACATTTAGACCATTTTCTACACCTAAAACAGGCGTACAAAATGATGAATGAGAAGGGCCTGTCGGCCCATCCCCTTCCTCACCCACACCACGCCCAATGTGCCTAGTGCAACAATACCAAGTGACATATTTCATGAAGAAATGAATCCCACAGGAAATAAATAACAATCAAAAACAATAATGAATAAACAAAAATGATACCAATCAAATTTTCTTTTATAATTGCATTTTTCTCATTTTGGGCTAAAATTATTTTTTTTCAGTTGGTCTTTATTAAAAACTAGCAGAAGGAGCCGGCTTCGCACGGGTATATTTCATCTATTTCATTTAATGTTTGTGTGTGTCGTAAAAGATATCAACATTATCCCCCATAACAGTGACCTCTACAGCCCCTTTTACAGTGAACTCTACAGTCCCCCCACAGTGCCCCGCCACTTTAAAATGGGACCTCTACAGCAGCCCATCCCCTTAACTTTGACCTTCACAGCAACCCGCCCCTTTAACAGTGAGTTTCATAGCACCCCACTCCCTTAACAGTGACCTCCACAGTGTCAGCCCCTTTAACAGTGACCTCCACAGCGGCTTGCTCCCTTAACAGTAACATCCACAGTTTCCGCCATTTTAACTGTGACCTCCACAGCGCCCTGCCCCTTTAATGCTAGGGCTACACGATGACATGTGTCGCGCAACATTTTGTCTCAACTATTTTTATAATAATAGTCTATGGTGTTGCACTGTGACATGTGACATGCTGCGACAGCGACACGACAGTCGCAAAAAATCCATCCAACATGGATTTTTCTGCGACTGTCGAGTCATAGTATGTCACATGACGCAGTGCAACACCATAGACTATTATTATAAAAATTGTTGCGCGACATTGGTGCGGCATCAATATTGCGCGACACATGTAGCAGTGTAGTTGTGCCCTACGTGTCATCGTGTAGCCCTAGCCTAAAGCTAACCTACAGCAGTGAAGAAAAATGGCTGGGTTGTTATGGAAACCTTGAGTAAAACTGTGTATGTGGAGACTAAGGGCCTGCGAGCTTCTATTGGCTGATAAGGGACATGTGACCGTGTGTATGGCAGTTGGGATATGAAGAGAAAGACTTGCAGGCTTGTATTGGCTAATGCAGGTCATTTTTGGGGAAAAAAAATTGTGTACCGGCATGTTACCTCCACAGTATTCTGTCCCAGATAGGAAGTGATATGTGCACCAAGTTTAGTAGAAATTGATTGAGTTTTTGAGTTACAGAGCAATATGTGTGTAGCAAAAACAGTTGGAGCATACAAACTCCATGCAACTGCTGTGTAGGGGCGTATGACCCCCACAGGATTTCTTTCCAGGTAGCAAGGGATGTGTATACAAAGTTTCATTGAAATCGATGGTTGTGTTTTTGAGTGATCGCGGAACATACATAAATACATACAAACAAACACACACACACATATATGTCCTTCTTTATATATATAGACGTTTAGCTATTTCTGAGATACAAAGGTTAAAAAAAGTCGGCGTTCTTTAAATCCCATCATCTGACGGCTCATGTGCAGCTCTTATCTCTGATCTCCTGACCTTATAAACACTCAGTATAGCTCAATTCTTATCAAACTGATAAGATTATGGCTTAAATAAGAGAGATAAGAGCTATGTATGAACCATCAGATGACGAGATTCAAAGAAAACAGACTGTGATAGCTTGCAAACAGACTGATTTTTAAACCTTGTAACTCAGAAACGGCTGAACATCTAATATATAAAGCTGAGTGTATGTATGTGTGTATGTATGTCCGTTAAAAGAGTCCGCACCGTCGCATTTAGAATCACGCAATTTGGCACACAGGTACATCAGGTGACCGGGTCTCAGCTCTCTAAGGGCTCTTTCACACTTGCGTTCTTTTCTTCAGGCATAGAGTTCCGTCGTCGGGGTTCTATGCCGGAAGAATACTGATCAGTTTTATCCTAATGCATTCTGAATGGAGAGAAATCCGTTCAGGATGCATCAGGATGTCTTCAGTTCCGGACCCGAAAGTTTTTTGGCCGGAGAAAATACCGCAGCATGCTGCGCTTTTTGCTCCGGCCAAAAATCCTGAAGACTTGCCGCAAGGCCGGATCCGGATCTAATGCCCATTGAAAGGCATTGATCCGGATCCGGCCTTAAGCTAAACGTTGTTTCGGCACATTGCCGGATCCGACGTTTAGCTTTTTCTGAATGGTTACCATGGCTGCCGGGACGCTAAAGTCCTGGCAGCCATGGTAAAGTGTAGCGGGGAAGCAGCATACTTACCGTCCGTGCGGCTCCCGGGGCGCTCCAGAGTGACGTCAGGGCGCCCCAAGCGCATGGATCACGTGATCGCATGGCACGTCATCCATGCGCATGGGGCGCTCTGACGTCATTCTGGAGCGCCCCGGGAGCCGCACGGACTGTAAGTATACTGCTCCCCCGCTCCCCACTACTACTATGGCAACCAGGACTTTAATAGCGTCCTGGCTGCCATGGTAACACTGAACGCATTTTGAAGACGGATCCGTCTTCAAATGCTTTCAGTTCACTTGCGTTTTTCCGGATCCGGCGTGTAATTCCGGCAAGTGAAGTACACGACGGATCCGGACAACGCAAGTGTGAAAGAGGCCTAACACGTACCGTTCCTGAGATATTCCCAAAAAACACATTAGCCAACAGAAGCCTGGTCCCATAACCCTTATCAGCCAATAGAAGCTTGCAGGCCCTTAGTCTCCACATACATACAGTTTTACACCAGGTTTCCATAACAACCTAGCCATTTTTCTTCACTGCTGTAGGTCAGCTTTAAAGGGGCAGGGCACTGTGGATGATACTGTTAAGGGAGTGGAGTGCTGTGGAGGTTACAGTTAAGGGGGCAGGTAGGGTGGCAATTCAGGCCACCCTCAAAAGACGTACTAAAACCCCGGCCCCCAGGTCCCACTAGGCCACACCCCCTCCTAATCCGCAGCCGACAGGGATTAAAAAAATGGAGGTAAAAATCTACTTCTGTCAGCTGCAGGGGTGGGAGGGAGGGTGACTTTCACCCTGCAGCTCACACTCAGACAGCCCAGTGCTGCTGTCTGAGAGTGAGCTGTTCAAAAGGACATCCCTGTGTCCGTCCAGACGCTGCGCCGGACGGAGGACAGGAATCTAATAGCCGGACTGTCCGGCCTAAAACCGGACCTCTGGCCACCCTATGGGCAGGCTGCTGTGGAGGTCACAGTTAAGGGGACGATCCGGTATGGAGGTCAGTGTTAAGGGGCAGATTGCTGTAAAGGCCTCTGTTAAGGGGACAGAGTGTTGTGGAAATCACTGTTAAGGAGATGGAGTACTGTGGAGGTCACTGTTAAAGGGGTGGGCGCTGTGGAGGTCTCCGTTAAGGGGGCAGGGTGTTGTGGAAATCACTGTTAAGGAGGTGGGGTACTGTGGTGGTCACTGTTAAAGGGGTGGTATGCTGTGGAGGTCACATCACTGTTAAATGGGCGGGTGCTGTGGAGGCCTCTGTTAAGGGGGCAGGGAATGGTGGAGGTCACAGTTAAGTGGACAGTCTGCTATGGAGGTCAGTGTTAAGGGGCAGGGTGCTGTAGAGGTCAATGTTAAGGGGTGGGGTGTTGTGAAGGTCACATTTTAAGGGAACGGAGCTCTGTGGAGGTCACTGCTAAGGGGGTCGGGTTATTGTGGAAATCACTGTTAACGAGACTGGGTACTGTAGAGGACACTAATAAAGGGGCAGCTGCTGTGGAGGTCACTAATAAAGGGGCAGGGTACTGTAGATGTCACTGTTATGGGGGATACTGTCGATATCTTTTAATGACACACAGAAACATTAAATTAAATAGATGAAATATACCCGTGCGAAGCCGGGTCCTTCTGCTAGTTTTTAATAAAAAACTGTTGAAAAAATAAATTTAGACCACAATGAGGTAAATGCAATCATAAAAAAATGCCCCAAAGTTGTCCATAGCCTTTAAAGGGGTTATACAACCCCTATAAAGACCCCCCCAATGCCTGGGCCCCTCGGATACATTATACTTACCTGCTCCCTAGCACCTGCGTCGTTCCGGATCCCTGCACAGCCACCGCTGCATCTCCCTGTTGCTCGGATCAAAACATCTGGCGATGGGGGGACCAGCCAATAGCAGGCCACGACACGGACGAAGCTCCCTAGTATAGCGGGTGACGCTAGGGAGGCTCGTCCCCGTTGCAGCATGCTATTGGCTGCTCCTTCCATCACTGGATGTTTTGATCTGAGCGTCAGGGAGATTCAGCGGCGGCCTCAAGAGATCCAGAGCGACGTGGGTGCCAGGTAGCAGGTAAGTATAATGTATATGATGGGGCTGGCCATTGGGGGGTCTTTATAGGGGTTGGATAACCCCTTTCAAGGTGGTCTTGTACTTCTGTATTTGTTATGTGGTAGATTTGCATGTCATACGCTCAGTGATTGTCACTCACATGCATTTGTCACTGCAAATGAATATTAGAACAATGCGGCAGAATTACTAATAATATTGTACTTTGCACTGTCTAAGAATATGAATCGCAGTCTTAATATTAGAAAAATTTACTATTCTGGCGCAAGGACCTTTGTAAATTTGGAGTATCTCCAAATGTACAATAGTATTTCATTAGTGTGCCAAAAATGTGTCCATCCACCAGAATTTTGTCTGTGCAACAAAAATTTGTGCTTAAAAACACTGTCTAGTCTAAGTTCACGTCACCTACAAATTGCCGTCGTTTCACTCCAAAAAAGGGCTTAAATTTTGCCGCATTTTTGGCGCGCAGAGCTGTGCTTAGGCCAAGCCCCTTCCCTGTGAAGCCACGACCCTTGTTGTATGAGGTGTAATAGGTCAGATGCTTAGAAAAGAGTGTAAAACAGTAAATGTGATGCCAAGCATGTACACCAGTTTTTGGGCAAAATACGCCAAAAATCGAGTGCCTTTTCAATAGTAAATCTCACCAATTGTACTAATCATAATTCACATATACGGTAATTAAATATTAAAGTTACCTTCTATCAAGGATCGATATGTAGCCGAGAAGCCATGATTCGTGCTGGAGGCGTCAGTAAGGAACCGAACGTACAGGCTCTTCTGAGTTGAATAAATAGCTGGGGGCACCTCCGAGCCACAATATTTTCCAATGAGAGCAGACTCTGAAGAAGGGCCATCTCTGACCTGTCAACGAAATATTAAAATTTTTTGGAGTAAAAGGAGTTGTCTGGTTTACATGACCTATAAGAGAATTCTGTAATAGAGGGGTATACCACTTTCTGGACCGGCACGTGCATTACATGGTCAGGACATTGATTTCATTGGTAGAAATAATCAGGCGGCACTCTGGAAGAAGGTGGTGCTCGTATCCTTGATTGCAGGCCACACATCCAAGTAGAAGACGTGGTTCAGCACTCACCTTTTGATGCTAATAAGTCTTCACTTCATTGCCATAAACAAAATACAGGCAGATGTACAGATACAAGCACATCTGCCCGTATTTTGTTTATGGCAATGACGTGAAGATTTATTAGCATCAAAAGGTGAGTTCTGATCCACGTCTTCTTCTTAGATGTGTGGCCTGCACCCTGGATACGAGCACCACCTTCTTCCAGAGTGCCGACTGATTATTGACTTCATTGGGAAATGTGTAATGCTTCACTTGATTTGTGGAGGCACTGTGAGAAAACTCAACACTCACTGCTTGCAGATGAATCCTAGGGGTTCCAGCAGGAGAACATTACCACCAGGAGATGTTACCAAGATATAATAAAATAATAGCATAAAAAACTATCAAAGAAGAATAGTATGACCCTCTGCTCTAAGTCAAATCTGATCGTCTGGACGATAAAGTTATGCTACCTCATAACCACTGACTTTTAAATGGGGTTATCTGACAACAAACACATCCCTAGGGACTAGTCTGTCTCAGGCTACTCAGATCTTCAGCTTAAAACATACCTGTTGCTTCAGATGACTTTGTATAATAGGCTGTCGGGTGAACATGAGGAATAACACTGTGTCTGGCCATTATATGACTTGTATTCTGCATTTTTACCAGCTTTCCCCTCTGCAGGCTCCATCTCTGTATCACAGCTATGATGTCTCCCATGCACAGCAAACACATAGATAAGAGGATCTCCCAGTAGAGGGCCATCATAAGCAGCAGCATGGAGAACATTATACAGCTATACTGAGCAGTGTTGCAAATCCAGCACTGGACTGAGATGGAAAAGTTACTAGAAGCTGTAGAAGCTTCCTTGTGTATCAGTGCCTCTGTCTCACCCCAGCTGCTCACTCTTTCTTCTCCATAAACTTCTCTGTGTAACCCGATCTGCCTTGTCTATTATATTTTTGCAGTGAATCGAGGGTGAATGAACAGTGCCAGTGGCAGAGGAGGGGTAGAAATGGCTGATATGTGAAGAAAGAGGCATTTTCTCTAACGAGGTTTATTACAAACTTTCTTAAAATCGCATGTTCAATTGATTTATGCAAAGTTTATTGAAAGTAGACTGACCAGTTGAGGAAAAAAATGACCAAATACCTGAGGGTACAGAAAGAGCAAGAAGAATGGACAAGGCTTAAAATATGGTGTACGTTATATCTTACTGACCCATTATGTACATTTAGTAAAAATTAATTTAGATTAAGGGTGCATTCACAACCGTATGTATTTTGCAGTCCGCAAAATGCGGATCTGCAAAAAATACAGATGACGTCCGTATCTATATTTTTGAGGACACATTATAACAATGCCTATCCTTGTCTGCAAAATGGACAAGAATAGGACATGTTCTACCTTTTTTGCAGGGCCTCGGAAAAAACTTACGGACTCCCGTGTGCTGTCCTCAATTTTTGCAGACCCATTAAAAATGAATGGGTCCACATCGAATCTACAAAAATGTGAATGGGGTCTAACAATCCTTTTACTGATACAGCTATGAACAGAGCCAATGTTTCTCATGCATCTGTAGTAAAGGGAAATTCACTTTCCTTACCTCAACATAATTGTTGCTGCATTCGGAGCTGCTGGAGACATTGAAAGAGTCAAACTTGAACATAACCACTTCCCCTTCTGGCTGAGTAATAATCCACTCACAGAACCTCTCCCGATAGTATGGATTGGGGTAATGAGGGGTACGGATGACTCCTACTCCAGACAGTGACCCGCCACATACTATAAAAAAACAGCTAATGAATGGTACCCAAATTACAGTGCCACATGTTGACCAAATGACTGTACTCCATACAGTGCAAAAATACCGTACAGTGTGCATAAGTAGCAGTGCCACACAATGCCACCATACAGTGCTCAAATAATACCAATATACAACGAGAAAAAAATAGACCCATTCATAAGCGGTTAATAATGCTATACAATAATTCTGCAATACAATTAAGATTCATGGTGGTCACAAGCCTTTGGACCAAGGACTATATGAGGCATCTCTTCAGCAGATAATGTTCAAATGCATCACTTGAGCACCCCTAAGGCTAACCTTAATTAATGCACATGACTAGGTTTCAAAGGGTTAGCTGGGATTGACTTAAAATGGCTGCAAGCAACCTCTCCTATAAAATGAGCAGGACTGGTGCTCATCACTACACTGCTCTACAATAGATGATAATGATGGGATTCTGCCTGTGATATGCCATCATGGCTGAGCAGCCTGACAGGAACACTCACTAATATGTAGTGTATGGAAGTTCCAGAGTATAATGTGTAGTGAGGCCCCAATTTTGGGGTCTTAACTGAGATCTGATAAAGAATGGGGTCTGATCTGAGGTCTACTGAATATTGGGTGTCTGATTTGATGGTCTGATGAAGATTGGTTGTCTGATGAAGATTAGGGGTCTGATTTGGAGGTCTGATGATGATTGGTGGTGTGATCTGAGGTCCGATAAAGATTAGGGATCTGATTTTGGGGTCTGATGAAGATTGAGGGTCTAATCTGAGGTCTGTTGAAAAATATTTTTTTTCTTATTTTCCTCCTCTAACTCCTAGATGCATCCTATAGTACGAAGACATATGGTAATGTGGAGTTGGACAGAAGTATTGCTTCTAGAAGAGAATATCTCCATAATTGTGCCTCATACAAAGGCATTACAGAGTTCCACACAGAATGCCCATGGCTCTGTGATAGGCTCAGGCTCTAATACCATAGTGGGCCCCAAAGATCCAGAAGAAAAAAACCATTTGGTTGCCTTTGGCATTTGGAGTTAATCACCTGCCACTGGGGTCTACTTCTTTAATTCAAAACCTGTTAGACTTTACTGATGATATAGGAAGGGGGGAAGGTTGCACCTCAAGAATAATTTCCTCCGGTGAGCCCAAGGAACCCCAGTCCGACCCTGCACTCAGCTGTCTAAACTGATATGAGCACAGGCTTAAACTGACTTCACCCCATGTACTGTATACAGCTGATGGGTATTCATACGGAAGGGAGATCATGATCATGCTTGGATCTTATGTAACGCCCTAGAGGTGCATTACCACCTTTTACACCTCTCCACTATCTCTTATGGTTAACTCTGTGTCATTCTTTGCACTAATTTACAGGTCCTGTATAATGTGTATATTTATTTCTATGCAACTGTTATGTTTGATGTAATGTGCCTGGTTCTCCAGCAGATGGCGGCAAACATGGCAGAGCTACAGGGACAGAGGTTGGAACCTTCTTTCCATTCTCTTCTCTCTCTCTAGGGAGGAGTTTAGCTAGTGAAGGTCAGTCTGGCCTACCCCCTTTCCAAGGGAGATTGTTCCTGCTGGGCGAGCCCTGCTTAAGCCAGCAGAGCACCATTAGCTGTATTGGACCTGGAGTCCCAAGCTATGAGCCTCAGGAGCCAGGGAGAGAAAGCTCCCCTGGATAAAGCAAGACAGAGACAGACCAGATGACAAAGTTAAAGGGGTTCTGCAGTTATTTTTTACTAATGATCTATCCGCTGATCAGCTGTTTGAAAAGGCAGTGGCGCTGGCAGTAGAGCCGAGGCCTTCTCGCTGTTTACCACAAGCCCAGTGACGTCACGACTAGTATTACTGGCCTGGGCGGGGCTAAGCTCCATTCAAGTGAACAGATCATCAGTTTAAAATAACTGTAGAACCCCTTTAATTTGCAGCATACAGCAAAGGAAAAGTTCCTATTTAATCCTGTCATCACAGCAGAGCCAAAGAGTAGCACATATAGCAGAGCTGAGCGTGTTTGCCTGCCAGAATTCAAGCTAAAGCCTGCTGGTGACCAAGATAAAGTTGGAAGACTATTGACTGATACAAGTTTATTCAAGTAAAGCTGTTTTCAAGTTCATCACAAGGTCTGGACTCAATTTATTTATTAATCCCACAATTCAACTACCCCTTTTTCTGCAACAGACGGCCAGAATTGGTATTCCAGTGTATCCAGGTAGGGGCGCCGTGACAAGTGCAACACCACTAAGGGACATTAGGCCACCCTACACCACTCTGGCATTCCTAACCTACCACTATATCACTAAAACGGGGCCTTGTGCCCTCATTGCTGCAATGCAACCGGTGTCACGACAAACACATGTACTTTCAGGGACCCCAAATAGTGAACTCCATGCCGCCCATTGCACTTACCAACTTGATAAAAAGCCCGGAATTTGGATCTTGTGGCTGAAGCATCGGACTTGAATCTTATCCAAAGTGCGTTTGAGCTTGATATGATGGGAGCGGGGATGGTGCTGTTACAGTACCTGCCAATCAAGGGCGCCGTCTCTGTACTGCCATCTTTAACCTACATACAACAAAGCTGTTATTAAAGGGGTTGCACAGGATTACTCTCATCTCCATAGGTTGTGTCTGGTATTGGAGCCCCCTTCTGTTAAAATGAATGGGGCTGTGGATAGGCGTGGTGCTGTTTTTGGAAGAACACACACTACGGGGTATGTTTAACCTACAGGGAACTGTGGCAGCATGAGAGTTGGAAGGCAACAATTAAAGGGGGTTGTAAAGTATTAGAAAAACATGGCTGCTTTCTTCCAGATACAGCATGACACCTGTCTGCAGTTTTTGCTTGGCCCTATTCACATCAATAAAGCTGAGCTGCAGTACTAGAGACAGCCACTGAATAGGTCAGCGCTGTTTCTGGAAGAAAGCAGATACTTTTTTTTTGTTGTAAGACCCCTTTAAGAAAAAGGGAACATGAGAAGAATGAAAGAAAGAAAAGATGAATTAAGGATATTAGAAGCAAGAGGCATTTGTAAGTTAAGACTAGGAGCCTTAAATGCATGAAAGCATCAGCTACGTGCTTGGTCGTCACCAAGCTGCACTGTACATGGGATGTATGAACTGCACCGAGATCCGCCAGCAGGGTCAAGTTGACTGGTGTACATCAGGTTTGTGCACATACCGTATATAGTGAAAAAACAGTAGCCACAATGGGCCTCTAGGAGAAATGGGATATCAGCTCAGTCTGGCCCAATTACCCTTTCCAATAGAAGATGTGGATTTGCCCATGGTCCTCCTTTTTCCCATGTACAGTAGGTCACACCAGCCTACTCTACCACGAGCTATAAAACCGGGGAAGGGGGGGAATAGCCACTGGCATGAATTGGGGTTACACCTTAGGGTAATCTTGAAATGTACCTCCATAACAGTAAGGGAGCACCCAGGGCTGCTCTCCAGGTCCATGTGAGTAAATTTAAGGTTGATCTTCTCATTTGGCGCCTGTCTGATAAGGTATATACACTGCTTGTGTCCTGTGTAAGAATCAGGCCATGATGGAGACATAATGAAGCCTTCAACGTCAGAGAAGGTTCCTCCACAAGCAGAGCCGGCTGTAATATAGAAAAAGACGTGGGGTAAAATACTTGTAAACTTATACTAAAGACATCGTTTATAAGGCTAAAAAAAGGCAAAAACCTTCCTAAAGTAGAAGGCAATTTCCTGACAAGCTAATTTTTTCATTACTCCAAATTTGGCAACCAGAATAAGTCCCTGGATCAATGAAAGTCACTTTACTATGACTTTACTATTATGACTTGTCCTGGCAGAAAGCTCCATAGTCTTACTGCTCCTACAGTCAACAATCGCCTTGAATGTTGGTGTAGAAACCTTCTTCCCTCGTGATTGCAAACTTTTTAGAGACCAAGTGCCCAAACTGCAACCCAAAGTGCCAACACAGCAATTTACCCTGAATACTTCAGTCCAATATAGTATATCTTCCATGTACGTTATCATTTAGCTATAATAACTGCCTGCATTCAGTGCTCTGCCTGTGCTGTACATAGCGGGCCCTGCACTGATGAATAGCGGAAAGAGTCTAAGGCTTATTGGTACACCATAGACTTTTTCCAGGGTGCGGCTGCCCACAGATACCCGTGTCTGATACCTGTGGCATAGGTTCGCCACCACTGCTCTAGACTTATTCATCCCCCCTTTTTATACATATCAATGACATTAATATATGGGTTATTCACTAAATAAACATCACTGACGAAATTGCTGGCTAGGATTTCTTCAGTGATATTGCCCTCTTCTTATACTATATCTACAGTCCTGGGTAGGTTTTCTCCAGTGATATTGCCCCCTTGTTATATTTACAGTCCTGGGTGGATGTTCTTTAGTGATATTTCCCCCTTGTTATGCTATAGCTACACTATTGGGTAGGTTTCCTTCAGTGATTTTGCCCCCTTGTTATATTTACAGTCCTGGGTGGATGTTCTTCAGTGATATTTCCCCCTTGTTATGCTATAGCTACACTATTGGGTAGGTTTTCTTCATTTATATTGCTCCCTTTTTACAGCTACAGTCCTGGGTGGATTTTCTTCAATGATATTGCCCCCTTCTTATATCTACAGTTCTGGCTAGGATGTCTTTAGTGATATTGCCCCCTTCTTATATCTACAGTCCTGGCTAGGATGTCTTTAGTAATATTGCCCCCTTGTTATAGTTACAGTCCTGTGTGGATGTTCTTCGGTGATATTGCCCCCTTGTAGCTAAAGTCCTTGCTAGGATTTCTGTAGCTACAGTCCTGGGTAGGTTTTCTCTAGTAATATTGCCCTCTTTTTATAGCTACTGTTTTGGGTAGGGTTTCTTCAGTGATATTGCCCCCTTGTTACAGCTACAGTCCTGGATGTAAACAGAGACATATCGGAATTGACTTTTTATATCTTTACATAGTTATACCATCTGCCATCTTTTTCCTAAACTATGAAAATAACCATATTATGATCTTTTTGGTTACTGTAATCCACCAATCTCATTTATTACTCTAAAGCCACTAAGGCTCTTTTGTGTACTGCAACAGAGACCATATTTGATGTCACCGACAACCAATCAGATCCATTTACAAAAAGTATGAGACAAAAAGTCTAAGGTGGTTATCATTCTCTGGAGAAGTCCAAGGGTAGGATTTTGGCAAGTAACACACTTACAAAGATATTTCTGAGTACATGTCCATGTGAAACCCATCTTTCTGGTCCCCATGAGCTACCTCTGTGCCATGTAGGCCCTTGATCTCTGTTCTCTGTGGTTTGTGCCACAATGATCTCGTTGGTTAGGAAGGGATGCCCTATGTCTTGCACCCCTTTATATATATATAAAAAAAAATCTCAAATAGACCACCAAAGGTTGATAGTTGATGAGTCAAGTTTTTCTGCAAGTCTACTGTTACTCACATGAAGACGTTATGTAGTTGATATAAAATCCTTTGTCTGATATCATACTGTTAGAATGAAAGTGAATCCAGGCAGATGGACCCGATGTCTGAAGAGGAGCTGGAGAACTTGTGCTGCAATATTTTCCAATAACCAGGTCATGGGACAAAAGGCCATCTCGAATCTGATGTGTAGAAAAATGAGTGTACAGTATAGCAACAAAGTATGAAGAGATGACAACAGAGAGATATACAACTATGAATTATAACATCATAAAACCATGAAGCATAAAACCACCTGCTTGATATTGTAAGTCTCCCTCATGGTGCGGTCATTGCATGGACTCTACACCACCTCTGAAGTTGTCCTGTGGTATCTGGTACTAAGATATTAGCAGCAGATCCTCTATGAATCGGACTTGTTTTTTCAGCACATCCCACAGATGCTCAATTGGAATGAGATCTTTGAAGTTTGGAGGTCAATTCATTACCTATATCTCTTTGTCATGTTGCTCAAACCATTCCTGAACAATTTTTGCAGTTTTGCTTGAGCATTATTCTGCCATTAGGAAATACCTCTACCATGAAGGAGGGTACTTGTCTGTACAATGTTTTGGTAGATTGTACATGACACATGAATGCCAGGACCCAAGGTTGTCCACAGTATCACACTGCCTCCTCTGGCTTGTCTTCTTCTCAAAGTGCATCCAGGTGCAATCTCTTCACTCAGTAAGTGACACCACATTCTGTGCAGGCCCCCAAACTCTGGCTACGTAGCCCCATATGGCAAGCAGTGATGCCCCGAGTGTTCTGGCACCTTTCTTTCATAGCCAGCAGTAACCTTTTCAGCAATTTGCTGTACAGTAGATCTTCTGTGGGATCGAAGCAGATAAGGTAGCCCCACATACATCAATAAGTCTTGGCTGACCATGACCCTGTCATTGGCTCACCAGTTTTCCTTACTCAAACTAATTTTGGCAGGATACTAACCACCACACCCTAGGAACACCCCAAATGACCTGCCATTTTAGGGATGCCATGAACCAATTATCTCGCCATGACATGTCCCCTGTCAAAGTTCTTCAGATACTTACACTTGTCCATTTTTTCCTGCTTCCCACACATCAACTTCAAGAACTGACCGTTCAGTTCTTGCTGAATAACCTAGACAGGTGCCATTGTCACTAGATAATCAATGGTTTGGCTGATCGGTGTATGGATTATGAATAGAAGCTTATACACTTACAGTATGTATGGAGCTAAGAACACAAATAAACTGATATATACCTCCAGGTAATCGTTCTCGCAGGTGTCGCTCTGCTCCAGACTTAACGTGCCAAAGGCAAAGGTGATAAAAAGACCTGCTTCGACAGAGATTGTCCAATAACAGTCTCGATTAGGAGGATAGTTACCAGGATAACCAGGGGAGAATATGGTTCCATGAGATTCTGAGAGTTGAGCTCCACACTCTAGAAAATAAATTTAAAATTACACATCATCAACATATTGGAACTATGCCTGGAAAATTACAATGCAACCTACTGAGAGGTTTTGGGGCCATAAAAGAAGTCGACTGGACCAAACACAAAATTGTAACAGGCTACATATACATAGTTAATAATGCAGGAAAGAGGAAACTATAAAATGCTTTATTTCCCCTATGGTAGCACTGCAATGTGATCTAATATTTTCTGCACAGTTTACAGACCACGTTGTGTTGCACGTACAGGGAACCAGGTCATCAGTTTGTCATTCAAGGACCCTTCTAACATAAAGAGATGGTCGAAAGTAGACATCCCCTTTAAGTCATAATTCTTTTACATTTCTATGCACAGGAGATAATGATCACATGTATACTTCCAACATCCAGAACAGGCATTACAGAAATTTAAAAGGGTTATCTACTTTGGACAATACCTACTTGTTAAGAGGGTCCTTTTACAATAAACAGTCCCTGCTGACAACCTGAGCGATCAACTATAATCTGTGGGAAAATCTGTCAGGATGTGTTCAATTTCACTGCAACTCCACCACGGGTTAAATTTGGTATTACACAGTGCCTATTCACATTAATGGATGGTCTGTGTAATGCACGACAGGATAGGTCCCTCAGAGTGAGAGACACTTTCTAACAGATCTCCACTTTGGCCAAGAGATGAGGATCCTAATGAGGAACCTTTTGTAGCTACAGACTCATTTTTGGTGATAATGGACCAAGTTTCAGAGTACAGTAAATCTGGATTATAGCCTGATGTACATATTCTTTGTGTAAGGGATCGCTCTTTCTCAGGGGATCGCAATCACAGACTTCTTCGCAGACAACAGGATTTAATGCCCAAACTGGTGCTTTATTTTGCACTTCAGCAACATAAAGCTCAAATAAACACCTGCCCGTCTGGGCACTTCCTAATACACAGTAGTTTCCCTGACTCGCCTCTAAGCACAGCTTTTACACAGGGTCTCAGGCTCCAAGCCTTAGGAGGCCTGCTCATCAGACACAAGTCCAGGGGAGGGATCCGGCTTCTCTAAGCCACACGGTCTAGCAGCCCACCTGGCTGTGGCCACACAAGCCTCCCAGGCTTCACTCTCTATAGGGTCATTTCCTCCCCCCAGACTGACACACAGAGGGTTGATTACAAAACCAATTAGACAAAGGACACACATGTACAAATATATGACAAATTTTATTTGAGTAATAAATATTACAATAGATCATAGACAATAATAAAATGAGTAGCAGCAATACAGGCAAGCGCTGCGATAAGCAGCTCGTCCGCCAGACCCTGGGTATGATGAATCTGAATAAATGGGGAAACGGGACTAAACATGTGCCACGTTTCGCTCCACCGCTTTCTCAGGGGGCGTATGAAAGCGGAGGAGCGAAACGTGCATCGGGGTGCGCTCTCTGTCGGACCTGGGTATTGTCTAGTGGTGCCTCCATACAACTTTAGGTAATATGTTTTATCATTTTCATGATGTATATTGCTACTTCTGTAGTTTTTTCACACTGCCCATAGGCTTTTGCTTGTATGGTGCAGTTATCACATATATGTGGGTGAGAGGAGGTCACCACTTACTTCTTGGGAGTGGGGTCCTTTTGCCCGCGTTATGCGGCACATGTTTAGTCCTGTTTCCCCATTTATTCAGATTCATCATACCCAGGGTCTGGCGGATGAGCTGCTTATCGCAGCGCTTGCCTGTATTGCTGCTACTCATTTTATTATTGTCTATGATCTATTGTAATATTTATTACTCAAATAAAATTTGTCATATATTTGTACATGTGTGTCCTTTGTCTAATTGGTTTTGTTCTAACGTATTGGCATACATCAAGTTCATCCTTTGGATGATTTAGTAGGTTGTGCCTCCTTGATTACAGCAGGCCTCACCTGCGATGACCTCAGGTAAGAGACAACATCCGTAATGGAAGGGTGTGGACTGGCAGATCCCACTACCAAACCTATTCACCAGTCCAAATAAAATCCAGCCCAGAATAAAAGGTAAACAAAACTGTCTCAGCAAACTACGCTTTGCTGAACCCCCTGCAGTTTTCTGAATTTTATTTATCTCACCCAGCTGAGGTATCTGGGTGAGATATACATGCCTTCCAGCGCTTATACTATACACATCACCACATTTGATTAATCAGTAGATAAGTGGGAAATCCTGGATGTATCTTATCTGTCAAACTGCCCTAGTAATACATAGCTCAACCAAAAAAACAAAAGGCTCTAACCTGGGTCCCGGGATTCCCAGTTAATCCGAAATCCTCCATTATTGAACCTGTGATCCGATTTGAACCAGATATATAAAGCATTGTGGGAGCTGAATAGTTCTTCTGGGACAGTGGCCCCACAAAACTTTCCCAGCATGTGGTCTGACATTGTTTCTCCATCGTGGACTTGAACGAAGTCAAAACTACATCTAGAACTCATCTCCAGGTTGAAATATGGAAATGTAATACGCAGAACCTATCATAACAGAACGTAAAATTATTGTAATTCAATGCATTATCAGTCAGACTCTAGTAAAGCCACTAAGCATCTCCACCTGTCATGGAAGTACAAGTGATAGGACACGGTAGTTTCCAGAGAAAGCACCCATGATATTGCAGCACGGCCCCATTTGCAAAATCCTACTATTTTGTGTATCCATCTCCTATACAAAATTAGGCGTTTCTATGGTTACAGAATACAAACAAACCTGTGTGTAGTCTGATCCTGCAGTTATGTGTTACTCCATTATCTATGTTCCTGCTTCTACTGTCTGTATGTTAACAAAAAGTGGGTGCGGAGAGGAGTAACCCACGCAGGATCAGACTACACATGGATTTTCTTGCAATCTAAAATTACTGCGTCACATAGAGCTGCATATGGGTTCTATACCCAAAACATTAGGAATTCTTTTAATCAGAATATTGGCTGCAAAAGTGCACACATGCCTTTAATTTCTATGGACTTTGCGGGCACTCCGGCCATCATTATGGGGAAAGGTTTCTTTTTCTTTTTTTTTTTTATTAAAAGCAATATTTAAATATATGAAAATTGTTATATGTTAATGTAACCCACCTTGTTTGGCTCAGTTTTTATGACCCAGGAGCAGCTTATATTTTCACCATAATATTCATTGCCTGGATTGGTAGGATAACTCAGAGTCCCGTTTAAACCACTTAAAACACCCCCACAAGCTGAATGAAATACAAAAAAAAAAAAATGTAATTGGATGACTTACAATAATATAAAATTTTTTATAAAGTACACAATACAATATCTTTTAGCCCATATTAGTTGAAAATGTAATGTGATTACCTAGTTTTGTTCTTAAAAGTGGTTGTGCCGGGGTTTTATATTGGTGACCTATCCACTTGGTGCTTCTCCCTCTTCACTACGCTATGTGTTGTCTCTCTTGCAGTAGTGACGCAGTGGATTTACAAGTACTCACTCCATTTAAGTGAACGGAGTGAATACTTGATTGCAGTGCAAAGATTTCCGAAATTACGGGCAGTGTAAGGGGAGCGCCGCCTCCCCTTCAAAGGGCTGATCATCAGGAGTGCCGGGTGTCAAACCCCTGCCAATCACATATTGAGGACCTATCCAGAGGATAGGTTATGAATATATACTGTATGCATAACCCCTTTAATGATTGCGTAAATGGTTAAAAATGGGCTACAGAGTGTTTTTCCAGCTAATGCCTATAGAGGCTATCTTCTTGTTTGCAAAACTGTTCTTTGAACCGTTGCACTGCATCTAAATCTGGAAAATAATAAAAACTTTGAAAATAGTCTTAATTAAAAATCTCCTACCACTTTGTGTATGCAGCACCTGTGGAGACCTGTGTCTCCATGGTAACAGACTACAAACAAGCCTACCCCTGTCCATCTCTCCATGCTTCTTATTAACCTACTAGATGTGTGTTAGGAAGAAGTAGGGGAGCATGATTGTAGGATAAGACAACACAGGATTTTAGCATATAATATTTGAAAATGTAATGTGATTAATTCATTAACTCTTCAAATGCTTGAAAATTGGCTAAGAAAAGTATTTTTTCAACTAATGCCTATAGGGGCCATGTTAACCTTTGCTTTTATTGTTGCACTGCATCTAAATCTTAAAATAATAAAAGGTTTGTAAATTAAAACTTTCTTAATTAAAAATGCCCTACCACTTTGTGTGGGTAACACCTGTGGAGATATGTGTCTCCATGGAAACAGACTACAAACAAACCCTGTGTAGTCTGGTCCTGTAGTCGTATCCCTTTCCATCTGTCCATGCTTCTTGTTAACTTACTGAATGTGTGTTAGGAGGACAGATGGGAGTATGACTGCAGGTTCAGACTACACAGGCTTTTCGTAGTCTGTTACCATGGAAACGTAGGTATGCATAGTAACTATGCTGTATAGACGATATGATAGGACATCTTTCAAGATAATTTAATGTAATAGAGATTATTTTAGTCCTGGCTGCTTGTGTGGGGCAGCTCACAGTTGGGCCATTACTCTGGGTACTACAAAAAATGCACATTATAATCAGTCCACACTAGAATAACGGACTGTATTCCTTCATAACTGAGCTATTGCAGCTAAATGGGTCCTGGCTTATAACAGCGTTCAGTTATTTTTCATGTCAAGAACTATACCTGCTGTGAAAAATAATGGAACACCTGACGGTAAGCAGAATCATAAAACAAGCAAAGAACCACATAAAATAATAATAATGATAGAGAAAGAGCTGCGTACCTTGTGTTTGGGATTCACAGTGGAATCCAGTCCATCCGCTGGTGCAGTTACATGTGTAACCACTGATTTTATCGGTACAGAGGCCTCCATTCTGACACGGGTTACTGGCGCACTCATTGATGTTTTCAGTACAATTCATGCCAGTCCACCCTAAATAACACTCACAAATGTAGCTTGAGATGCCAGGCTGGAAGAGTTAAAGAAACACAGACAATACTATTGGGGTACTCAGCATGTTCACCATGAGAATTCTAGAAAGTTCTAGAGGTGCTCCTGATGGTCCAATCATAGGCCCTTTCAGACACCAGGATCCACGTGCCAATGCTTTTTCTTCAGCCGCCTAAAGCTACGACCCATTGTTCTGATTAATAGGACAATGTGGTATTTTTATACATTGGTATAATTCAGATTTTTGGTTTTCATCATGACCCACTAAAAATTTTCACTGACCGACATGCCATAACCATAGTTACCATCTTCGACTATAACATACAAAATGGCAGAAGCACCCTCAAAGTTAGGGGAGAAACGCAAACCAAAAGGACCCAATCAGCAATTAAAAGCAAGAAGGAAGGATCACCCACAACGTAAGATGAAACTGGGGATGATGGTTCTTCATCCATAGGGTGCAATGTTTCGGTTCATACAGTTAATCCAAAATCTTGTACCAAAAGTAGATGACTTCAGGTTGTCAGACTGTTGCTTCTATTCTCATCCCTACTACACAGGTATAAGTATTTGTCCAACTTTTACAACTTTTTTCTAGCTCTCCCGTTATATCTTCAATGTTATAGATAAGGTTGTAGTATCTATACAAGTAATCACTGTGAAAGCTATGGGGGTCATGGGAATGGGTGGAATCATCTCAAGGCAGATACAACGTTTTGTTCTACTTTTTATTATAATTTTGGCTTTTCATATACCCACACACATATGGCATTACTGGTACCTTCACAAGCATAGACAAGGGTGTTTGTAATGTTCTGTACAATCAGCCTGTGTAAATGCCATGGATCCCATTGTAGTGGGAGGGAAGGGGAGCATCAAGCCTTATCCTTCAAGGTTAGGGTAAGCTGCATAAGGTCCACACGGTCATTATTCTACTAGTGATGGAAAGAAGTGCGGCATCAAATCCCTGGTGCTTCTACATCAAGGTCCGATGAACGTGTCGTCACTGGCCTAGGAAAAGCTGAGACAAAGCTGCGGGGTTCACAGGAGCACCAATGCATTCTCAAACAGCTGATCGACGGAGGTCCCGTGCGTCGGACCCCCACAAAGCAGATACCAATGAGCATAGTGTCACGCCCTGCCCTGTGGGTGTTCTGAGACGGTCTGTCAGAGTTGCTGCACGTGACTCAATCTGACAGTTTGTTTTGTTTTGGGTTTGAACAGAATCCCACCTCCCATCAGGTGGGGTTCGTTTGGTCATTGGGGAGGCTATTTATTCCTCCCTCTCCCTATAGCCTTTGCGGGTTATAGTTCTTTCTTGTTTGAGCGCTGGAAGTTTTGGTGGATCGTCTGCTCCAACTCATCTATAGATAAGTCCTTTTCCCTTTTTCCTTCTGTGTCGGTTTTTCCTAGGCCCCTAGAGTGACGCTAGCTCCTTTGGTGGTTGAAGGAGCTGGTAGTCTCTTTCCCTTTTCCCTACTGCTGAGGGTTTGGTCCAGTGTGTTACAGCTTTAGGTACGTGGGCATGTGCATATCTACCATTGAGATATGCACATGGACATAGCAGCGTAGGGAAAGTCTTTTAGGGATTGCTAGGAGGTGACCCCTTTGTTCCCTAGCTTTTGAGGCCTAGTCAGTTGTTTTGTTTCCTTTGCCGTTTCCTGTTTCCTTTGCTTATCTTACCTACCGTGACACATAGTTCATCAGTATTAAAGTCTCAGAAAACCCCTTTAACTTGACATTAATGTGTTAAATACACTGTTGCAACAGGGCTTTAAATTGATACAATGCAACTAGTGAAACATAAAGTTAAAGTTTGCTGCTACTGTGTATGAAATGCATTCAATGGCAGGTTAATGTTTGCCACATCTGTAAGTACAGTACTGATATGATTTTTTTTTTTCTAGAGTCATTTTCTGCCATGGTATAGAAACCCATCTGATAAGCAGAACACAGATTTGCAATGATCCCTGTACGTCAATAAATTGGTGCCAAAGTTCAGCACATGCCTTAAAACCAGGAGGCTTATTTCTCTGCAAAGGCCGGAGCGTATGCAATTCGCCCATATACGGCCCATTATGCTCTAAGAATTATTACCAAATATTTCCAGCTCTTGTGTGAGATCATTGCTCACCTTGCACACTCCATTCACACAAGGACTGGCCTTCAGACAAATGTCACTGATAGACAGACACCCGTATTCCCCATATCCGTTTCCGGTGTACCCAGGCGGGCAGACACAGATTGGTACAGTGCCCTCTGCGAGAAGATAAAAAGTAGTATAAGCTACGCCATATTTGTAGTCCCGTAATGTCGTCTCTAAAATCGATTCATAATAAAGTACGCTAAAATATTACCCTCTCTTGGGGCACATGAAGCCAACGGGTGGCATCCTCCATTACTGACAGAGCAGGCGTCCACCTGATTGCACGTCCGTCCGTCCCCTTCATATCCTGGTAATGTTAACACTCTCAGTGAATAATATCATGGAGGAAGGGAAATGACATATAAGATCTAATGAACTGCCATACCTGGAGGACAGGGGCCACAGTGATAGGAGCCCATAGTGTTCATGCATTTTACCAGTGGAGCCAAAGAACAGCCGCCATTGTTTTCCTGACACTCATCAATATCTTGACAACTGTATCCGTTTCCTTGCCAGCCTATTAAGAGTCAGAGGACAAAGAAGAATTTAGCAAAGACCTGCAGTGATATAGAGGGCATCTGTCAGCAGATTTGCACCTATGACACTGGCTGACCTGTTACATATGCTCTTGGCAGCTGAAGACATCTGTGTTCGTCCCATGGTCATATGTGCTCGCATTGCTGAGAAAAATGATGTTTGCAAATGAGCCTCTAGGAGCAACGGGGGCGTTGCCCTTACACCTAGAGGCTCTGCTCTCTCTGCAACTGCAGCACCCTTCCACTCTGATTGACAGGGCCAGGCATGTTGACGTTTTCACTGCCTGGCTCTGTCAATCAAAGTGCAGAAAACACAGCAATTGCAGAGAGAGCTGAGCCTCTAGGTGTAATGGTACCGCCCCCGTTGCTCCTAGAGGCTCATTTGCATATATTAAAGCATCATCTTTCTCAGCAATGTGGGCACATATGGACATGGGACCAACACAGACGCCTTCAGCTGCCAAGCGCACATGTAACAGGTCAGCCAGTGTCATAGGTACAAAACTGCTGACAGATGCCTTTTAAGGGGTATTACAAACGATATGCCAGAAATACCACTTCTGGGGCCCACATCTAGAACATTGAGGTGGGACCATCTATCAGACGTTTATGACATCTGTAAATGTCTTTGATGGAATTAGCCCTTTTATTTCAGAATTAGCAATGGTGTAATATTTGAACGTCCTCCCCTTTATGAGCACCACCATATATATATAAAAGTGTTGCTTTCTCCTGGTGGGGTTAGGTAACTATCAGGGAAAGAAGGCATACACCATAAGGGGAGATCAATTTGAATTTTTTTCATTGGTCACACACTCCTTGTTATAATACTTTAGTATTTTCTGCTGACTAGCTTCTTAAAGGGGCTGCATCACCACTGAATGTTATTTTAATATAATTGAGCATGAAAAGCTAGTTACTTTTGCAATCTACTTTTGGTTACAGAATGCTACAGTTGTGCTATATTTTCTTTAATTCATTACCATGGCGCCACCTGGTGTAATCTGTATAGTAATGTGCATGTCCACCTACTGAAGTGGTCGCATATGCTCAGTTCCATCCTTCAAATGCCACACCTGTCATATCTACTGTTAGAGGCCGTGACAGTTACAGGCAGAGACTGGCAGTTGAAAGGACATCCCCCCCACCCAGAGCTGTGATAAAGAGAGAGCTGCAGCAGAAAGAATACACCCTCTGGAAAAGGACACACCCCTGAGCTGCAGCAGAAATAACACATACCTTGAGAAATGACACACCCCTCTAGAAGCTTGCTCTGGCTGCAGTCTCGGAAGTGCAGTGTAATACAAGCATCCACTCCATTCAAGCGAATGGAGCGGGTGCTTGTAATGACATTACGCCGCCGCTCCACAGGAGACTACGAGTAGTGTAATGACCAGGAAGCAGCGCTCACATGGAGCGCCGCCTCCTCGTCTCACAGCTGATTGGAGGGGGTGCCGGAAGTCGGACCCCCACCGATCAGATATTGATGACCTATCCTGACGATATAGGTCATCAATATTAACTGCTGGTTAACCCCTTAAAGACTTTACTTATTTACTGATATACATGTACTGTATGGTAAGTCCCCAGTATGACCAGTGTTCCCAATTAAGAGGTATGACAATACCTCCTGGGCAAGGTCCACAGGTAAAGGAAGATATTGTATTGTAACACTGCACTGGAGGATTCTGGGAGCAGGGAGGATTGTCCAGAGAACATTCATCGATATCTTCTGTACAGGCAGAACTTCCACTCGGCGTTGTCCATCCTGTGTCGCACACACAGCTGTACCTGGGCTGCAATGTCATTAGAAAATATTATACAGATTCCATAAAATATAACTTTTATAAAATATATTTTATGTATTTATTACAAATATGTAAATATTATTTACTATAACTGCCCTTACAATACAGATTTATTCGATGGTAGCTCTGCCACATCCCCTATTTGGGGGCAGTATAGGATAGAGGGGAAGATGCCGAGCTGAGGGGTATATAGTTTACTATTATGTGATTCAGTATTTTCATGGAAAAACGCTGTGTTTATTTTGCCAGGACTCATAGAAAAAGCCTGTGAGTCCTGCAGGTGCCACCTGCTCATAGAGAAACCCTGTAAGTCCTGCAGGTCCCACCTGCTCATAGAGAAAGTCTGTAAGTCCTGCAGGTCCCAACCACAAAAAGTGGTTGACGACTCTTCCTGAGCAGAAACTCACATAAGAAAAGCTGTCAATCCCTAGGAGTGGACGGAAGAAGCAGGACTCACAGACATTCACTATGAGAGCATGTGATGTGAAGGACTCACAGGCATTCTCTATGGGTGGAAAAGGGAAGCAAGAGTCACACATGTTTTCTCTATGGGGGAGGGAAGCAGGACTCACAGGCTTTCACTATAGGTGGACATGGGAAGCAGGACTCACAGGCTTTTTCTATGGGTAGGTGGATGAAGCAGGACTCACAGGCTTTCTTTATGGGTGGATGGGGGAAGCAGGACTCACAGGCTTTCTCTGGGTGGACAAGGGAAGCTGGACTCACATGCTTTTTATATGGGTGGACAAGGAAGGCAGGACTCACAGGCTGTTTCTATGGGTAGGTGGATGAAGCAAGACTCACAGGCTTTCTTTATGAGTGGATGGGGGAAGCAGGACTCACGGGCTTTCTCTATGAGTGGATGGGGGGAGCAGGATTTACAGGCTTTCTCTAGGTGGGCAAGGGAAGCAGGACTCACAGGCTTTCTTTATGAGTGGATGAGGGAAGCAGGACTCACAGGCTTTCTCTATGAGTGGGTGGGGGAGGCAGGACTCACAGGCTGTTTCTATGGTTAGGTGGATGAAGCAGGACTCACAGGCTTTCTCTATGAGTTGGTGGGGGAGGCAGGACTCACAGGCTGTTTCTATGGTTAGGTGGATGAAGCAGGACTCACAGGCTTTCTCTATGAGTGGGTGGGGGAAGCAGGACTCACAGGCTTTCTCTATGAGTGGATGGGGGAAGCAGGACTCACATGCTTTTTCTATGGGTAGATAGATGAAGCAGGACTCACAGGCTTTCTCTATGAGTGGATGGGGGAAGCAGGACTCACATGCTTTTTCTATGGGTAGATAGATGAAGCAGGACTTACAGGCTTTCACTATGGGTGGACAAGGGAAGTAGGACTAACAGGCTTTCTCTATAAGTGGGCGAGGGAAGCAGAACTCATGAGCATTTCACTCAATGTCCTGTGTAACACTCAAGCATCTACCATGAGTAAACAGAACAGGGGTTGTCACAATTCACTGTCAGCCATTACAGCAGCCCTTTTGTACAAATCCCCAGTGAGGTGATGAGCATCAGATGGATATTCACCATTAGTGAATTTGGTTATATCCCAATTTAAGGTATGCCATTATAATACAGTATATATTACAGTTACCTTCAGTTTTACCTATTTTATCCATTTCACGGCCTGTGGCTCACCACTAACCTGATCTTGTTGTATTCTGTCCAAATCTATACATTTCCCATGTACGCAAAGGTCAAGAGAGCCGGCCTTACAGTCATCATACTTGGAGGTACACTGTGGACCATACCACTCTGGAGTACAGGAGCACCTGTAGGACACCAATGCAATATAATGTTCAAGATGATATAAAATAGCAAAATATAGCAAAGACGGCATAATCTTAAAGGGGTTTCAGGGATTATAATGATTTTTTAACAGATATGCTCATGCAGTTGTTTACCCCATCTTCCTCATGTTCTTTTTTGTTTCATTCCTTCATTTTCACCATGTAAACCAACCCTTTTGGTTTATTTCCATTATGAATGTAGTACTTCCTGTATCCAACCAAACCCATGATGCACTTCTCCTTTCTCTGCCACACCTCCAGCACCGCCCCTAACAACGCCCAGCTAGTTTATAGCTCCTCCCATCTAGCTAGATACATAGACACTCCCCTATCACTGTCCTTTCCATGGACATAACATCACAGGATTTAAGAAAAAGCTGCATGGTCATGTGACCACAGCCCAAAATGGGAGATAGGAGCAATAAAGATAAAAGAAATACATTACAGAATTACAGCATACTTTATAAATTATGATTTTAAATAAAGTTAGTGCAAACTGGAAAACCCTGTTAAATTATCAACCTATATGTTGTTATAGAAGGATTTACCTGTAACTTCCAGGTGTGTTCTCACACAACGCTCCATTCTGACAACCGAGCGCCGTCCCGCCATAAAGCTGACATTCATTCACATCCTCAGCACAGGTTTGCCCCTTAATAATGTAGAGACAATATAGATTACATGGGTCAGAGCCCCCTCCCCCCCCCCCCAATGTTTTTTGGTTCAGAAACTTTAACTTTTCTTTGAGAGGTGCCCCACACATAACCGGGGGGGGGGGGGGGGGGGGCGATAAGGTAAGCGAGCAGCACATTAGTTGCAATGATGGCTTCCCCTCCCCACAGGATTTTGGAACAAGGTGTAACATTTTGGTGTGTATACTGTATAACTTCATGTGTTTTTTTTTTATATGCACTTTAGATTTTGATTGAATCCATTGTTTTCTTTGTTTTTTTAATGTATATTGAGTATATGCTTTTTCAAATTTTTTTAACTTTTTTCATTTACAGAGTTAGAAATTAATTTTTTAATCTATATTTTAATACCAGTAATGAACATTTTCGTAGTGAGCTACGCACCCCCCCCCCCCCTTAAAGGGATTGTCTCATCATAGACAATAAGGGATTATCACTAGGAGAACCACGCCGAGAATGGAGCGGGGAGAATGGTGCCTGGAGGACCCCGGATTTCCCTGGTTACGGCCATCGCCAAGTGCTCTCCCCATGCAAGTGAATGGGAGCGCTCCACGCTTGCGCAGCTACCATTCCCATTCATTTCTATAGGGCCGACGGAAATAGCCGAGCCAGCGTTCGGATATTTTCGGCGACCCCACAATAAATGAATGGAGGGCGGCTGCCACCTTTCCCCGTTCCATTCTCGGTGTAGATGCGGGTCCCAGAGATGGGACCCACACCTATCAAACAATTGGGGCATATCCTAGTGATACACCTTCATTGTCTGTGATGGGACAACCCCTTAAACTTTTTACCAGGTACAGCGCCATATATTTTATAGTGGCTGTGTCTGGTACTGCAGCTCAAGTGGACAGGACCCAGATGCAGTACCATGCACACCCATTAAAAAATGTGCCTGGTAAACAATGCAGGGGATGTCGCCCTCACCAGAGTGCCACGGCTCCTTCGATCAGCTAATCAGAGGGTGTACTGGGAGTTGGATCCCTACCAATCTGCTACTGGTGCCGTATCCTAAGGACAAGCCATGATCAATATCAAAGGCCCAGAAAAACCCTTCCGAAGATGGAGTAGTCATGGACAATACTTTTTCAGGGTGGTTCTCCGCTTTGGACATGTCCTATGTGTTTGTAGGGTCCCTTTACAATAAGCAGAACACTCCTGGTGGGATCCCCAGTGATCAGGTCTGTGGAGGAACCAAGCACTAAGTGTTCAATTTCCCTGCAGCACCACCATAGGGGAAGTGAAGCATCACACAGTGCCTATCCAAATCAGTTGGATGATTGTGTAATGCAGGACTGGAAAGGTACTCCAGAATAAGAGACGCTCTTTGAAACCACTCATCCTTCCGATCAAGAGAAGAGGCTCCTAAACAGAGGAACCTCCTCAATTAACCCAAAATACCCTAATAGGGAATATGAAAATGAGTGGTCTATTAAGGGGGCCTTTCATACTCCAGTCTTGATCCAGCTTGCACTGCAGTCAGATGTTCCTAATGTTCTAAGAAGTGCAGAACCCTCAGTAACTTAGCGTCTTTGGCCCTCTGTGCACCAGAATGTCAAGTCTCCACCTGCTATGAGCGAGTGCACATTTGGTTAGAATTTCACCAATTTCATCAATTTTCAAATTATAGTAAATTTGCCCCGCCCTGCTAAAAACTGCCCATGTCATGCCAACTTTTCCAAAAAGTGGTGAGCTTGGTGTAAAACCCTAAAAAGTCGCAAATGTTTTGCACAAGTGGTGCCTGCAGAAAACACTAAGACTTTTTGACACCACTTGATAAATTCCCCCCATTGTGGGGGGTTCTTGCATGAAGATGGTAGCACGACTTATGAAATCATCAGATGGCACCACATGCTCCTAAAATGCAATGTCATGGTCACGTTGTACATGGAGATATGTGGGGACTGCTCCTTGATGGATGCTCATGAGACTATGCTCCAGAGCATCATTCATGTGATGAGTAACATAATAGAAGAGTAATGTAGATGATGTGTATGGAGCCACTTGAAAGGACATAATTTTGTTTCAGTTATATATTCTTCGTTCTTCCCTTTAGGTTATTATCCTTGGTCAAACACTCCACGCAAACAAGACTGAAGCACCTAGAAGCCTACAATGATGATGAGACCTTTCTAGAGAAGCTATCGCCTCTCCTGACATGTCTGTTGTAGTAACTACTTGTATTCCCCATGTAATAACAATTCTCGAGCATCTACTCTTATGACTCTGTTTTGTACTATTCCTCCATTACTCCAACTAGAAGATATTAAGGAAGTTTGCAATGAAGGTCCACCTTACTAGTTGGGGTGTGTGCCCCTTGCACAGTCTGATACTGGCAGCACTGAATGCATGAAGTCAAACTGTGCAGGGACACACTCCCAACTGGCAACACCCATCTGGACCTTCATTGCAAACTTCTAGCAAATCCTTAATAACTTCTAGTAGGAGTAATAGAGGAACGACACAGAGTTATTCCAATAGATGCTCCAGAACTGTTATTACATGGAAGATGCAAATGTGGCAATAAAGAAATACTTTGCAAGAAATCCAAAGTGAGTGCCGATCCTTTGCCATTATTATGGTATTGGACACCAATCCTGGGACACGTGCACCGACACACTACATCCGCAGTGCCGACACATTGCATACTGCGATAATGAGACAACTGTGAGAAGTGAGGTGCACAGAGTAGGATGTGTCAACCTATTGTGAAACCCATTCGCCAGCAGAAAAAAACTGCAGGATGTTTTTTATAGATATAATGCCATTGAAAATGTAAAAAGTCACCAAAATACCTTTAAAAATATGTTTTGAACTTGATTTGAAATATTAGTTAATTTTGTAATGATCTTTAAAGGGGTTCTCCAGCCGATCAAATTTTTTTAAGGCTCAGAGTGGGATAAAAATGCAAGAAGTTCTACTTACCTCCACTGATCCCCCACCACCGCTGTTCTCATGCTCCCCGTGTCCCCTTAGGTCTCTGGTTCCTGTTGACACCCAGGAAATGCTCGCTCAGCCAATCACTAGCTGCATCGGTGATCATTCTCAGCCAGTGATTGGCTGAGTAGGCATTTCCCGTGTATCGAGAGGGACCAGGAATCAGAGACCAGCAGGGACTCAGGGAATATTGGAAAGGGGGTAGCAGGGGATCAGAGGAGGTAAATATGACTTCTTGCATTTTTATTCCACTCTGAGCCCTAAAATAAAATTGAAAAATTGTAATAAGGCCTTATTTGAGAATTCTCCATGGTGCTTTGGTCTGACATCTTGTGTTCCCCTTATATTCCTACCTCAAAGTTTGGCAAAGAGTTTAAGTGAAAAAAATTGCTTGGTTATTAGTGAATAATTCTGTGTTCTTGTTGGGGCTCATGCACACGAGCGTGTATACCCTGTGCCTGTACTGCGGACCCCAAACAGCGGGTCCTCAATATATACGGGCACCAGCCGTGTGCACACCATATCATGAATGCGGACCCATTGACTTGAATGGGTCGGCAATTCTTAAGATACAGAGCGGTGCGGAGCGGATGCACGGATCGGAAGCCCGTGGAAGCTCTTCGTAGTGGTATGCAACTACCGCACCCTCTTCACTTTGATTGACAGGGGCAGACATGGTCACATTTACACGGCCTTACCCTATCAAAGTGCAGAGGGAGCGGGAGTGGCAGAAAGAGGTGTAACGGCAACGCCCCCGTTGCTCCTAGAGGCTCATTTGCATATAAATAAAACATAATTTTTCTCAGCAATGTGGACACATATGAACATGGGACCAACACAGATGCCTTCAGCTGCCAAGAGCACATGTAACAGGTCAGCCAGTGTCATAGCTACAAATCTGCTGACAGATGTCCTTTAAAACATATCTTTTCTGATTACGACTAGCCATGAGACCATGGAGTCTTAGTGACAGATTAACACGTTCTGTTGCGTCTTCTAGAATTGTGGGTTGAAATGTATTATCGTGTATTGACAAATCTTGTATTTTATGACCAATGCATGTATTTAGTGAAGATGAGATCAAAGGTTAATATACATTAGACATTCATGTTCATATGTGCTGACAAACGTTTAGCCAATTAAGAATCATATATTAAAGAGGTTATCCAGCGTCTCCAACAGCCCCCCTCCCATATGCCATTCCTCCCACAGGTAATATACTTCTCTGCGCCGCTACTGGTCCCCGCTCCGCCGCTGCTTCTTCCTGTACACGGATGAAAACACCCGGTGTCGGGGGGGAGCAGCCAACGGAAGGCGGGGACGGGGACGAGCAGGTGTCGCCAGGGAGGCTCGTCCCTATCTGCCATTGGCCCCCAACAACGGACGTTTTCATCTGTTTACAGGAAATAACAGTGGCGGTGCGGGGTCCAGGAGCGGCGCAGGAAGCGTGGAGTGGGGTAAGTATATTACCTGTGAGGGGCCTGGCACATGGGGGGGGGGGGCTGTTGGAGACGTTGGATAACCACTTTAATGTTAGTGGTTGGTAATGTAGCAGAACTTTTGTCCCATGAAGAATCGCTAAGTATACAGGAGGTGTAGCTTCCCTTATGCATACTGATGTGCTGACAGGGCCGTCTTTACCAAAGGGGCAGCTGCCCCGGGCCCAGTTGCTCCTGAGGGGCCCAAGGTAGCTGCCTCTTGAGCCCTGCTAGCCACTGCCCCGGGTGTCAGGCTGTCAGCTACACATGGGGAGTTGCCATGCCAACACAGGGGGTGCTGCTATGCCATGCCTGCCGGCACTCCAGCCAGCGTACTGTGTCTGTGAGAGCTGTGATCTAGGACCTTAATGACATCATCACCATGTGACCAGTAAACTAGCAATATTACTGGTCACATGGCTATGAGGTCATCACAGGTCCTTGAGTGTTGCAGGAGAAGTTTGCCTTAACTGTGGAGCTTTTTTTGTGAAGATTACATCAGGAAAAGGTGACTGGGGCTGTTATGCTAATGCTAATATACTGTAAACTACTGTATAGTGGGGTTCTGTATACTGTGGGGGCCTGTATACTGTGGGGGGCTGTATACTGTGGGGGGGCCTGTATACTGTGGGGGGCCTGTATACTGTGGGGGGCCTGTATAGTGTGGGGGGCCTGTATAGTGTGGGGGGCATGTATAGTGTGGGGGGCATGTATAGTGTGGGGGGCATGTATACTGTGTGTGGTGGGGGGGCTGTATACTGTGTGGGGGGCTGTATACTGTGTGGGGGGCTGTATACTGGGGAGCTGTATACTGTGTGGGGGGGCTGTATACTGTGTGGGGGCTGTATACTGTGTGGGGGTCTGTATACTGTGTGGGGGGCTGTATACTGTGAGGGGGCCTGTAAACTGTGGGGGGGCCTGGAGTGCTATATTGCTGTACTGTATACTGTGGGGGGCTGTATACTGTATACTGTGGGTGCTGTATAGTGTGGAGTGCTATACTGCTGTACTGTATAGTGTGAGGGGCTGTATAGTGTGGGGTGCTCTATCATGTACAGTCATGTGAAAAAATTAGGACACCCTTTGAAAGCATGTGGTTTTTTGTAACATTTTTAATAAAAGGTTATTTCATCTCCGTTTCAACAATACAGAGAGATTAAAGTAATCCGACTAAACAAAGAAAACTGAAGAAAAGTCTTTTCAAGATCTTCTGTAAATGTCATTCTACAAAAATGCCTATTCTAACTGAGGAAAAAGATAGGACACCCTTGCCCCTAATAGCGAGTGTTACCTCCTTTGGCTGAAATAACTGCAGTGAGACGGTTCTTGTAGCCATCTACCAGTCTTCGACATCGGTCTGAGGAAATTTTACCCCACTCCTCAATGCAGAACTTTTTCAGCTGTGAGATGTTTGAGGGGTTTCTTGCACGTACAGCCCTTTTCAAGTCACCCCACAGCATCTCAATGGGATTCAAATCTGGACTTTGACTTGGCCATTCCAGGACTCTCCATTTCTTCTTTTTCAGCCAATCTTTGGTTGATTTACTAGTATGTTTTGGGTCATTGTCATGTTGCATGGTCCAGTTCCGCTTCAGCTTTAATTTTCTAACTGATGGTCTCACATGTTCTTCAAGCACCTTCTGATACACAGTAGAATTCATCGTGGATTCTATGATGGTGAGCTGACCAGGTCCTGCTGCAGCAAAGCAGCCCCAAACCATGACACTTCCACCTCCATGCTTCACAGTTGGTATGAGGTTCTTTTCTTGGAATGCTGTGTTTGGTTTACGCCAAACATGTCCTCTGCTGTTGTGTCCAAATAATTCAATTTTGGACTCATCTGTCCAAAGAACATTATTCCAGAAGTCCTGGTCTTTGTCAACTTTATCTCTGGCAAATGTCAGTCTGGCCTCGATGTTTCTCTTGGAAAGCAAAGGTTTCCTCCTTGCACACCTCCCATGCAAGTTAAACTTGTACAGTCTCTTTCTGATTGTAGAGGCATGTACTTCTACATCAACAGTAGCCAGAGCCTGCTGTAGTTCTCGAGATGACACTTTAGGGTTTTTGGAGACCTCTTTTAGCATCTTGCGGTCTGCTCTTGGGGTGAACTTGCTGGGGCGACCAGTCCTGGGCATGTTGGCAGTTGTTTTGAAAGCCCTCCACTTGTAGACTATCTTCCGGACAGTGGAATGGCTGATTTCAAAATCTTTTGAGATCTTTTTAAATCCCTTCCCAGACTCATAGGCTGCTACAATCTTTTTTCTGAAGTCCTCTGACAGCTCTTTTGCTCTCACCATGGTGCTCACTCTCACTTCAACAGTCAGGAGCACACCAAACTAAATGTCTGAGGTTTAAATAGGGCAAGCCTCATTCAACATGCAGAGTAACGATCTACTAATTATGTGCACCTGGTGTGATATACCTGTGTGAGATCTGAGCCAATTTAAGAGGGAATACATGTGAGGGTGTCCTATCTTTTTCCTCAGTTAGAATAGGCATTTTTGTAGAATGACATTTACAGAAGATCTTGAAAAGACTTTTCTTCAGTTTTCTTTGTTTAGTTGGATTACTTTAATCTCTCTGTATTGTTGAAACGGAGATGAAATAACCTTTTATTAAAAATGTTACAAAAAACCACATGCTTTCAAAGGGTGTCCTAATTTTTTCACATGACTGTATAGTTTGGGGTGCTGTATACGGTGAGGTGCTATACTGCTCTACTGTATACTGTGAGGTGTTGTATACTGTGGGGTTCTGTATACTGTGGGCTGCTATACTGCTCTACTATATACTGTGGGGTACTGTATAGTGTTGGGTGCTATACTGCACACTGTGTGGTGCTGTATACTATAGGGTGCTATACTGCATACTGTGGGGTGCTGGGGTGCACTGTAACACTAGGGTGAGCCGAGCCCTGGTCTCCCTCCTGCAGAGCGGTGCCCAGCTGCCCAGAGCACTGTTCCTGAACCGCTGGAATCTTCAGAACTGGAAGTATTTACATTCACTGGACTCTACCAGATGTGTGGATTTTTTGTGTGTGTGTTGTGGTGGAGGACGTGATTGCCTGCTAGGGTGTGGGAAGGCGGGATCCAGGGGGCCCAAGTACGTTTTTGCCCAGGGTCCAATCAATATTAAAGACGGCCCTGTGTGCTGAGGTCATCATGTGAATAAATAATAATGTAACAATGATGTAATGTATGAAAAGACATTGGTGTCTATTTGAATGATATGCAGTGAGCCCCTGAGGAGCCGGTGCAGAGGAAATTTAGTTTTGAAGAATGAGACCAAGAGTGAACATACAGTATAGGAGTCTCTTTTTCCTAAGTGCAATGTATAACTTCAGGTACTTTCAATAGCAGCGGATTCAAAGTGACTGTTCTGGCACCAGTAAGGAGTATGAGACAGGTTGGATGGATACAACTTAGCACTTGTGAGTATAGGTGTTCACTTTGAGGTCTAGACTTGAGCTTTAACTGGCCTAGTACTATTATAGGTGATGGGTGTCTGAGCCATAGTCCCTCACCTTACTTGTTTCTCAAGTATTTGTTTGAGGCTCACTCAAGTAGGTTTATCTGGAGAAATTCTACCAGGAGCAGGAGCTCTGATATGTGCTTCCTCTCCTCTCTGTATCTAAACAGTAACTCCCGTCCTGGCAGGAAGCAGAAACAGCCCACACCTACCAAGAAGGAAGGAACAGGGTGGTTAGACCTGTTCCTGCCAACCATATTTCCTACTAGAACTTACTGCCAAAACATAAAATTCCAATACATAACAATACATAACTATATAAAATACATCTGCAGATACCCCCAGATCTGGGGTACTGCAGATACGGCTTCATCATCTGGGGTATAAGAATCTATTGTTCGAGAGAAATGTTACCATTGCCATGTTTGCCTGAATTTTCTGCTCTGTCATTTGTCTTAAATACACACAACTGCCTTTCCAAGAAGAAATGTCCCAAGAATTTTTTTAATTTGACACCGGTTTGGTCATTACCTGCCAGTTACTGGAGCACAGACAAAAGAAGGAATCCAAGAGATTGAGGCACGTTCCGGAATACTGGCAGGGATTACTATTGCACGCCTTCCGGCTGATTTTCTGTAATAAAAAAATAAAAGTAAGTTTGCTTCTCTGACATGCTAGAAGGAGAGGTAGAATAATACATAATAATATGGGGATTCTCTAGGGAGGCCATATTGGATGCACACATTTCCTTCCTGTATCGTTGCTTCTTTATGGCAGTTGCAATGGATGGGAGTTTATGGTCAGAGAGCAATACTGCCCCCCCCCCCCTCCTCCAGTCTATTGGAGCAACAGGTACCAGTGGCTCCTGATGTAGTAGAGAAGACCCTTTATTCCAATGGGCACCGTGTACAGTAATAATACATTCCCCCTGCAATAGCCTCATGTACGTAATTTCTACCTGATTTCTACATATCACATAGAAAACAGATAATGGACCAAGATCGTTGTATTGATCCGTCACCTGCTCTATGAATGCATCTGATGCTTATTCCGACCTAAACTCTGATATGGCCATCATTAGTACCAAGGCAGAACCTGCTTTCATTGCTTAATGCTATTCTTTGCCATTGATGGCAGCATCAGAGTTCTCAGGAGGGCTGGAGAAGACCTACTGCCATTAGGCATAGTATGGAGACATACAGGACCAAGACCAAGTGTCATGGTGTATAGTACCATTAGATGCCATGGCTGTTCCCATCTAGTATTGGTGGAGGGCACATTGACCAGCCTTTGGTATGTCCAGAACATTGTGGAACCAGTCTTATGAGATGTGGTGTTCCAACAAGATAACGTTCACACACACACTGCCTACACTACACAATATGCTCTGTAGGACATCCATCAGCTCTCTTGGCCAGCTTGATCACTAGATCTCCCACCCATCGAGACTGTTTGGGACTGGTTTGGTTGAAGGATCTCCCATGCACAGCAACCAGCAACCACCTTGGCTGAACTACGGGTCCAAGATGAAAGAGCTTTGAATGACATATCTTAGGAGGATATCCAGCATCTGTATGACCATCACAATGCCAGAGTGGCCGCCTATATCACAGCAAGGGGAGATGCCACCCATTATTAATGTGACCCTGCTTTATCATATACCCTGCTGCAGAACCCAAAATAAAGGGGGCACCGCCTTGTGTGATCACTGATGGAGAACCACTAGCAGTTTATACTTTGTCAGTCTCAGCTCAATCACATTAGGTTTTCCAGATTATTTTTAATTTTTTTCATTTTCCAGTAGTGTCGTTTACGCTCATTAATATCTTACCTCTTGCAGTTGTTGAACTCGATTTTCAATATCAATTAACTAGGGGAAAAAAATTAACAGGTGATGAGAGTAATGCATGCAAAAGGACAGAGGCTTTATTATTGATGGCTATCCTCAATGTGTTCCCATCCCCAGGACCCCCATAGATCAACAGAATGAGGATGCACCAGCTTTGGCCCCTTCATTGCAGTACTTGCTAAATTTTTCGCCTTCTACTGAAGCTTCGTTTCATTCACTTGACTTGGAGACATACAGAGTTACAATAAGACCCATAAACTTGTATGGATGCTTGTGTCTATGTAGAGCTCAGAGCTTGCATGAAACCCTAAAATACTTTTATGAATATGGCCTTTGTCCCTTGCAAGATTAAAGCTCGATGCAGTAAAGGTATACAATGCAAGGAATGGGAAGCTTTTGAATTATATTAACCACATAACATCAATTGTCAAAGCAACATCAGTAATAACCACGCACCTTGCTGTCGAGTCGAGCAATTTGGTTTGTAACAGTCTGATTATTTCCAAGAACACTGACTTTTAATGCAGCAATTTCTTCTTTATTTTTATGTATCTAGAAATAAAAGTGAATAGTATTAGGAGTTTTGCAAAAAAAATCACAAAAAATGTATCCATACTATAAAAAAGAAAAGAAAAATAGATTAGTGGTCGCCAGACAGCTCTGGTTCTGCTTATCTCCAGACAGACAGCATAAAAAAATTGCATTGTGCAACTCTATATGAGCCCGATAATGGCTTCATACAAAAATGAGCCATAATACGGTCATGTGTATGAGGCCCAAGCGTCCATGGTGTCCTCAACCTTCAAAATGTTCAGAAAATTGGGAGATATGGACAGCTGAAAATCCTTCCCCACAGATCACATCACTTCAAGAAGGCTTCTTTGCCTATGTTGATTGTTAAAGGGAACCCATCATGTTGTGATGTCCTATCTGCAGGCAGCATGTTATGGACCAGGAGAAGCTGAGCAGATTGATATATTGTTTTGTGGTAAAATATTCTGTGTAACTTGTAGTTTCATCATTTAAATCTCTGATCTTTCACTGCTTAGGAGTCCAATGGGCGGTCCTATCAGTGATTGACAGGCAACGCTATATGCACAGTCATACAGGGAATGCTGTCTATCACTGATACCACCTCCTCCTTGACTCCAATGCAGAGAAAGAGCAGAGATGAGAGTCTCTTCTCATAGACCATGCATCAATCTGCTCAGCTTCTCCTGCTCTGCATTTCATGGTGACAGGTTCACCTTAAAGGGACATTTCCATCAATTTTTGTATCACTTATTAATAGCCTATTTGTGAATACTTTATGTAGTTCTTTTTATAAAAAACAGCTGGAGGTTTTCTGGATATAATTTTTTAAGGTCACTCTATGTATTCTACAGTACTTCCTTTCCTCGCTCTTTACAGCTTACCTAAACTTACAAACTTTGCATTAATCAATAGTACACTCGGTGTATATCAGTAATAACACTATATTTCTGTCCATTATATGACTTGTATCTGAGATTGGTTTTGGCAGTTTACCCCTCTGTATGATATATCTTTAGTTTGTGTTTTCCCAGAGATTGTGGGTGGAGACAAGCTCCCATACACTGCCCACAGAAAGTAGAGGAGAATCTGCCTGCTAACCTTCTCTTACTCAGAAGCAGCCCCAGGATCATGGAGGACATTACAGAGAGGTACTGACCTGCATGGATGTGAATATAGTACTTGGGCTGAGACAGAAACTGTTCATGCAATCTCTCTGTGACTGTCTTAAAGTTCCTGCTCACCTTCCCCCTTCCCCTCTCCATAAACTTGTACGGACATGTATAATCTGATCCTTCAGTCAGCTCCTCCATCTTAGTTGGTTTCAAGAGAAATTTCATAGAGAAAAGCATTTAGCAAGAGGGGGGAGGGCAAACAGCTGATAACAGAAGGACTAGACATTTCTCTCTGATAAGATATATTACAAAGTGTCTTGATGCTTTGTGCAAAGTTGTGTGAAATGTTAGGTTGTGTCCACATCTGCATTTGGTAAATCCAGTAGTCTGTTCTGGAAGAGGAGCAGACTACAAGAATTACCAAACCCAGCATAGCCAGACACCCTCGGAAGCCTAGTGGATCCCTATTCACTATAATGGTAACCATTAGCTGTCCGGCGAGAATGCTGACTTTCTGACGGAAAAAAATGCTGCATGCTGCATGCTGCAGTATTTTTCCAGCAGAAACCTGCCAGGAACACAATGGATTCCATGTAGTGAATGGGGATCCTAATATCCCCCGACCTGGATCTGGCTATCCCGGATACGATAAAACCAGCAGTCTGCTTCTCTGCTAAGGATGGAGGGGATAATGGGAGGGTTATTTTGTATGTAATTTTCAATGGAACAGTACTGCCAAAATGAAAAAGAAAAACAGCCAAGTCTAAAAAAAAATACGTTTTCTATGAAAATTGAGTTAAAAAAATACTCTTTTCTAATGTAAGTGTCCCTTTAAGGAACGTGTCTGGGAGGAGAGGACTGCAGCCTTCTCCATACCTGTCAAAGGGAAGTGATAAAAACAATTAAGACAGAGATATTTATATAATCATTAGTGGCAGCCATATCTCTGTCCTCCATGATAACAGTATCTGGCATTATGGTGCCCGTTTCTTTCCATGCTGCCAGCTGATAGAGGCGTCTACATGTAAAAGTGATGCAAGGTTGGTTACAGTATTATAAACTATGGGACAATATCTGCAGAAAGACTGGTTCAGTAAAACAGCTGTGTGTCAGCAGGTTACATTATAAGTAAATGTTTCACCTAAATAATGATAGCAAGTAAAGAGCTTGAAAACTGTGCGGAATCCACAGTAACACCATTTACAGTACCACTATAACAGAGTCAAGAACAGAACCACCATAACAAAGGCACCTACACAACTGCCAAAATGGAGGAAACTACAGAGCCACTATTGAGCCAACCACAGAACCACCATAACAGAGCCAACCACAGAACCACCATAACAGAGCCAATCACAGAACCATCATAACAGAGCCAACTACAATGGTACCATAATGAAGCCATCTACAGTACCACTATAACAGAGTCAATAACAGTGCTAACGTAACAGAGGCAACTATAGAACCACTATAATAGAGCCGGCCACAGAACTATCATAGCAGAGCCGACAACAGTAACACCATAGTGAAGGCAACTACAGTATCACCACAAAAGAGTCAACTACAAAACCACCACAACAGGGGAGTCAACTATAGTGGCACCATAATGAAGCCAACCGTACCACTGTACAATAGCCAACCACAGTAGTACTATACTGTGTACTAACCATCATACCAGAGTCAACTACAGTAGTACTATACTGAAGCCAACTAAATTACCACCATAACAGTGTAAACTACAGAACAACATAACAGAGTCAACCATAGTAGCACCATAATGTAGCCAATTACAACATCAGTACGACAGATCCAGGTATAGAGCCATCATAACAGAGCTAACTATTGTAGCACCATAAAGGAGCCAATTACAGAACCACCATCTCAGAGCCAACTACAGTACCACTGTAACATAACCAACTACAGTGCCAACACAGCAGAGCCAACAGCAAAACAACCATAACAGAGCTAGCCGCAGAACCACCATAATAGAGCCAAATATAGCAACACCATAGCAGAGGCAACTACAATTCCACCAAACCAGAGCCAACTACAGTACCATCATAACAGAGCCAACCACAGAACCATCATAACAGAGCCAACCATAGAACCATCATAACAGAGCCAACCACAGAACCATCATAACAGAGCCAACTATGCAACCACCAAAACAGAGCCAACCATAGAACCACCATAATAGAGCTAACTACAGTACCACCAAACCAAAGTCAAACAATGCCATAAAACCAAACCCAACCACCATAACAGAGCCAACAACAGTACCACTGTAACAGAGGCAGACACAGTAGCATCATACCAGAGCCAACCAGAGAACCGCTATAACAAAGCCAACCATAGAACCACGAGAACAGAGCCAACCAGAGTACAGCTAAAAGAGTCGTCCACACTTCCCCCATAACAGTACCAGCCTTGGAACCTCATAGTATCCATAACACTGCCAACCACATTACTCCTACTAGTGGCAGCAATAGTACCACCATAAGAGTTGCCACAACAGTGTCTGATTGAAGCCCATAGAAACCCCCATATAGCAAGCTACAATGCCAAACCCATTGCTCGCTACAATATTAGACGCAGCCCATAGACATACAGTATCTGCTTATGGCAATGACATATACACATAAATATACTTTCACACTAGCGTTCGGGGCTCCGCTTGTGAGTTCCGTTTGAAGGCTCTCACAAGCGGCCCCGAACGGATCCGTCCAGACCTAATGCATTCTGAGTGGATGCGGATCCGCTCAGAATGCATCAGTCTGGCAGCGTTTGGGCTCCGCTCCGCTCAGCAGGCGGACACCTGAACGCTGCTTGCAGCATTCGGGTGTCTAGTGGCGTCGCTAGAGGGGGGCGAGGGGGGGCAATTGCCCCCCCTATGTTGTTCCTTGCCCCCCCAGGTGCCCCCACGCTGATTCCTCCGAGTGAATACTAATGAGCGCTTCCATTATGGAAGCGCTAATTAGTACAGAAGGAGCAGGAAGTGGTGAACGCTCTGTACTCACCACTTCCTGGTCCTCGGCTGTGGGCTGTGCAGGGCTGCGCACAGCGTGAGGTCGCTCTGTGACCTCACGCTGTGCGCGCCAGTTTAGAGCACAGTCGACTGAGGAGGGAGAAAATGGCAGGCGGCGTCCGTCCAGGAGCAGGAGAGGTAAGTGTTTTTTATTTTAATTTTATAAAAAATGTGGCTGCTGGGGGCATTATGGGGGCTAATAGGAGGCATATGGGGCTAATAGGAGGCATATGGGGGCTAATAGGAGGCATATGGGGGCATTTGGAGGCATATGGGGCTAATTGGAGGCATATTTGGGGGCTAATTGGAGGCATATTTGGGGGCTAATTGGAGGCATATGGGGGCATTTGGAGGCATATTTGGGGGCTAATTGGAGGCATATTTGGGGGCTAATAGGAGGCATATGGGGCTAATAGGAGGCATATGGGGCTAATAGGAGGCATATGGGGGCTAATTGGAGGCATATGGGGGCTAATTGGAGGCATATGGGGGCTAATAGGCATATGGGGCTAATAGGAGGCATATGGGGGCTAATTGGAGGCATATGGGGGCTAATTGGAGGCATATGGGGTCTATGGGGCTAATTGGAGGCATATGGGGCTGATTGGGGGCTAATTGGAGGCATATGGGGGCTAATTGGAGGCATATGGGGGCTAATTGGAGGCATATGGGGTCTATGGGGCTAATTGGAGGCATATGGGGTTAATTTGAGGCATATGGGGGCTAATTGGGGGCTAATGGGAGGCATATGGGGGCTAATTGGGGGCTAATTGGAGGCATATGGGGGCTAATTGGAGGCATATGGGGTCTATGGGGCTAATTGGAGGCATATGGGGTTAATTGGAGGCATATGGGGGCTAATTGGAGGCATATGGGGGCTAATTGGAGGCATATAGGGGCTAATTGGAGGCATATAGGGGCTAATTGGGGGCTAATAGGAGGCATATGGGGAATAATTGGGGGATAATTGGAGGCATATGGGGGCTAATTGGAGGCATATGGGGGCTAATTGGAGGCATATGGGGGCTATGGGGCTAATTGGAGGCATATGGGGTTAATTTGAGGCATATGGGGGCTAATTGGTGGCTAATAGGAGGCATATGGGGGCTAATTGGGGGCTAATTGGAGGCATATGGGGGCTAATTGGAGGCATATGGGGTCTATAGGGCTAATTAGAGGCATATGGGGTTAATTGAAGGCATATGGGGCTAATTGGAGGCATATGGGGGCTAATTGGAGGCATATGGGGGCTAATTGGAGGCATATGGGGGCTAATTGGAGGCATATAGGGGCTAATTGGAGGCATATAGGGGCTAATTGGGGGCTAATAGGAGGCATATGGGGGCTAATTGGAGGCATATGGGGGCTAATTGGAGGCATATGGGGGCTAATTGGAGGCATATAGGGGCTAATTGGAGGCATATAGGGGCTAATTGGGGGCTAATAGGAGGCATATGGGGGCTAATTGGAGGCATATGGGGGCTAATTGGAGGCATATGGGGGCTAATTGGAGGCATATTGGGTCTATGGGGCTAATTGGAGGCATATGGGGTTAATTGGAGGCATATGGGGGCTAATTGGGGACTAATAGGAGGCATATGGGGGCTAATTGAAGGCATATGGGGGCTAATTGGAGGCATATGGAGCTAATTGGAGGCATATGGGGGCTAATAAGAGGCATAATGGGGGCTAATTAGAGGCATAATGTGGGCTAATGAGGCATAATGTGGGCTAATGAGGCATAATGGGGGCTAATGGGGCTAATAAGAAGAATAATGGGGGCTAATGAGGCATAAGGGCTTATAATGGGGGCTGATATGGGAGTGATGAGAGGCATAATGAGGGCTAATGAGAGGCATAATGTGTCATCCACAGATCCCCCATAACAGTGTGTCTTCCACAGATCCACCATAACAGTGCGCCTGTGCACTGACGAGAGACAGAAAGAAGGGGAAAGAATCCGCGGAAGCAAGCAGAGGACGGCACAGCAGACGACTCAATAGCTTCTTTTGTAAGTAAATTGTTTTATTATAACTGTATCCCTGCAGACCGCAATTCTCTCGTATTTTGTAATCTTATTTCTATATACTTATTTTGTTTTTGCCCCCCCATTTTTGACTGTGGTATCTTTGTGCCCCCCCTATATATTGTTCCTAGAGTTGCCACTGCGGGTGTCCACCTGGCCGTGCGGAGGCAAACGGATCCGTTCAGAGTTACAATGGAAGTCAATGGGGGTGGATCCGTTCGAAGGTGACACAATATGGTGCATTTTTCAAACGGATCCGCCCTCCATTGACTTTCAATGTAAAGTCTGGACGGATCCGTCTGAATACAAATTGTACTTAGACTTTTTTAGTAAAATATAATGCAGACGGTTCAGTCTGAACGGATACCATCGTTTGCATTATAGGAGCGGATCCGTCTGTACAAATACCAGACGGATCCGCTCCGAACGCAAGTGTGAAAGTAGCCTTATAATTCAGCAGCATTCATGGTAATTAGAAAGTGAACATTATCTCGTTACCTGAGACAGAAGTTCAGTCAGATCGTCATCATTCATTTTAATTTTCCCATAGGAACTGGTTTTGAATTCAATATTTTTCGTTTGGCTTACAGAAAATATTAAATTTCCATTTTCAGAGGACATTCGGGGCCTATAATAGAAGGAATATATAAAATATAAAGTATAATAAACTAAAAGAGATTTTATTATATTGCACTGATCTTTGCTAGAGTTCGGTGAATGGCAAACACAGAGTTACGATCAGAAGAAGAACTTCCAGATTAAACATTGCTTCTGAGGTAATGGAAAATCACACTGAATTCCCCTGCTCTGCTTTGCTGGGATTTGTAGTTCCAGACTAGCTTTACTTAAAGGGCTTGTCTCACATCCGCAAATAGCATTTATCATGTAGAGAAAGTTGATACAAGGCACTTACTAATGTACTGTGATTGTCCATGCCGCCTTTGCTGTCTGGATTCACGCTGGCTCGGTGGTTAGCACTGGTACCTTGCAGGGCTGGGGTCCTAGGTTCAAATCTGACCAAGGACAACATATGCATGGAGTTTGTATGTTCTCCTCATGTTTGCATGGGTTTCCTCCAGGTACTCCGGTTTTCTTTCCACACTCCAAAGGCATACTGATAGGGAGTGTGATCCCCAATGGGTACAGCTTGATGCTACTGTCTGTAAATCGCTGCGGAATATAGTAGTGCTATATACGTGTGTAAAATAAATAAATAAATAAAAATGATGCATTGCTCATTGCCATGGTTACGACCACCCTGCAATCCAACAGCGGTGGCCGTGCTTGCACACTATAGGAAAAAGCACATAGGCTGGTGCTTTTCCCATAGTGTACATGCACAACCACTGCTGCTGGATTGCAAGGTGGTCATAACCATGGAAATGAGTAGTGTAGGGGAAAGCTTGGGATCTAGTGATCACCAGTCAGTGTGGTTTACTATAAGTACAGTGACTGAGTCACACCACACAAAAACAAAGTTTTAGATTTTAGAAAAACTGACTTTTCTAAAATTAGATTAGTGGTACACAAGTCCCTATCAGACTGGAACAGTTTCAATGGAGTCAAGGAGAAATGGGACTACCTAAAAGTGGCACTATTGAAGGCAACAGATAATTGCATTAGGCTTGTCAGTAAAAGCAAAAAAAGGAAGAGACCACTGTGGTACTCAGCAGAAGTGGCCAAAATCATTAAAAACAAAAAGATAGCATTTAGGAATTATAAAAATAAAAAAAAACGAGGATGACAGACAAATTTAAAGGATTAGGCAGAGAGAGGCCAAACAAGTTATAAGAGCTTCTAAAGCACAGGCAGAAGAGAAATTAGCTCAGTCAGTGAAAAAAGGCGATAAGGCATTCTTCAGATACATAAATGAAAAAAGGAAATTAAAACAAGGAATTACCAAATTAAAAACAAAAGAAGGAAGGTATATGGAAGAAGATAAAGAACTAGCTGACTGCCTCAATGAATAGTTCTGTTCAGTTTTTACAAAGGAAAATGAAAGAAAAGGACCTCAGTTAGGGAGAAAGACTAATGAATCTTTTGATGCATGTGTCTTTACAGAGGAAGAGGTTCTAAGTCAGCTGTCTAATATTAATACAAATAAGTCACAGGGGCCTGATGGGATACACCCAAAGCTATTAAAAGAGCTCAGCGGTGAACTAGCAAAACCATTAACAGATTTATTTAACCAATCACTGGCAACAGGAGTCGTCCCAGAAGATTGGAAATTAGCAAATGTTGTGCCCATTCACAAGAAAGGTAGTAGGGAGGAATCGGGCAACTATAGGCCAGTAAGCCTGACATCAATAGTGGGGAAATTAATGGAAACCATACTTAAGGCGAGGATTGTGGAACATCTAAAATCCCATGGATTGAAAGATGAAAAACAGCATGGGTTTACTTCAGGGAGATCATGTAAAACTAATCTTATAGATTTTTTTGATTGGGTGACTAAAATAATAGATGGAGGAGGTGCAGTAGACATCGCTTATCTAGACTTTAGTAAGGCTTTTAATACTGTCCCACATAGAAGGCTTATCAATAAAGTGCAGTCTTTGGGCTTGGACTCCCATATTGTTAAATGGATTAGGCAGTGGCTGAGGGACAGGCAACAGAGGGTTGTAGTCAATGGAGTATATTCAGACCAAGGTCTTGTTACCAGTGGGGTACCTCACGGATCTGTTCTGGGACCCATATTGTTTAATATCTTTATCAGCAAAATTGCAGAAGGCCTCGATGGTAAGGTGTGTCTTTTTGCTGATGACACAAAGATTTGTAACAGGGTTGATGTTGGAGGGATACACCAAATGGAAAAGGACTTAGGAAAACTAGAGGAATGGTCAAAAATCTGGCAACTAAAATTCAATGTTGATAAGTGCAAGATAATGCACCTGGGGCGTAAAAACCCAAGAGCAGAATATAAAATCGGTGATACAGTCCTAACCTCAGTATCTGAGGAAAGGAATTTAGGGATCATTATTTCAGAAGACTTAAAGGTAGGCAGACAATGTCATAGAGCAGCAGGAAATACTAGCAGAATGCTTGGGTGTATAGGGAGAGGCATTACCAGTAGAAAGAGGGAGGCGCTCATGCCGCTCTACAGAGCACTAGTGAGACCTCATTTGGAGTATTGTGCGCAGTACTGGAGACCATATCTCCAGAAGGATATAGATACTCTAGAGAGAGTTCAGAGAAGAGCTACTAAACTGGTACATGGATTGCAGGATAAAACTTACCAGGAAAGGTTAAAGGACCTTAACATGTACAGCTTGGAAGAAAGACGAGACAGAGGGGATATGATAGAAACTTTTAAATACATAAAGGGAATCAACAAGGTAAAGGAGGAGAGAATATTTAAAAGAAGAAAAACTGCTACAAGAGGACATAGTTTTAAATTAGAGGGGCAAAGGTTTAAAAGTAATATCAGGAAGTATTACGTTACTGAGAGGGTAGTGGATGCATGGAATAGCCTTCCTGCAGAAGTGGTAGCTGCAAATACAGTGAGGGAGTTTAAGCATGCATGGGATAGGCATAAGGCCATCCTTCATATAAGATAGGGCCAAGGGCTATTCATAGTATTCAGTATATTGGGCAGACTAGATGGGCCAAATGGTTCTTATCTGCCGACACATTCTATGTTTCTATGTATAATGTGATTGAAAAATGAATCCAGTCAGCAAAGGAAGCAATATGGAGTATCACAATACATTAGTAAGTGCCTTGTATTAACTTTCTCTACATGATAAATGCCATTTGCTGATGTGACAAAACCACTTTAAAGGGCTAGTAAACCTAAAGTCAACAGCTTATGTAAAATAGTGATGATATGATAAATTCAGGACTCCAGATATATTATACCAGTCACCCTTTACCCAGCTGATAACAGAGAACAGTAGATCGTTTATCTGCATGAATGTGCATCTAAGATTTTAGGTGCAGTATTCCTCTGAATAAAATTTACCAAATCTCTACCACTTACTGGTCGGCGTTTGCATCCCTTTTCTGTCTTGTTTTCACAGGTTCTCCCAGTTGACATATTAGTCCAGAAAGTATTATTAATGCGGCTATAAGGTGCCTAGAGATGTGGCCTGGAGATAGCATGGTGCTGCTGGCTCCCTCCAGGCAGAGCTCTCAAAGCAGAAGATGTCTTAGAGGTTTATAGAGAACTGCACTTTGGTCTCTTGGGACCTGTTCATTCCCACAAAACTTGCAGAAAATAGTTAACGCTGGCTCCTGATTCATATTAATTGTTCACCTCAGCTAATGGAAAAGGACAAAGGGCTCGCTGGTTACATTTTACACACCTATGAAGACTTCATGTCTGTTAGCCATCAGCTTTATGACCTTTGCAACACATGAAGAATCCAAGAAGCTTTATAACACTGCATGCATACCTTCCATATCGAAGCGAAGAAGATCCCTATTACTGCATGGTGTAACGGTGCAGTATAGTCCATATTAGATGGCGTTTTTTGTGAAAATACAGTCCTGGATAATAAACAAAGTTGCTCCTTTCTCTCTTTGTCATTTATTCGAATGTATAGCATTTAGAAGGTATTCTGAAAATGTCATAATCCCTGGTGGACTAAGTTAATGAAAGGGTTTATTGTAAATTCCTGGGTGGTCTAGGGAAGTGAAGGGGTCATGGCAAATTCAGGTGCCTCTGTTTCTTGTTTTTTTCTTTAAGAAAAGCTATTCTGAAAATGTCATAATCCCTGGTGGATTAGGTTAATGAAAGGGTTCATTGTAAATTCCCAATTGGTCTAGAGCAGTAAAGGGGTCATGGTAATCTCGTCTTAACTGGGTGAGAGGCCTAGGTCATCATATGCCCATATAGCCTATACTGGGTGGGTTTTATAGAAAATGGGGCCCTGTGTAACGAACAAAGTTACTCTATTTGTCATTCATTAGAATGTATAGCATTTAGAGGTTATTCAGAAAATGTCATAATCCCTGGTGGACTAGGTTAATCAAAGGGTTCACTGTAAATTCCTAGGTGGTCTAGAGCAATAAAGGGGTCATGGCAAATTCAGGATGCCTCTGGGTTGTTGTTTTTTTTTTTTAAAGAAAAGCTATTCTGAAAATGTTATAATCCCTGGCGGACTAGGTTAATGGGGGTTCATTGTAAATTCCTGATTGGTCTAGGGCAGTAAAGGGGTCATGGTAATCCTGGCTTAATTGGGTGAGAGACCTAGGTCAGGATGTGGGGAATACAATATCTCCTCATGGAGAGCGCCTCACCCCGAAAACAGCTGTCTGCAGATGAGGTTCTGGCTTAACTATTATCCAAGTCTCAAGGCCTCTTAAAAGGTTGAACATTGACTTGTAGTATAGCTACCTTACATCTGGTAGCATGCTTGTTAAGAGCTCATTTGTATACCCTCTACCCAGAATTCCAGAGGAGCATGTGTGACCTATAAGACTCCTCATGCCATTTAGGGCGCTCTCCATAAAGAGATAATGTATTCCCCATACCCATGGACAGTCTTTCATCTAAATGTGACACCACATTTTGCCTGAAGTTGGCTTTCCCCAGCAAAATTGGCAGTTTGCCCAGGGTGTCAGGATCCAGACCCATGGCGATTATCTGATTGGGGCAGCCGCGGCTCCAAACTAAAAGATGTAGTTTCTGACAAGACAAAACAATTAACAGAAGGGTCCATTGTTGACGGAAGGTATGTGTCACCGAGGTTCCTGGCCTCGGTGAAGTAAGGGCAGGTATTTTCAGGTGTCAGCGGCAGCTAGTGCTGATTGACACTTTGCTATTTTAGTATGGCTGTAAATAGCTGATCCGGGACGGCTCTTATTGGGAGTAATCAAAGTGCTCAGTGGCAGTGGCAGCTGAGAGTGATTACCTCTCTGACAGAGGAGCTCTGGCAATCGCTGGTGTGGGAACTGAGGCTTGTGCTGGCGGGCTGAAAAGCTTAGACCTGGGTGTTAGGAGAGCAGGCCACCTAAAGCCTGCATTTGGACTGCTGGAGGCAGAAACACCGAAAAGGTGACGTTGTTTTATGCAAAAACTTTCTACTCGGTGTGGACAAACACCCACCCTGCAAAGAGTGTTTTTTATTTGACCTTATGTGTGAATAAACACGGACATTTGAATTACGAACTTGTACCTTGCCTCTGTGCTGCACCCGCTTATCCCAACTACCAGAGCAAATCCCCACAATTGGAGGAGGATGTGGGCATTGCAGTGAGGCTGGCGTGAAGGCCAAAATATTTGTTTTTTCCGGGCACGGTTGTATGTCTTACATGAAACCAGCAAGATTACAACCCGTGTCCCTTGACAAAATGGAGGCTGTTGTAAAAGCCCTTGTGGAAGCTAACCTGCAACAGCGGGATGTCAATAAGCAACAGCAGGAAACAGACCAGCTGCTGTTACAACATGTGATGGCTGTACAAGCAGCAGGAGCATCCCAGAGCATCCACGATGCTCGGAAAGCGGTCCGTGTGGTGATTCCCAAGATGACCCCCTCAGTCGACGTCGATACCAATTTGGCGATCTTCAAGAAGGTAGCCAATAGAGAGATGCTACCCCGGGAGCAATAGGCTGAGTTCATCGCTCCGTTCCTGGCGTCTGGACCCCAGCAGGTGTATTTTGACTTACCGGATGATCAAGCGGCTGATTACCCGACAGTAAAGGGTGAGATCCTGGCAAGACTGGGGGTGAATGTATTAGTCCGGGCCCAGCAGATGCATCAGTGGGCGTTTAACCCGGCTGAGCCCGCGAGGCCCCAGTATTATACCCTATTACACCTGTTGTAAAAATGGCTGCATCCAGACGTGCTGAGTCCCACTGCTATGTTGGACCGTCTGTTGGCTGATGTGTTCTGGAGGGCTTTGCCGTAACCCCTCCAGCACTGGATTTGCCAGGTGTCTCCTGTTAATGCCCTTGAGATGGTGGACCTGATGGAACGCTATGAGGCTACGAGGAATTTGAAAGGGGGTTCGTTTGGGAGGGGGCAGCCAAACCCCAGCAATCTCCATCGCAGACCCAGAGACTTACCTACGGTACACCCCGTGCCTACCAAGTCCGCCCGGGGTGTACCCCCCATAGACCCGGCTCCAAAAGTATGCTGGCGGTGTCAGGAGCCTGACCATGTAAGGGCCGATTGTCCCCATCGGGGCGAACCCATGGAGACTAACTATGAATACCGCAACTCGTTGTACGCCAGGAAGCTGTGTGCATCAGGTATCCCAGAGACTATAGACAATAATAGCTGTGCCAGGTAGAAGTGGGAGACACTCTGGCAGTGGCTTTGTTGGACTCAGGGAGTCTGGTGTCCCTGGTAACAGCTACCCTGGTGCAGCCCGACGAGTATACTGGCCGAAAAAACGGGGTCGTGTGCATGCATGGAGATTTAAAGGACTATCCCACCGCCCTGGTGTCTCTATCCACGGGAGGCGGCAAGTGGACCCACGAGGTAGCCGTGGCCACCACTTTACCTTATGAACTAATAGTAGGGAGAGACTTTCCAGGCTTCCCGGCCCTGTGGCCTGCTGTGAGAGTTGTTGATGCCCCTGAGTCAGGGGTAACTTCAGCAGAGTGGCCTGGCTCGGGCGGGAGGTCAGAACCTTGGGATGCCGAGGCCGAAGGGCCATCAGTAGGGGTGACTGCCACTTCGGTGGAAGAGGGTGAGACAACCCCGCTGAGTGTGTTGGTAGGAGATGTTAAGGACTTGCCGCCGGGTCCTGAATTGGCAGACCTCAATGTTTCTGCTAAAAATTTAGGAACCGCACAACACCGGGACCCAACCTTATCCCGGGTCTGGGAGAATGTTGTAATAATTGATGGTGAACCACAAAAACCTGGGGCCGAGTCGATGTTTCCCCATTTTGTCGTTCACCAGGAAATGCTGTATCGGGTAAACCAACTACGGGGTGAGCATAACAGCTGGTGGTGCCCAAGGCGTATCGCAAGCTCGTAATGAAGCTTGCCCACCAACATGTTCTTGGGGGTTACTTGGGGTTATAGAAAATGCAGAACCGGATACTACAGCAGTTTTACTGGCCCAGTGTGTTCAGAGAGGTAGAAGAGTTTTGTAAGTCTTGCCCAACCTGCAGATAAATAGCCCCCAGCCATATTTCTAGAGCCCCCTGGTGCCTCTCCCGATTATCGAGGTCCCGTTTGAGTGAATCGCTATGGATCTCATAGGCCCAGTACCGAAGTCCGCTAGAGGGCACCAACACATCTTGGTCGTCCTCGACTACGCCACTCGGTACCCGGAGGCGGTGCCACTGCGATATACATCGGCCAAACTCATAGCTAAGGAGTTAATGGAGATGTTTTCCTGAGTAGGGCTACCTAAAGAGGTTCTGACAAGGGACCCCTTTTATGTCCAAGGTCATGAGGGAACTCTGTAAGTTGCTACACATTAAACAGCTACGGACGTCCGTGTATCATCCGCAAAAAGATGGCCTGGTAGAGAGATTAAATCAAACATTAAACAACATGTTAAAAAGAGTAGTGTCTAAGGATGGGAGGGACTGGGACCTTTTTCTGCCCTATCTCATGTTCGCAGTGCGAGAGGTGCCCCAGGCCTCTACTGGGTTCTCGCCCTTCGAACTGCTATATGGCAGACACCCTCGCGGTCTGTTGGACATAGCCAAAGAAGCATGGGAACAACAACCTACACCGCACAAAAGTGTTATTGAGTACGTCACCCAGATGCAAGGACAGATAAAGACAGTGTTGCCTCTGGTCAGGGAGCATATGGAGGCAGCGCAGCGAGCCCAGAGTAGGGTCTATAATCGGCAAGCTTGGGTCTGGAACTTTAATCCGTGTGATCGGGTTTTGGTTCTGGCACCAACCGTAGACAGTAAGTCCCTAGCTAGGTGGCAGGGGCCCTACGAGTTACTCGAAAAAGTGGGAGAGGTAAATTACAAGGTACACCAGCCGGGGCGGCGAAAGCCGGAGCAGGTGTACCATGTGAATTTACTAAAACCATGGAAATATAGGGAGTCCTCTACTGAAGACAGCCTGTGGCCTGATTTTGTAGGAGAAAAGGTTCAGGCTCCTCGGTCTGATGCAAGAGAAGCAGTTGCCACAGTAAAAATTGCTGACAGCCTCTCCTCTAAACAGGCTCAGGAAGCCAGGGAGTTCATTAGTTGGAACACGGATGTGTTCTCGGACCTCCCTGGACGCACTTCCATAATCCAGCATGACATTGTCACTGAGCCTCAGGCAAAAATCTGGTTAAAACCATACCGGGTTACCCAAGTCTCGGCGATAAGCCATCGCGGAGGTAGTGCAGCTAACGCTGCAACTAGACATCAGTGAGGAGTCCAAAAGTGAATGGGCTAGTACAGTAGTATTAATACCCAAGCCGTACGGGACGTTACGGTTCTGTAACGATTTTCGCAAACTAAACAAAATCTCCAGGGGGCGTGGTCTGCCAGGCATGTGAGCGGACGTGATCTCCGGAGCTCCTGCACTACCCCGAACTTTTATCCGCTTAACCCACCAGTTTATCGCTATCATATCGGGAATCCAGCGCTCAGAGCATCGGCAGTACTGTTGGAAGAGATTCTGGCCCTTTCAGCAACTTTTCAGCGGCAACCATGTCCAAACGGGGGACCGGGAAAGGAGCCAGCAAGGCCTCACAAGATGGCGCCGGGAGCGCCACACCGCGACGCAGAGACCGAGTGACGGATATGCAGCATGAGGTAGCAGAGAGGCTGAGCCAATTCGCACATACACCGGAGCTTCTCAGGGAGAGTTGCACCTCTGGCACTGGGCACAGTGAGTCCTCCTTGACTGGAGCGGGACGGGAGTCTGAAGGGGAAGGTGCTGAGGAAGTGATGGGCCTGAAACAGCACCCTAACAGATTCGCCGCCATCCAGGACCCAGATGGAGCTGGGGATTCTGATGCAATGTACTCAGATGTGGAAGAACCCACTATAAAAGACGTTCTCCAGGCCATTTCTAAGTGGGGCAAATCACTTACTATCCTGACCGTGCAGGTGGGGGCTATCAAGGAGGACATTTCTATTGTCAGACATGATATTAGAAAGCTGGCAGATCGCACTACGTCCCTGGAAGATCGCATGGGAGATATGGAGGATGAGGTACATCCGCTAAAAAGAGAAACAGCGGAATATTCTCGCAGGCTTGATATTATCTCTGCCAAACAAGATGACATGGAAAATCGCCTGAGGCGCAATAATGTGCGTTTAGTGGGTGTGCCTGAAAAGGTGGAGGGCCCAAATCCCACCGAGTATTTTGAAAAGTGGCTCAAAGATCAGTTTGGAGAGGGCGTACTATCTCCTCTATTTGCCATAGAACGGGCGCACAGAGTTCCGTCGCGGCCATTGCCACCAGGGGCGCCACCAAGACCCGTCCTGATGAAAGTACTGCACTACAGGGATAGGGACTCTATTCTACGCAAGGCCAGGGATATGCCTGATCTCTCCATAGATGGTCACAGACAGGGGTGTAGCTAAAAGCTCATGGGCCCTGGTGCAAGAGTTTAGCTTGGGCCCCCGTCCCTCAGTGCTTGTTGGCAAGGGGCAGGGGAGCACATAGCCTTCCTGCTGCCTGAGGCAAACATTGAAAGGGCACCCCCTCATGCCAAATTCTTAACCTAATCCCTTCCCTCCAGCCAGAGGTGTAAATTGACCTGCATGCACTTTCTATAATACCAGTGTCTTCTTATGTGACACAAGGGTCTTTGGGCCCCCTCAGGGTCCTGGGCCCGGTAGCGACTGCTACCTCTGCACCCCCTATAGCTACGCCCCTGGTCACAGAGTCTCGTTCTTCCCTGATTTCTCTATGGAGGTCCAGAAAAGACGTGCCCGTTTCCTGGATGTAAAGCGACGACTGCGGGTACTTGGAACATCGTACTCAATGCTGTATCCGGCGAAGCTCAGAATAGTGGCTCTTGGAACCACAAGCTTCTTTGAAGACCTGAAAGAGGCGTCCAGATGGCTAGATCGACATGAGCGACAGCTCCGGGCGGAAGGGAATCAAGGCGACCGAGTGGTCCACTTGGAAGAAGGGACAATGCACCCTCTGAAGGGTGAATATGTTCTGTGTAGCAATGCAGACTTAAATCTTGCTAAATTTTGATACCCGTTTTACATGTTATATATGGTTTAGTAAGAGGTCCAGCTGCTTATGTGCAGTACTAGGCTGATGAGTGATACTAACAAAGCCTATTTTTTCAATTATACTTGGGGTTAGTGCAGGAAGATACCCAGTTTTATACGTTTCAGTTACTTGATAGGTTGTGATTGTACCTGGCGTGTTACAGAAGCTCTCGATTTCGCCAGACATCACGGGTTTGGGAGGCCAGCTCTGCTGATAGATTTTAGGAATACCCACGGGCCTTAATATTAAGGTGTATTAGTGGGGTCTGTCAGGAGGCGAGACTTCCAGGGTTAGTTAGGAAATGAGGGAGGGACTGTTTAGGGATAGGGTGGGGAGGGAGGAGTTAGGGAAGGGGGGTCCTAGGTCCAGGGAAGACAGATATGGAAGAAATGTGATTTACAGTATCCGGTACATGTGTGGGTTCTCATGTCTGAATATGGCTAATCCAGTGAATTTCCTGAGCTGGAATGTTAGAGGGGTTAAAGATGCCACCAAAAGGAAGGCAGTAATGGAAATGGTAAAGTCATATCATCCTGTAATCTGTTGTCTACAGGAGACGCATCTCCTTCCGGAACAATCCCACTTATTGTCTCCTAGATGGACGTCTCAATGTTATCATTCTACTTACTCCTCATATGCAAGGGGGGTAAGTATTTTGATTCATAGACAGCTGAGTTTTAGCTGTATAGATAAGAGGATTGATCCGAATGGGGGCTATGTCTTCTTATATGGAACACTTTTTAATGTTCAATGTATTATCTGTGGGATTTATCTACCGCCGCCGCCATATTCCCCGACTGCCCTTAAAAAACTGATAGCCTTTCTGCCAGACTATCCGGGTATACCTGCACTGATTTTAGGGGACTTTAACAATGTGATCTGTACGGAATGGGATCGGCTGCAGACCTCTGATGTTCAATCGAGGAGGCAGCTTACACCATTTGGGAGACTTTTGGAGGAAGCATACCTGTTGGATTTCTGGAGGCTGTGCAATCCTTCTGTATTCTTGCTGTTCTAGTACCTATCAGACACTGTCGAGGATAGATCTAGCATTGGGAAATGAAGCGATGGGGTGCCGTATTTGCAGCATTGAATATTTACCTAGGAAAATTTCTGATCCCTCCCCCATTTTGGTTTCTGCCAATTTCCTCACCCCCTTGAACAGTGGGAGACCACTGTGGAAGTTTAACCCATTCTGGTTGTCAGTGATACCTACAGTTTCAAACATTGGGACAGCATTGACAGAATTTTTTACCATTAACCTTGTGGGAACTTCTCCGTTGATAGTATGGGATGCCATGAAGGCATTTTTACGGGGTGTACTGATCGCGGAGGTCAATAAAAAACTGAATGAGTCTCGAATAACAATTAGGAATTTTGAGCGCCTTTTGGTGGATGCGGAAACCCAGTATGTTCGGCAGCCCACGGAATTACTCAGAAAACAGTGGCAGGAAGCGCAGCATAAACTAAATGATAAGATTCTCCTCAGGGCAAAGAACAAACGTTTCTTCCAGAAACAATCATTTTATGAAGAAGGGGAAAGAACAGGTAGATTGCTATCACTACTCTCCAAAGCACAGCAGCCCTCTGCATATGTCGCTGCTCTTTGCGATAATGAGGGGACTGTTTGTACTGCTCAAGATAGGGTGGGGGAAATTATGCATACATTTTATGCGTCCCTTTATGAGTCCAAAACCAATGCAGGAGAGTCAGAAATTGCAGGATTCCTAGATGGGATACAGCTTCCAACGTTAGGGGCTGATCAAGTGTCAGCCTTGGACGGACCCATTACAATTACAGAGCTGGAAAGGGCCCTGAGTGAGATGTCAAATACCAAGGCCCCAGGGAGTGATGGATTACCTGCGGAAGTATTTAAAACATTTGCCCCTATTCTGCTTCCCCAGTTGTTGGAAGTGTTCAAGGAGGCGCAGCGTCAGGATGGTTTGCCTCTTAGCATGAATGAGGCGATCATAGTCGTCATCCCTAAGCAGGGCAAAGACCCTCTGTTGGCTGAATCATATCGGCCTATTTCATTACTGCAGGTCGATGTGAAGCTATTGGCTAAAGTGTTAGCGAATAGGCTTAATACCGTGATCACGACACTAATACATAGAGATCAGGCTGGATTCATGCCCAATATGTCAACGGCTGTTAATATTAGACGCCTTTTCTTGAATATACAGACGAGCCGATTCCATGGGTTAAATGCGGCGGTCGCGTCTCTAGACGCGGCCAAGGCATTTGACAGTGTGGAATGGGATTACTTGTGGGCTGTACTCAGGAGGATGGGCTTTGGGTCTGTCTTTATCCAATGGATCAAGCTTTTATATAAAATCCCCACTGCTAGGATTAGGGTTAATGGAGCCCTTTCTCACTCTTTTCCATTACACAGGGGGACGAGGCAGGGGTGCCCTTTATCACCCTTACTTTTTGCAATAGCAATTGAGCCGTTGGCAGCGGCATTGAGGGAAGCGCGGGGGGTTCAGGGTTTTAGATATGGGGGGGTAACTGAAAAGGTGGCCCTCTATGCTGATGATATGCTTCTATTCCTTGACGACTGGAACTCCTCCCTTCCGGCAGCCATGAGCATCATAAATGGGTTCAGTAGGTTATCGGGTCTGTGTGTTAACTGGTCCAAGTCTGCACTTATGACGCTTTCGACTGATGAGGGGCAAGGTGGATGCTCTACAGAGGGCTTGCAACTAGTCAAATCCTTTAAATACCTGGGTGTTCAGGTTACCATTGATGTAGCGGACTATGAAAAGTTAAATTTGACTCCGTTGTTACAGCGATTTCGGCAGAAGGCGCAGACTTGGACCAAGTTGCCACTTTCAGTAATAGGAAGAGTTAACCTTATAAAAATGATTTTAATGCCACAGCTCCTATATTTGCTACATAATGCGCCTATCTGGGTGCCTGTCAGATTTTTTGCAACAGTTAATGCTATATTCCGGGACCTGATCTGGAAGAGAGAGGTTCCACGTATTAAACTGCCCACGCTGTGCAGACCAAAAACGGATGGGGGACTCGGGGTTCTGGATCCATGGATTTATTATTTAGCTGCCCAACTTCAACAATTGCGGGGATGGGGAATGGAGGATGGAATTGATACAGCAGGAAGAATAGTGAGACACTATGTTAAGGGGAAGAATCTGATGACGGCACTGGAAGATGGATCATTGGATAGACTGGGAAGTGACAGTGATTATACTAGGTTTACCGCAATCTGGCCTAATCTTTTGTATACAGAATTACACAAAGTGTCTGATGTTCAGGTTTGGGGTAGGTATGGACTCACTTACATGTATCAGCTATATGAGGGGGATACTCTGAAAGAATATGCCCACCTACAAAGGGAATTTCTGCTCCCACACTCCCAATTTTACTTATACTTGCAGATACGGCATGCTATACGTGCCCAGGATGCGGCGGGGGGGGGGGGTTGCGCCGGCCTCCAGAAATCCGATGATTGATTTAGCAATCTCCGGGGGATCCACCAGTGGGGTCATATCATTGCGCTATAGCAGTCTTATGGAAATGCAGATTAAGTGGCGGGAGAATATTGAAGACCTGTCAGAGGAGCAATGGCATACAGTCCTGGAGGGGTTCACAGATGTTGCGGTTAGTGAAACGCACAGAATGTCACAATTGCTGCTGCTGCATAGAGTTTATCGGACACCTGTCCTTTTGAGGAAAATGGGATACAGGTCAGATGACATGTGTCCCAGATGTAGTGCACCCAGTGCTACCCTGATACACCTTATGTGGAACTGCCCTAGGCTGAGGAGATATTGGGAGGGCATAATAGATCTAATATGAAAAGTGTTTGAGACAAGAGTGGAGGCAGATGCCAGATTATGTGTATTAGGCTGTACTGAATCTGTACAATTAGCCGCTGAGCAGAAATTAGCGGTAATCTGCATAGTATATCAAGCAAGAAAGGTGATTGCGTACCATTGGGTGGATCATGATCCTCCAGAGGTGGGGGAACTTGTTCGTAAGGTTCACACACTGTTGCAAATGGAAAAATTTGTGTACCAGAAGAGGAATAACAGTTAAAAATATGAGAAGATCTGGGGAAGGTGGAGGCAATACTACAATATTGTAGATTAATGTTGTTTAGGTAGATACTGGAATCCATATCGCCCCAGCTCTACTTATGTTTTTTAGAGGCCACACATGAGAGACAAGGGTGCCATGGTTCACTGGGAGGAGATAAGGGATGTGTGCTGTAGGGAATGGGGTATAGTCTATTGGAATGTGGGGTGGTATATATGTTCTGTTACGCTGCAGTGTAATGTACTGATGTATTCGAATTGATGACATGTGATATGTGCTTAAGGAGTATGTGCCAGATGTCCAGCTGTACTGTATATCTGATGCATTTCTGTACTGAACTCTTTCTGGAGAGGACTTTTGGAGATGTTCTCCTTGGATCTAGGACGCTTGGGTATGGGGAGGGGGGGGACTGCTTTGTTTGTGTCACAAAATGCTTTGAAAATCTTAATAAAAATAATCTGATTTGAAAACAAAATCTCCAAGTTCGATGCGTATCCCATGCCCCGGGTAGATGAGCTTATCGAGAGGTTAGGACAAGCCCGATATTTTTCTGTTTTGGACCTCACGAAGGGCTACTGGCAGGCACCCTTAACGGAGGCTGCCAAAGAGAAAACTGCCTTTGTCACCCCTGAGGGGCAGTATCAGTATAAAGTGTTACCCTTTGGTCTGCATGGTGGCCCCGCCACGTTCCAACAACTCATGGACATTGTACTTCGTCCACATCGTCGGTACGCGTCGGCTTACCTGGACTATATCGCCATCCACAGTACCGAATGGGAAAATCATCTACCCAAAGTGCAGGCTGTAGTGGACTCCCTTAGATAGGCTGGACAGACTGCTAACCCAAAGAAATGCGCGATAGGGTTAGAGGAGGCTAAGTACCTGGGGTATGTCATTGTACGTGGAGTTATCAAACCCCAAGTAAATAAAATAGAGACGATTCGGATTTTGGCCCTGACCTGTCACCACGAGGCAAGTAAAGTCGTTCCTGGGAATGGTGGGCTATTATATGAGGTTTGTTCCCCATTTTGCTGCTTTAGCGGCTCCTTTGACAGGGCTCTTGAAGGGACAGAAGTCCATGATGGTCCGCTGGAATGACCAGGAGGAAGAGGCTTTTTCCGCGTTGAAGTTGGTCCTGTACGAGTCATCAGTTTTGGTGACGCCCGACTTCAAGAGGGAGTTTGTGGTACAGAGCGATGCCTCTGAAGTAGGCCTCGGAGCTGTACTCTCTCACAAAATCAATGGGGAGGAACATCCCGTTGTTTTCGTGAGCCGTCAACTCACCCCAGCCGAGACTAGGTACAGTATAGTGAAGAGAGAGTGTCTGGCCATCAAATGGGCACTCAAGCCTCTCCGCTATTATCTGTTGGGGAGAAAGTTCCATCTGGTGACCGACCACTCCCCTCTCAAGTGGATGAGACAGGCCAAAGAGAGGAATGCTCGGGTCACCAGATGGTTCTTGTCATTACAGAACTTCAAGTTTTCAGTGGAACACAGGGCAGACCGCTTGCAGGGAAACGCAGATGCCCTGTCATGGGTACACTGTCTGGCAAGTGTTCACCCCCTCAGGGTTGAACAAAGGGGGAGGTATGTAGGAAGGCGCAAGGGTCCGTCGTTGACGGAAGGTATGTGTCACCGAGGTTACTGGCCTCGGTGAAGTAAGAGCATATATTTTCAGGTGTCAGCGGCAGCTAATGCTGATTGACACTTTGCTATTTTAGTATGGCTGAATAGCTGATCCGTCATGGCTCTTATTGAGAGTAATCAAAGTGCTGGGTGGGTGACTACTCCCCACGTTCCAGACCGGGTCTTGACTGGCCTATAAAAAAAACTGCCCTTACCCCTCGTGACTTCCGGGGGGGGGGAAGGGGGGTGTGCGCCTCAATTTCCGGGGGTGTGCGCCTCAACGCAAGCGCACTACTACGGCACGGGTAAGATAAAATTACATGGAGCGCTGACTCACGAACACCACGCGTGCGCCGTCAGGGGTAAGGAGATCTGACGGTCTTTTCTCCTTACCCTCACACAGCGCACGCGCGGATTGTGAAATCCCCTTACCCTCACAAGGGTTAGGGTTTAGGGTTAGGGTTATGCCCCCCAATATGCTGCCCCCACCCCCACCCCCCGGATGGCTGATGGTGTGGGAGCAAAAGGAGATTTCACAATCCGCGCGTGTGCAATGTGAGGGTAAGGAGAAAAGACCGTCAGATCTCCTTAACCCTGACAGCGCACGCGCGGTGTCCGTGAGTCAGCGCTCCATGTTATTTTATATTACCCGTGCCGTAGTAGTGCGCTTGCTCTGATGCGCACACCCCCGGAAGTCACGAGAGGTAAGGTATTTCCACGCAGTAAGGTATTCTGTTAGAACACTGGCAGTGTCAGCTGAGAGTGATTACCACTCTCTGACAGAGGAGCTCTGGCAATAGCCGGTGTGGGAACTGAGCCTTGTGCTGGGCTGAAAAGCTGAGACCTGGGTGTTGGGAGAGCAGGCCACTTAAAGAGGACCTTTCACCTGGAAAAACATTGTGAACTAAGTATCATGACATTTACAGCGGCGCCCAGGGATCTCACTGCACTTACTATTATCCCTGGGCACCGCTCCGTTCTCCCGTTATGTCCTCCGGTATGTTCGGGGACTTGGTTATAGTAGGAGTCTGCCCTTGTTCTGCTGGGCGTCTCCTCCTCCTAGGCTGTAGCGCTGGCCAATCACATCGCAGAGCTAAAAAAAAAACTCCCAGGCTGTGAGCTCTGCACTGCGATTGGCCAGCTCTACAGCCTAGGAGGAGGAGACGCCTAGCAGAACAAGGGCAGACTCCGCCTACTATAACCAAGTCCCCTAAGTCTCCGCCTACTATAGCCAAGTGAGCGAAGATACCGGAGGACATTGCGGCCGAACGGAGCGGAGGGATAAAAGTAAGTGCAGTGAGATCCCTGGGCGCCGCTGTATATGTCATGATACTTAGTTCACAATGTTTTTCCAGGTGAAAGGTCCTCTTTAAAGCCTGCATTTGGTCTGCTGGAGGCAGAACTGCCGACAAGGTGACTTTTTTTTGTTATCCACGAACAAAGAGTGTTTTTTGTTTGACCTTATGTGTGAATAAACACACACATTTGAATTAGGAACTTGTACTTTGCCTCTGTACTGCACCTGCTTATCCCAACTGCCAGAGTGAACCCCCACACTATATACAGTCGAGGGCGGCTATGATGGTTTTCTTTCCATTGGGCCTATTGAACGGAATGTGTGAGCAGACTCTAGACCACAGCTAACATATTACTGGAAAGCTCCTTCTTCAGGCCTGGATTGGTCTTTATCATGTATAGTTTTTCTTCTTCTGTAGGGAACACTTGGGTCAGATTTACCGTCTAATATTAAGAAAATGTAAACTTAGACTAGATGGTCTGAAAATGCTCCAAATTTATCACAGTGGCTCGGGCTGGATAATAAATTTGATACATCTTGCTAGAAGTTAGACACTTTTGTTTTTTTTACCACTGGCTTACGTGACATCAGAATTTTGCACCAAACTTTTGCTGTAATTTGCAATGCAAACCACGTCCTTCTTGTGGCTATCGAACAAGTTTCGGTCTTGGTAAAGACCCTTTAGGGTTATAAACTACTCAAATATTAGTGCCATACTCTGCGTAAAGAAAAAATTAAATAAATAAAAATACTTTGTGATAAATCTGAAACAGATTGATCATTAACCCCTTCCCACCCACCCTATGTAATTTGACAAGCTCCTGGTGCAGACCCTGTACAACAGACCTGTTCACTTATGTACTTTCCTGCATGTGGCACAATTTGTAGGACAGCCCAAACCTGAAAACATATGGAGCTGAATTAAGTTCCCCATCACAAAAAATCCCTGAACACAGAGCTCACATTGAGCACTCTCTTCTTAAAGGGGTTGTCCGGGTTCAGAGCTGAACCCGGATATACCCCCGTTTTCACCCAGGCAGCCCCCCTGATATGAGCATCGGAGCATTTCATGCTCTGATGCTCTCCTTTGCCCTGCGCTCCTTTACACTGTTAGGCAAAGGCTTTCGCCTAGCAGTGTTCCCGATGACGTCACCGGCTCTCATGGGCGGGCTTTAGCGCTGCCCTAGCCATTTTACAAGCTAGCGCAGCACTTAAGCCGGCCCATTAGTGCTGATGACGTCACTGGGAACACTGCTAGGCAGAAGCCTTCGCCTAGCAGTGTAATAATATAAACAAAAAAGCCCTGCGCGATTCACATTAGGGGGTCCGGAGGGGTGAAGATGAGGATACGACTGGGTTCAGCTCTGAACTCAGACAATCCCTTTAAATGCAGAAGCTTATGTATTTGGGCAGTTTTTAGGGGAGATTTCCTGTGCCGAAGGGGAACAGCATGTCTATGTATACTGATCACTGGTGATCTATGAGCTGTAAGTGGTGACAGAATAGATAATGTGTTCCCTGCTAAGCTGGGCCCCTATGGTAAAAATGAAAATGTAAAATAAAAATAAAATTACATTTTAAAAAATAAAATAAAATAAAAACGCCACCTCTCTTAGATATCCTGTGTGATGTGAATTTTTCATTGGTGTCAGGTGTTCCTTTTACACAGAATCTACCTTAATCCAAAGGTTACGGCTCAATGGCACAGCCAAGCCAAGCACACCTGGGCATCCAAAGACTGCACGATTGGACCGTACCCCAGCATAAAATATGTTACAGATCAATGAGTGTGGACACACTGTGCCAACTAACTGGTTTAGCTTTGAGCTAAACCATAAGGGTGCTATTCCGGTGCTACCCTTTAACCCCTGTACAGGGATCTGGACTGCGCTGCAGGGGAGCAACTAGACCGCTACCTCTTGGGATAGTCTCAGTTTAGTTGGCAGCGGACTCACTGGGGTCAGGGACTCTGGTGGAAGTACCAGAGGCTCTAGGTACAGAAAACGCACCAAAACAGCCATAACAGTCACTTACACTGATTACGTCGTTTTTGGCAGAATTTCACTGTAGGAGACTTGGCAGGATGGTTGAGATGCAGGGAAACCTTACCACCATTGCAGAAGCAGTCTGGACAGTCTCTAATGGAGACACTAGGAGAGCTTGTGGTGGATGCAGGAACCAAGACTAGCACAGACAGACTAGGAGAACTTTATTTTGTAATAAAAAAATATATATAAAAAATATAATAATTATTTTCTTCAATTATAGTTACAAAAAAAAACATTTGAACAGTGCTGAAAAGACAGAGAATGCACCAGAAACTTAAAAGAGATGAGCGCAGCTCATAAACAAATACAATACATAGTACCATAATTTCTGCGTTAAGGGGATTGTGGTGGATGCAGGAACCAAGACTAGCACAGACAGACTAGGAGAACTTTATTTTGTAATAAAAAAATATATATAAAAAATATAATAATTATTTTCTTCAATTATAGTTACAAAAAAAAACATTTGAACAGTGCTGAAAAGACAGAGAATGCACCAGAAACTTAAAAGAGATGAGCGCAGCTCATAAACAAATACAATACATAGTACCATAATTTCTGCGTTAAGGGGATTGTGGTGGATGCAGGAACCAAGACTAGCACAGACAGACTAGGAGAACTTAAACACGGACACTGTGGGTACTCGGTACACTTAACTTGGTATACTTAACGTAGGAGAATCACTGATGCACCCTGTCTAACATCTTTTCTGGTCACAGGGAACCTTAAAGCTCATGCACCCTCATGGTGGCATGCACCTGAACCTCTGATTCATATTGTTTGGATGTGCTTGTCTAAGGGTGAGTTCACATCACTGTTATGGATTCCGTTATTGTTATAACGGAATATAACAGAATCCATAAGACGGAAGTCAAAACGGAAGCCTTGTCGACAGGACTTTGTTTTCCGCCTTGCTTAACGGAAACCAGATGGATCCGTTATGATTGACCATAGACTTCTATTATGACGGATCAAAACGGAATGCCTTTTAAGGGCTTCCGTTTTGACTTCCGTCTTATGGATTCCATTATAACCATGTTATAACGTTAAACAATAACGGAATCCATAACGGTGATGTGAACTCACCCTTTGTTTTCACATTGTACATTTGGGCTAGGGGCTTCATCTGTTTGGACTGTGCACTCCTGCCCATCTACCCAAGGCTATTAATCAGAGTATGACATACAGTTGCAAGAAAAAGTATGTGAACCCTTTGGAATGATATGGATTTCTGCACAAGTTGGTCATAAAATGTGATCTGATCTTCATCTAAGTCACAATAGACAATCACAGTCTGCTTAAACTAATAACACACAAAGAATACAATGTTACCGTGTTTTTATTGAACACACCATGTAAACATTCACAGTGCAGGTGGAAAAAGTATGTAAACCCCTAGACTAATGACATCTCCAAGAGCTAATTGGAGTGAGGTGTCAGCCAACTTGAGTCCAATCAATGAGATGAGATTGGAGGTGATGGTTACAGCTGCCCTGCCCTATAAAAAACACACACCAGTTCTGGGTTTGCTTTTCACAAGAAGCAACGCCTGATGTGAATGATGCCTTGCACAAAAGAGCTCTCAGAAGACCTAAGATTAAGAATTGTTGACTTGCATTAAGCTGGAAACGGTTATAAAAGTATCTCTAAAAGTCCACAAATTGTCTATAAATGGAGAAAGTTCAGCACTGCTGCTACTCTCCCTAGGAGTGGCCATTCTGTAAAGATGACTGCAAGAGCACAGCGCAGACTGCTCAATGAGGTGAAGAAGAATCCTAGAGTGGCAGCTAAAGACTTACAAAAGTCTCTGGCATATGCTAACATCCCTGTTAGCGAATATAAACAAGAATGGATTTCATGGGAGGATACCACAGAGGAAGCCACTGCTGTCTAAAAAATAAAATAAAATTGCTGCACGTTTACGGTTTGCACAAGAGCACCTGGATGTTCCACAGCAGTACTGGCAAAATATTCTGTGGACAGATGAAACCAAAGTTGAGTTGTTTGGAAGAAACACACAACACTATGTGTGGAGAAAAAGAGGCACCGCACACCAACATCAAAACCTCATCCCAACTGTGAAGTATGGTGGTGGGGGCATCATGGTTTAGGGCTGCTTTGCTGTGTCAGGGCCTGGACAGATTGCTATAATCAAAGGAAAAATGAATTCTCAAGTTTATCAAGACATTTTGCAGGAGAACTTAAGACCATCTGTCCACCAGCTGAAGCTCAACAGAAGATGGGTGTTGCAACCGGACAACGACCCAAAGCATAGAAGTAAATCAACAACAGAATGGCTTGAACTGAAGAAAATACGCCTTCTGGAGTGGCCCAGTCAGAGTCCTGACCTCAACCCGATTGAGATGCTGTGGCATGACCTCAAGAAAGCGATTCACACCAGACATCCCAAGAATATTGCTGAACTGAAACAGTTCTGTAAAGAGGAATGGTCAAGAATTACTCCTGACCGTTGTGCACGTCTGATCTGCAACTACAGGAAACGTTTGGTTGAAGTTATTGCTGCCAAAGGAGGTTCAACCAAGGGTTCACATACTTTTTCCACCTGCACTGTGCATGTTTACATGGTGTGTTCAATAAAAACATGGTAACATTTAATTCTTTGTGTGTCATTAGTTTAAGCAGACTGTGATTGTCTATTGTTGTGACTTAGATGAAGATCAGATCACATTTTATGACCAATTTGTGCAGAAATCCATATCACTCCAAAGGGTTCACATACTTTTTCTTGCAACTGTAGCTGGATTCTACATTGCCCTGAACTTTGTAGACCAAAAGCCCTGGAGAGGCAAGTCTGCTAGTGCAGGTTCCATCTGTCAGAAGCCACCTTGTCGTTGGTAGATGGGCCAGACACAATTTTGATAAAAAATGTGCTCAAAGAGCTTCTAATTTTTATATAGTAAGCATAACAGTGATGCAATTTATATTTATTCATGTTTCCAGTGTTTGAATGTGTCTTTGCGCTTGGAGTAGTGTGCTGCTACTTGTAGTCCTTCTTTACTCCCCTAGCACTGGCCCACCCATGGACATAACATCTCAGGAAAGAAGAAAGAGCTGCATGGACATGGTCATGTGATCACAGCCCAGAACGGGAGACAGGATCCATAAAGATAAAAGAAATATATTACAAAATGATAGCTTGTTTATTAGGCACAATCATATTACACATTGTAGGGGCAAACACAGAAAGCCTAGAATAGTATGTGATTCGCCTTCTTGGCTCCCCAGACAATCTGTCATCAGGGTGCCTATCCTCTGCTCGTTGAGAGCAGTTACCAAAATGGGTCATCAGTTTAAAAATCAAAGAAAACCCCTTTAATAGAAGGTACAATATATTAGAACTATTGCTATTGTGGCTATGATGCTGGAAGACTACTTTACTGCTAAAGTAAAAAAAACTCTCAACACAAACTTTGAGTTAAAAATAACAAAAAAAAACTTTATTGTATAATTTATGATATTTCTCTGTATAAAATCCTTGTGGCTATGAAGTTACGTTGTGTTCTGAATGCTTCTTCGGGGGGAGAGCAGCATCAGCGCTATGAGTTTAGCAACGATGTGGACGTTCAAACTGTTCCCCAGGAGACGATATCGCTGTTTCGTGGTTATCTTCTCAGGAAAACCTAAAAGGAAAGAAGATGACAGATAATTACAACATTTTTAATACAAAATGCATGCAAAGTATAAACCTTTAAAGATGCACTCCAGGCAAAAATATGTTATGCCTAGAGAAGGGTCTGAGGGGGCGTGACACAGATTCAGAAAATTCATACACTGGCACAGACGCTATTATATGTTTAGCGCACCGGTAGATGGACCAAGGTAAACACTGAATAGGACACAGCACTTGCATAGGCGCTTTAGCCCCATCAAACAGCTGATTGCCGAGGGTGCGGCCAGAGTTAGCTCCACTCCAATCTGATACGGATATGATCTTTGAAAACCCTTTTAAAGAGCACCTGTCAGCAGGATTAACTCTATTAAACCAGCCATACTGCCTTGTAGAGTTGATCCTGCTAATTAAGATACCTGCCCTGTGAAAACAGTCTGCAAATGAGGGCTTCTATGCATCCAGGGGTATGGCCAGCACTGGAAAGCTATAGTGCACCGAGGGGCTAGGCGCCACCCTTCAGTGCACTAAACCCCTTATTTGCATAAAGTATACTATTATTTTTTTCCCTGGAATGCCGCAACCCATTTTCACAAGGCAGGTGTTTTGATCAGCAGGAACTGTATGCCTAGTATGATAGGATTGATCCTGCATGGTCACTAACTTTTCCCACAACCTTGCATAAATCAATAGTACAAGCGATCACAAGAAGCGTTGCAATATGTTTTATCAGCTGTCTTGCTATCAGGTATTGCCGATAATTGCTTTTCACGTGTCCAGGATGGGATCATCTCTACAAGAGGATCATATTACACTTGTCAATGCAAGTCTATAGGGAGGAAAGGGGGAAGGAGTAAATAGGAAATGAGAGATTGCACATCACAAGTGTTTCATACACAAAAAAGGGTCATTACTTCTCTGTAATGTCCTGCATTATCCTGGGGTTGCTTCTGAGTGAATGTTAGACAGTTTTTAAGCAATTCTCCTCTACTTTCTGTGTGCAGTGGATGGCAGCTAGTCTCCACCCACCATGTCTGAGAGCACTGCAAACTAGATGTTCAGTAAGCACAGGGGAAAACAACTAAAAAATTCCAGATACACGTGATATAATGGCCAGAAATCGCTTTATTCCTCATGTACGCATACTGTACTACTGATTAATGCAAAGTCTGTTGAAAGCTCATTGACGCTTTAAGCATTATTACATGCCTGTTAAAACGAATGGGCCGTCTGTTTACATACAGTACATGGATGCACCCTTCCCCCACTGAGAACACAGATACCTGTCAGTCCAAGCATGTATGTGTATAGCGTGGTGGGGTGGGAGGAATAGCTCTTAGCTGAATGTGTGTTTGGGGTATGGCCAGGTGTAAGTGCCAGTGCCCTGTAATTACCATTACCCCCATACAGGGCATATGGCGAGTCTATGATAGGAAAGCTGTCACAAAGAGCATGTCACCTGAAGGGCCTGCCCGATCCATGCATTACATAGACCACTGATTTTAAAGGGGTGACATGTCACTTCAGTCTGACACCATCAAATTAATGCTCTCGGTGTCAGACTGTCTGGGGCCATGCTCCACTGTCAAGGAAATGGGTAACACACACAATTTATTCACCCATTTTCAGAAGGAATAACAGAAGAACAGTTATAGAGTTATAACTCGTGTAAACGTTATCCTGCATGCCTGGCGCCGCTAATCAAAGTGAAGAGGGAGCGGCAGTTGCAGAGAGAGCAGAGCCTCTAGGTGTAATGGCAACGCCCCCGTTGCTCCTGGAGGCTCATTTGCATATATTAAAAACATCATCTTTCTCAGCAATGCGGGCACATATGAACATAGGACCAACACAAATGCCTTCAGCTGCCAAGCGTACATGTAACAGGTCAGCCAGTTTCATATGTAGAAATCTGCTGACAGGTGCCCTTTAAGGAGCTGGACATGAAGAATACTTCACGCCACGTACCAAAAGATGCTGGGAATCCGTGAAGATTTGCGATTTCTCTCGGCGTGAAGTATCTCAGTTTTAGTGTGGACAGTTTAGCAAGCTTCTCCTCGTCAGACAATGCCTCCAGTGACTTATACGCTGAACTAATCTGCATGAAAAAGGAGAAAGATCAACAGAAGCATTCACCGGCCAGTACATAAGTCACAGGCTGCAGTAAAGAAGCCCCTTATTGACTGGCAGATTCATGTGGATCCAGCCCAACAGGCAGGCGCAGTGTTTGTGGACGCTGCAGAGACATTTTTTGCCCACTTGGCTGAACATTTCACTCATGCCTTTCATGAGAGCGCTATTGTCCAGAAGTAATAAAGCGCACAGTGACAGGCGGGTCCTGGCTGCCAGCTCTCCGCACGCCGGGGAAAAAACTGCAAGAGTTCTGATGCTGTTTTTCTCATTAGTGTATGATCTGTACTGGGGGGTACACAGGCTTCATATGTAAAGTCCCTTATATCAGGCATCCACCAGACCAGATAGGTGCCAGATTATCAGATATTATGGAGTACTGGAAGGACTTTCAGGCTGCTCAAGGGAATCTGTCACCTATTTCTACCATCTGTAACCAATGCCAGTGTACACTAGCGCTATACATCCGGCAGGGAACAGCCTGCCCGGATCTCTTTGCGTTCCGGCACTGCCTGAAGTTTGTAAATCATCACCCGGCCCCATTTACTATACTGGGGACTGGCTGAGGACCGGCCGCAACCCGGCAAATATGCCGAGAATCGGCCAGGAGAAAACAGATTATGAACAATATGCAAATTAAGCCTAAAGTGCCCAGCAGCACCTCCTCAGTTTCTGCCAGTACCATCCCCATGTGCTCACAACTCTGTCCCCTCGGCCTGCGACGTCACTAGGCCCCTTGCCCTCGACATCAGCTTCTTTCTGTAGTGAAATCTCGCACAGGCACAGACTGCACACTGCCTGACATACAGTGAGAAGCTGACGTTGTGAGCGGAGGGGAAGGGGGATTAGTGATGTTGCAGGCCGAGGGGACAAGGATGTGAGCGCAAGGGGGAAGTACTGGCAGAAACTGAAGAGACGGGCTTGGGTCATTTGAAATATTGATATTGCCCTGCGGGGCACTTTGGGCTTCATTTTCATATTGTTTAAAGTTCATTTTCTGGAGGTGAGTAATGGAAATAATGAAAGGCCCCTTTACACTGCCCCAATGTTCGGGTAGATTATTACTAAGGGGCGTTCGTACGAACGCTTGTTAGTGATAAACCGCCATTTTAAAGGTGCTGCCTATTAACCAGTGAGCAAGTGCTTCGATTGATCGTTGATCCATTGTTCTCATGGAATTTAAATCCTTTTCAGAGGTGTCAGGCGTATTCCTCTCTTCCTGCTGAAAAGAAACGCATGCTCGGCTGAGCCAGGCATGCATGTGCTGCCGCTCCATTCATCATTATGGGAATGCCTCGGTGTGCTCGGCAGATACCTATTCACTATCCGCAAGATAAATCTTGGGACAACCCCTTTAATTGCTATTTTACAATGGTAGATCATACGCTGGGTCTAGGAGGATAAGACAGAATAACAGGTACAAAACTAGAAATCCAAACCTCTACATCTGTGGCTGTCTGAAGAATCGAACCTGTTCCCTCCACGTAATGCCCGTACCTAAAGTCAAAACAAGACTTCAGTCCATTTGTCATTTTAGGGGTCAGCCAAGCTTGTAGACTGTTACCAATGACAACAGAAACAAATGAAAAGAGAGCTCATATTACCAAAAATATATAAATTTTATTGTCATATGTTAAAATAACAAAAAGAAGAAAAATAGATAAATACATAAGATGCCGTAAAGCAAGGTGATGAGGGCGGAGAAAAAACAGAGCGCCACCCTGGGAGGAAAAGTACACACGGAAGGAAACATAAAGAAATCAGAATACAGTCATGTCTAACATGGGAAAGAAGAATCCTGGGTACAGTGCCCAACCCATGGAATGAATTATAGATGGTAAAATGCAATATCAGGTAGAGCAAGGTCAGCTCCTGCATCCCCACTGGAAACAATTGCAGAAGTAAGTGGCATAAGGGACAAAGTGTAAGTAGACACAAATGACCACACAACCAGCGGGGGGCCGGGGGGACCAGAGCTCACCTGAAAGAACCGTGTGCAAAAAGACCCAGGGTGGCGCTACCCCAACGCGCGTTTCGGCGTGCCTTCGTGCCGAAACGTGACGAAGGCACGCCGAAACGCGCGTTGGGGTAGCGCCACCCTGGGTCTTTTTGCACACGGTTCTTTCAGGTGAGCTCTGGTCCCCCCGGCCCCCCGCTGGTTGTGTGGTCATTTGTGTCTACTTACACTTTGTCCCTTATGCCACTTACTTCTGCAATTGTTTCCAGTGGGGATGCAGGAGCTGACCTTGCTCTACCTGATATTGCATTTTACCATCTATAATTCATTCCATGGGTTGGGCACTGTACCCAGGATTCTTCTTTCCCATGTTAGACATGACTGTATTCTGATTTCTTTATGTTTCCTTCCGTGTGTACTTTTCCTCCCAGGGTGGCGCTCTGTTTTTTCTCCGCCCTCATCACCTTGCTTTACGGCATCTTATGTATTTATCTATTTTTCTTCTTTTTGTTATTTTAACATATGACAATAAAATTTATATATTTTTGGTAATATGAGCTCTCTTTTCATTTGTTTCTGCTATTTCACTCGGGAGCTTTTACCGAGTTATACTTTAGGTGTATCCCCTGTGGCTACCAAGGGTGGGCATTGTTCCTTACCCGCCCTGGGGATATCCTGGGTCATTTTTGTTTATCTGTTACCAATGACAACCAGCAGAATAGTGAGTGCTGCTCTGGTGTGTAATACAGGACGTATGTCAGGATCAGTATCAGATAGGTTACCCAACTTTTTATGAAATGTATATATTTATAACCAGTAAAATGGTTCTGAAAGGTCCATTGTATGGACCATCTGGGCCTCTGCCTCTACATACTGTACATGAGAATAGCTGGAGTACACACTCACCCTTTTGTGAAGCAAGTTGACCTTCTACAAGTTGGTCTAACAATATCCAAAATCAAAGCATATCTCAGTAAGGACTTTGGGGGGAGAAGGTACTGGCTGATCTCCACGTTCTCTTCCAGAAAGTCCTGCAGTATTTGTACAGAGGGGTCATTGTCCTGATTCATTTTTCTTTCGAGCTGCTCAGCGGTTTCTAGTTTGTACAGAATGGCTCCTTCGGGGCATTGTTCGTGGTTTCCAGGACTGTTTTCATCTGCATCTGTCTGCAAGTTTTCCCCCAAACACAGAGAACTGCTTGATCTATCGGTGCATGGAAAGTCTTCAAGAATCTAGGAGAAGAGAAAACAAAAACTTTGGTCACAGAACTGTTCTTAAAGGGGCTGTCTGAGTTATAGAAAAACTCGGACAACCCCTGAAAACGGTCTAAAATAAATGATGAATGGATACTCATGTGTTTTCTCCTCAGTTTCTTTGAATGTTGTGCTTTGGTCCTTCTGCTGCTGATGTCATCTTCTTGGCTGCAGCAGTGACATTCCATGCACAAGTCCCCGCTGCATGAGAAGTCTCTGCTGAGGCCAATGACTGGATGCAGTTGTGACCTGTGTGCACAGAACGTCGCTGCTGCAGCCAGAAAAACAAAGAGCAGCGGACCGGGGAACAGCACAGGAAGAAGCAAAGGAAGAAAACAGGCGAGTACACATTAATTAGTTATTTTACGCCGTTTACAGGGGTTGCCCAAGTTTTTAAATAACTTGAAGAAACCCCTTTAAGGCTTTGTTCACATCTGGATTGAAGGATAAGTTTGGGCTCTCACTAGCAGAGGCTGCCATATTTGATGGGAAAAACAGCGCTGTATGCTACTGCCATGGACACTGCGAGTAACCTGGTGGACCTCATTGTAATCAATGGAGTCCCTCAGGGCAGTGCTGGTGTCCTCCATACGATGGTCCCAGCAAAGCATTAGAAATGGAAGCCACAACACATGTGAACACAGCCTTACAACTCATTATATTTGTGCATATGTCTTTAAATAGAAAACAGTAATGTTAAAGAGGGTGTCTGTCTAATTAGGGCAACACCCCAAAACAGTGCTCTGGAGATCAACTTGTAGGCCAGCAAGGAAAGGGGCCCTATCCTAGACCACCATGGAAAAAAATATCAAAGTGGTTTTCTGGGACTTAAATAGTGATGACCACTGCTGAGGTCATCAACTCCAGATTGGTGGTTGTCTGACACCTGGTACCTCCATCGATCAGCTAAAAGAAGGAGCCACAGAGCAATACACTGTAGTGGGAAGTGTACTGCAAGCTCAGTCCCATTCTAGTGCCAGGAGTTGGGCCCCCACCGATCTAATACTGATGACCTATCCCATCAAGATTTAAAGAGGTTTTTCTAAGATTTTCGAACTGGATAGGTCATCAGTATCCGATCGTTGGTGGTCTGACACCCGGGGGCCCCACCGATCAGCTGTTTGAGAAGGCAGAGGCCCTTACAGTAGCACCCTAGGTCATGTGACATCCCATTCATCAGTCACATGACCTAGGCGCAGTACCATACCAATACTTGGCGAGCTGTGAGGAAGCCGTTGCACTACTGCGATCACCGATGCCTTCTCAAAACAGCTGATCGACGGGGGTCCCAGGTGTCATACCCCCACCGATCAGATACTGATCACCTATCCTGAGGATAGGTCATCAGTTAAAAAATCTCAGAAAACCCCTTTAACTCCTGGAAAAACCCAACCCCTCTTCTACCCAAGACCACCAGAGAATGAAATACTGACCCCTCTAAGCCAGAACAGAAAACCCATTTAGCTATACGCCACCGGACAGAAACGTTGTAACAATGCAGTGAATTAATTTTACAGCTAATTAAAGTGTAAATGTTCCTTCAATTCTAAAGATCCATCTGATGATAAGTCCGCTTTCAGCTTGACCAGGAAAATAACACAATAAGTAGATGAAGGCGGATATGTGAGTCATTTCAAGTAAAAACAAGAAAAAGTTAGCCACTTACTTTATTGTTGGCCTGAAAGGCAAACCGTTCCGCTTGAAGCTTTGCAATGAGAAAGTATCGCAGCCTCGAATTTGGGATGCCAAGCTTGTAAAATGTTAAAGTAGAGGAAGATTTCATGAGATCCCTACTATAAAACCTGGCTTTCTGTCTTTAAAACAAGAGTAAAAGCATAAGGAAACCAGTAGAAAAAAAAAAGTACATGTGTTCGCCATCCTGCAACTTGTACACTATGTTCTGCATTAAAATGCATGCAGTTAACGTCCTAGGAACTCCCCCTGATAACACATCATAAAATCAAATTCAGCTCTACTATATAGGGCACAACAGCAAATACGCCAAGCAGAAATGAACAGCTCTGCTGCAAGAGTTGATGTCGGACTGTACATCTGAAGGTGGGCAGTCTTGTACATACCTTCCTGCAACTTTACTGTAAAATCCCAACTTCCCTGTATTTACATGGCATCAACGCACAATGGCTCTCCTCCATTAGGAAACTAAAATTTCTTCTAGAGGTCACAAGAGAGACAGTTTTCTTCCCTCTGAAGCTCATTTGCATATTTTTCCTAGGGATCATTGTTTGTAACACTCCCTACACCAGTTGGATTTCAGCAAAGAGACCCCAGACCCCCGGAGAACTATATAGCATCAACGTAGATCTGCACATACAATGAGATCACATCAGTCTCAAGCCCGAGAGAGGCTCTATGGGCAGAACCACCATCTCCCGCTCAGTAACTGCATTCAGCAAGTTTCCAAATTGTAAAAAAACATGTAAAGAATAGTAGAAAAAAAGGCTAAATAAAAAATGAAAACAAAAATATTAAAGCAAATTCTAAAGATCCTACGTAGTATAGGTGAGACCTCTACTTACACAAGGTGGTGACAGCAGGAACTCCTGATAGAGGTACCCACAGCTCTCTAATGTCCTGATCAGTGTCAATCTGAATGAAGGAACGAAGCAAAAAGGTGAAGGTGTCCGTACAAACGTCTACGTGGAAAACGTGACTAGATCACTGGAAAGGCTGCCCACGATGTACTGTTGTGACATCCCCATAGAATGTGGTGTAATAGTAGGATCATGGAGGAACGACCGCTGGGGACCAAGCGGGTGGTCGGGATTGCTGCTGTGCAGGGAAATAAAACGCAGACTCTGCACGAGCCTGTCCTATTTTTGTCCTTTTTTTCGGCCAGACAGACCCCATTAAAATCAATGCGCCTGTTTTTGAAGGTTGTTTAAAGGGAACCTGTCGCCGGGATTTTGTGTATAGAGCTGAGGACATGGGTTGCTAGATGGCCGCTGGCACATCCACAATACCCAGTCCCCATAGCTCTGTGTGCTTTTATTGTGTAAAAAAAACTATTTGATACATATGCAAATTAACCTGAGATGAGTCCTGTACGTGAGATGAGTCAGGGACAGGACACATCTCAGGTAAATTTGCATATGTATCAAATTTTTTTTTTTTTTTACACAATAAAAGCACACAGAGCTATGGGTATTGCGGATGTGCTAGCGGCGATCTAGCAGCCCATGTCCTCAGCTCTATACACAAAATCCCGGTGACAGGATCCCTTTAAACAGTGTCATTAAAATCAGGGGTTAAAATTAAAGAAAAACAGAAAAACATACCTCATCCACTCACTCCTTACTAGAGGTGGTAGGACCTGACATAATGTGATGTCACGACCTGGGAATGGCAGGTCCTGGTGCCTCCACCGAGGAGCAAGTGTCCCTGCGCGTGCAAGTGGATGAGGTTTTTTTTTTGCCACTAACGAGGATGGGGTTAGTGTGGGGGGCATTATTGGACATTAATGGGGGATATTACTATGGCCACTATGAGGACATATATACAGGTGGCACTATGGAGACACAAAGCTTTAAAATCTAATGTATTGGGAGATTCTTCCATATCATCCAGAGTTTTACCAAAACTCTTAATTTTTCTCCCCCAAAAAAGCTGGGACACTCAGTGTATCACGACAGCTCCTGCGGCATCATGTGCTTGTGCTTTCCCCAGTTTGGTCTGACTGTCTTCCATCCCCCACAGTCCTGTCTCTGTGTACACTCCAGTCTATTGTACGATTCCTGACAATGCACACAATACACCGCACAACAATGGCGGCTTCTTTTCAGATTCCTATACTCTCTGCTGCATCCATTCCACATCATTAGGACCACCGCTGGCTGTAAAGGGTTCTCGTTGTTGGGGGTTTAATGCTCAAAAAGTTGAAAAAAAAAAAAAGAGCTCATTCATTCAAATGTAGTAAGCGAGAACTCTTCCTTTCAGCATGTCTCAAAGGAATCCAAACTCTATTATACATGTCTGTCTAATTTGGACAGTTATTGATTTAAAAGTGTTGAGATAAAATATTACCGTGCTTCCGAGGTTTCAAACCCTTTCACGTTCTCCAGAAGAATATAACTGGGAGTTTTCTTTAGTCTAAAAAGAATCAGAATCAAAATTGTGGGTGTTTTAGACATAACTTATAATAACTGGCACCACTAGGGGGAGCTCAGGAGCATCCTGAATACTGTTTACAAATAAAACCCAATCATAACATAGTAAACCGTAAGCTCCCTCTAGAGGTGGATGCAAGTATCTATACAAAGGATTTGGAGTAAACAGTTCCAGATGTCTTACAGAGGAGCTGTCACCTCTCCTCATGTGTCTGTTTTAGTACCGTAATCACTTGTATTCTCCATGAATTCTTGAGCATCTATTCTTATGACTCTATGTTAGACTGTTCCTTTGTTACTCCTACTAGAAGTTTATGAAAGAATTGCAAACAGCGTGCAATAAAAGTCTATCTGGGTGTTAAGAGGCGGGGTGTGTCCCTGAGAATGACTAAATTATAAATAAAATTAAAAAAAAGTATATATATATACACACACACACACACACACATATACAGAGCATACAGACACCTTGGGATTAGGCATATATATATATACAGTCATGTGAAAAAATTAGGACACCCTTTGAAAGCATGTGGTTTTTTGTAACATTTTTAATAAAAGGTTATTTCATCTCCGTTTCAACAATACAGAGAGATTAAAGTAATCCGACTAAACAAAGAAAACTGAAGAAAAGTCTTTTCAAGATCTTCTGTAAATGTCATTCTACAAAAATGCCTATTCTAACTGAGGAAAAAGATAGGACACCCTCACATGTATTCCCTCTTAAATTGGCTCAGATCTCACACAGGTATATCACACCAGGTGCACATAATTAGTAGATCGTTACTCTGCATGTTGAATGAGGCTTGCCCTATTTAAACCTCAGACATTTAGTTTGGTGTGCTCCTGACTGTTGAAGTGAGAGTGAGCACCATGGTGAGAGCAAAAGAGCTGTCAGAGGACTTCAGAAAAAAGATTGTAGCAGCCTATGAGTCTGGGAAGGGATTTAAAAAGATCTCAAAAGATTTTGAAATCAGCCATTCCACTGTCCGGAAGATAGTCTACAAGTGGAGGGCTTTCAAAACAACTGCCAACATGCCCAGGACTGGTCGCCCCAGCAAGTTCACCCCAAGAGCAGACCGCAAGATGCTAAAAGAGGTCTCCAAAAACCCTAAAGTGTCATCTCGAGAACTACAGCAGGCTCTGGCTACTGTTGATGTAGAAGTACATGCCTCTACAATCAGAAAGAGACTGTACAAGTTTAACTTGCATGGGAGGTGTGCAAGGAGGAAACCTTTGCTTTCCAAGAGAAACATCGAGGCCAGACTGACATTTGCCAGAGATAAAGTTGACAAAGACCAGGACTTCTGGAATAATGTTCTTTGGACAGATGAGTCCAAAATTGAATTATTTGGACACAACAGCAGAGGACATGTTTGGCGTAAACCAAACACAGCATTCCAAGAAAAGAACCTCATACCAACTGTGAAGCATGGAGGTGGAAGTGTCATGGTTTGGGGCTGCTTTGCTGCAGCAGGACCTGGTCAGCTCACCATCATAGAATCCACGATGAATTCTACTGTGTATCAGAAGGTGCTTGAAGAACATGTGAGACCATCAGTTAGAAAATTAAATCTGAAGCGGAACTGGACCATGCAACATGACAATGACCCAAAACATACTAGTAAATCAACCAAAGATTGGCTGAAAAAGAAGAAATGGAGAGTCCTGGAATGGCCAAGTCAAAGTCCAGATTTGAATCCCATTGAGATGCTGTGGGGTGACTTGAAAAGGGCTGTACGTGCAAGAAACCCCTCAAACATCTCACAGCTGAAAAAGTTCTGCATTGAGGAGTGGGGTAAAATTTCCTCAGACCGATGTCGAAGACTGGTAGATGGCTACAAGAACCGTCTCACTGCAGTTATTTCAGCCAAAGGAGGTAACACTCGCTATTAGGGGCAAGGGTGTCCTATCTTTTTCCTCAGTTAGAATAGGCATTTTTGTAGAATGACATTTACAGAAGATCTTGAAAAGACTTTTCTTCAGTTTTCTTTGTTTAGTCGGATTACTTTAATCTCTCTGTATTGTTGAAACGGAGATGAAATAACCTTTTATTAAAAATGTTACAAAAAACCACATGCTTTCAAAGGGTGTCCTAATTTTTTCACATGACTGTATACTGTGACACAGTGAGGGGTTTTGTCTGGGAAGACAGGTATTTTCCTCCCAGCATCTGCTGCTGGGCTGATTTAGGTGAGGTCAAATACCGGACCGGAGTTTAAAGGGATTCTGTCATCAGAATTTAGGCCTATAACCTAACATATGGCGAGGTCCCTACTAATACACAGAATCCTAAAGTGACCTTATCAATTGCGCCTGTGGCTCTATAATCATATAAAACAGGTTTATATCACCTGTCACTCACGTCATAAATGTGTCCAAGGGGACGTCTCACCATGCAGTGTGCCCGGCTGCAGCCGTGTCGTTTCGGTGCCCAGCGCCGCCCTCTGAATTCAAATCGCCGCCCTCCCTTTCATTAGAGCCGTCTACCTCAGTTCATCGCCGCCTCTCTAACGTCCGCTCTCCTCAGCCAGATCCCGCGCGTGCGAACTAGGTATAACCTGATGCGCCCGTGCGGCTGTAGGAGGTTGGATGGCTGTAATAGGGCTGTCAAGGCAGGTTCGAGCGAAGTGCGCCAGCCGACGCATGCGCACTTCGCTTAATGAGGCCGCTGCCAGGAGTCCGCACGGGCGCATCAGGTTATACTTAGTGCGCACGTGCGGGATCTGGCTGAGGAGAGACGTCCCCTTGGACACATTTATGACGTGAGTGACAGGTGATATAAACCTGTTTTATATGATTATAGAGCCACAGGCGCATTTGATAAGGTCACTTTAGGATTCTGTGTATTAGTAGGGACCTCGCCATATGTTTAGGTTATAGGCCTAAATTCTGATGACAGAATCCCTTTAAGTGCTGGTCTGGGTTTTGGCAGCACCTGGCTGTCCTTAAATAGGCAGCTGGGCTCAGCAGCTGAGTCTCTGTGTTAAGATCTAAGGTTTTGTGCCGGCCTGGAGGGCTGAGACCCATGTGCAGGGGGAACAGGCCCCCTAAAGCCTGTTGTGGACTACTGGAGGCAGAACTGCCAGCAAGGTGACTTGTGCAATATGAACTTTCCATTGTGTGTGAATTAACACCAAAGACTGCAAAGTGACGTGTTGTTTTGTGCAACTGCCGCAAGAGTGAATAAACACTGAAGTTTGAGTTAAGAACTTGTATTTTGCCTCTGTACTGAGTCTGCTTACCCCATCTACCAGAGCAAAACCCCACTGCCAAATAGGGGCACATAAAAAATAAAAAAAATGAACTGCAGAGAGGTGAGTAAAGAAGCCAAAGTGGGTAAAATTGACACTGGAGTGCATTACAGAGATAGATAGATACGGTAGATAGATATGAGATAGACAGATGGGCAGACAGACAGAGCAACTGACCAATTTTTCTTTCCAATTTGTGGGATAACCCCTTTTAAGAGAGAAAAAAAATAGATTTTTTTGAATAATGCTCTGAGAATTGTTCTGTTCCCGTGGTTCAGGTACACATAATTATAACAGCACGTATAACATGACATGATATCTGATCCAACAATAATCTGAATTACATAACTACAAAAGAGCAGACGTTGCACCTTGGAAGGATTTCCAAAACATACAAGAAACTCTTTGCCCTTGGGTCAGACACATCACCTTGTAAGCCGATCCTGGAAAGAGAAAGAATAGACAGTGACAAAAATAGTATACATGGTGACCATATCTACCAGCTTGTGTACAGGATACCGCAGGCTAGACAGTCACATCTTCAATGGAGCAAACTAAACGGATTTTGCTGCCAACTTTCCTGACGTGTATATGTTACTAAATACATGCATTCTCAATAAAGTAACAATTCTGCAGCAATTTTGCAATGTGCCGTTCCTTTGCTATTCCCCTTGAAAATGCATGAATAAATGCAAACTGGGCATTGACATTGCCACAGTCAATGGGGTGCATTCCTGCACTGTCCAATCCAGTCCAACTGTCCAAGGGGCACTTTGTATACGTCTTGGTCAAAATGCATAGGCCCGCTCACCGCGTCAAGGTGGTGAAGAAAGGCGAGCTTTTGAGATCTGTTCACATTAGGTCAGTGTTGCATGGTGCTGTATCTGTGAGTTGGTGGGATCCAGTGCCAAGGGGGCTCAGCCTGACAGCGGGGGTGTTGTGCTGCTGGGTCTAACCACCTGAAGGTGCTGTGTTGCAGCAGCGGGCGTCGCCATGTGGCGCTGCTAGGGTAGTAGGGACCCACTTGAAACAGGGCATACTGATGTGGTGAGTGGGTTTATACATTGTGATCGAAAACGTATACAAGGTGCCTCATTGACATGTTTATTAATGACAATGGGGGCATATTGCTAGGATATGCCCCCATTGTCTGATAGGTGCGGTTCCCAGAGGTGGAGGTAGACTGAGAAAAGTAGTGGAGGGCGAACTTACGCATGCGCAGCCGCCCTCCATTCATTTCTATGGTGCCACAACTCTCCCCGCTCCATTTTCGCTGTAGGTGCGGGTCCCAGAGGTGGGACCCGCACCTATCAGACAATGGGGGCATATCTTAGGGATATGCCCCCATTGTATGTTAAGGGAATGCCCCTTTAATGCTGCTTTATAATAAATAATATTTCCAAGAGGAATAACAGACGACTGACACAAAGCAAAACAATTATACAACCTCTATCCACAGAATAAAAGATAATGATCTGATCGCTAGGGGTCCACCTCCTGGGACAAAAAGCAATCATGAGAAGAGAGGTATAAAAGGTGAATGGAGTGGTGATGCATATGAACGACAACCACTCCGTTCACTTCTATGGGACTGTCCAGTGCAGCGCTGCACTCACTACAGTCCCACAGTAGTGAATGGCGCATGCGCAGCACTGCTCAGTTCTCATGGGGCACTTCTACACCTCCGTTCCCATTATCTCTGGGGATCCCAATTTTTGGACCCCCATTGATCGAATATTTATCCATTCAGATATTTAGTATTGTCAGCGGTATAACCTCTTTAAAAAATACTTCATTTGATACAGTTAAAGGGATATTTCCATCTCAGCAATGCTATTAAATTTGATAGATAATGTGACTATTCTTCACCCAGAATCCACCATCTTGTATATGCCATGTTGTGGCCACCACCACGTCCTCGCAATAGCGGCTGCGCTTGTGCGGCTATATTCTGTTAGCGCACTATCCGCCCAATTCTTTGCACCTCTACTAAACCCTATGGAATGGCTGTGGGTATGCGCAGTAGCTGGGCGCAGCACCGGGGGCATCTAAATCTCCCCGCTCCCTGTTCTGATCGAGCAGGGGGTAATAGAGCCCACAAAGAGAGCGGGTAACAGCATGAGATGGGAACACCCCTTTAATTCCAAACTACAGGTAATGATATTTAAAAAAAATAAACTGGTTACATACGTAATTATTCATAGTCAGCAGGTTATTGCTTTATTCATAGCTACCTTGTAAATGGCTGGCAGGGAGGACTCATCAGGATCATATCAAATGACAAGGAGTCCAGCTCCGATAGTGATATTCCCTGGAACAACAAAGGAACAACCACAGTCAGCAAACGGGACGGCCAGACTGTAAAGCACCTGATCGTCCAGACATGGGGAGGGGAAGGGTACTATCCCTGTTAAAGCCTGCTTAGGCTATTATGCCCTGTACAAACCTCAATCATGGAGTGATTGCTCCAAGAAGGCCACCCTCTTCCAGGTACAAATACCAAGTCTCAGCCCAGGCCATATGCAACCAGCATGTCCTGAATGACAGCTCTAGGATTATTGTGCCCCTACTGGGAGAAGGAATGGACTCGCTGCTCCTAATAGCGATAACCTCAGGGACTCTTAACTGAAGAGTCAGGCTCTGGACAGTGGCGCCCTTTTCGGGGGGAGCACTCAGTGATTTCGGTTTATTGTGAGAATAATAGCATCACGCAGGGCTGAACAGGGATCGCACCCCAAAAGATAGCAGCCGCATAGGATGCCCTCCATCATTAGCTGTAGTCACTGGTGCAGCGCCACCTTACGGCAAACTAACCACAATTCGCACTGAAATCAATGTTTTGTCCGTGTACTGTATGCAATCAGCTGTTTGGATGTCAAGGAACCTGGTCGATTATATTTTGTAAGTGGGCTGGAGAGGGGTAGAGCCCCTGGGGAGGAACCATAGTGATTAAGAAATGTAGATGAGATGGCAGAGTAAGTTTTTTTTTAATAGTATCTTTTTATTAATTGATTTAACAAAAAGCATAACAGCACATCAATACAGACAATCATCAATCAAGTCCAGTACAAATCATAAATATGGGAACAATCATGACCGCACCTCAAGACCAGCGGTCAGGTCTGAAGAAAATATCCGGTTGAGGAGAAACCATACCCAACACACTATGCTTTAAGGATAGTAAGAGGTACTGCACACTCACACACTCAGTCACACACACCTTCATTGGTCGGAAACAAACCATCCAACATCTATGGTACCAAAGTTTGAGCTCCAATCCACGGGTCCCATATCTCCATGAAGCGGTCAGGGATCCCTCTTTTCTCATATACAAATTTATAAAGTTCGAGATCAGCATTAACTAAACGCACCCAATGTTGCAGCGTAGGAAACTTAGGATGTTTCCAGTTAAAAAGGATAACCTTCCTAGCATAATATAGGAGTATTCTATACAGCTTCCTGCCAAATTTAGTGGGAACAATCTCATTAACTACCCCCAACAAACTAGTGAGCTCAGTACATACATTGGGAAAGCCCAGTTTATCATTCAAATATTTATGAACCTCCTCCCAGTAGCTATGAATAATCGGACACTGCCAAACCATATGTAAAAAAGAACCATTTTCATTTCCACATCTAGTGCAGTGAGGGTTTGGCAATTTCCCCATTTTAAATAACCGCGCAGGAGTATAATAAATCCTATGGAGCCACTTAACCTGAATCAATTGATCCCTAGCACTTACCACTGTAGATCTCCATGTACAGCTAACTTCTTTAACATGTGCATCTTCTAGATCTCAAATATCCCTTTTCCATCTAACAAACGCTCTATCTATGGGGGAGTCCTGCAATGACATCAGGGACGCATACAGGGTCGACACAGGTTTGACCAAAGGAACCCTCCTAACCGCCGCCTCAATGGGACCACACTTCAGATTTAAAGGTCCTCTACCAAACTGAGCCTGACAGGCATGTCTGAGTTGAAAGTATCTGAATAAACAGCGCTGGGGCAAATTAAATTCTTGTTTAAACTAGCAAAGGTACTAAAGAGGCCCTTATCATATAACTGGGTAAGGTAACGCACCCCCCTCTGAGGCCAGAACTCAAACTCTTAAGGAGAACATCTCCGGAAGGGTCCCGTTTCTCCACAGAGGCAAATATGGTGACCAAATGATATCCGTCTCTTCAGGGTTACATCTCTGCCCCCATTTTACCCACATCTGCACCACAGCAGCCATCGATTGTGTGTAGTGTCCTGTAGATCTAGCCCCCCTCCTATACACCAGGTTCATAAGTGCCTCATAAGACCCCAACAAAGCAGCCTCTAACACTACTGCCGGATTACCCGAGTCGGCCCTTACCCACCACGCCGCATAGCTCAGCTGAACCGCCACATAATACATATACAGGTTTGGTAAGGCAAGCCCTCCCCGCAGGCAAGACGCCTGGAGGGTAGATCTCGCTATTCTGGGAGAAGACTTGTTCCAAATAAAGGGAGCAATCACTCTATCTAAAGTAGCAAAATGCCTTTTGGGGAGCAACACTGGGGCAGCCCTATATAAATATAATAGTTTTGGAAGAAGAATCATTTTTACCACATTGATTCGCCCAATCAAAGTTAAAGGCAGGTTTTCCCAAGCCTCCAGCTTTCGCGTAACAGATTGCACCGTTGGGACAACGTTCAAATCATAGAATTTCCCCATCTCCTTATGAACAACAATCCCCAAATAGGAAAATTGCTCCACGACTTGAAGCTTATTGTTCACCGATATACAAGCAGGGTCAACGTCGTCAACCAGACAGAGACTAGACTTAGCCCAGTTTACTCGGAGGCCTGAGAATCCACCAAAATGATCAACAACCTTTAAAAGGGTGTCCAAGGACTTCCCTGAGTCGGCCAGGTAAACCAACATGTCATCCGCGTACAATGACAGCTTTTCTGATATTCCAGCTATTTCCCAACCTTCTATACCTGAGTTAGAGGAAATGAGTATTGACAAAGGCTCCATGATTAATGCAAATAGCAGGGGGGAGAGAGGACAACCCTGTCTAGTGCCTCTACCCAAGGGGAAGGAGTCCGATGTATACCCATTTACCCTGACTCTCGCCCAAGGGGACCTATAGAGCATTCGTAACCAGCCCAAAAATTTCTCCGGAAAACCCATTCTAGACAGCACCGCCCACATAAATTCCCATTCCACTGAATCAAAAGCTTTTTCATTGTCTAGGGACGCAAGAGCCCTCGTACCCCTGTTATCATGCTTGACCTGAAGGTTAGTGAACAATCTCCTTAAATGCAGAGTAAGTTATACTGTTGTGGAGGTCCACAGACCGGTGCCACCAGCGTCAATCTATTACTGTGGCAAGCTGACAGTGGGGTGGATCGGCCTACCAGGGACGCCCGGCCAATGAGGCCCGGCATCGGTGTCATGTTCTTCCTGTCCATGTGTCCCCCGAGAAGGGTGCCTCACACACTTGTGGACCCTGGGAGGGTAAGCACGTCCATTGCACCTGAGGGACTCACCATCAACATGGACTTTAACTAGTGGACGGCCATATCCTGAGGGGCCGGGCTACATTATCCAGATCACATCCTAAGTATATCGTCACGCTGGATATGAGTTAAGCACATTGTGGATACTAGTAATACGACTTGCCGTTTAGAGCACCACTATATTGAAGATTGCCGTCTGTACCTTCTGGTACCAATCGTGGCCACGTGTGTGCTTTATATTCTGCCTTGACCTAACATCCATCTTTGATGGCCATATGTGACATGCACATGCCCGATATATCAAGACGTCTGGTACTCTTTTCATCCCTCTAGACCTCCCAGGAATATTATCTGGTCTAATCTTTTAATTATGTATGTCTTTTTTGACACCACCTGCTAGACGGCTATATTATGGAGATGCCAACATTGCTTGGGCCTCCCTCCGTCTGACAAGGTTTCTTTCTTTATTGATTTATCTTATTTGTATCCACCCCCTGATGATCCCACACCGTGGGGGAAACGCGTTGGGGCTGCACACAGACTAGATCTGTGACATTACTAACTATCACTTTTTTGGTGTCTTTAGGTTTATTTAATTGTAGTTTACTGCACCGTGTACCTGTTGGTCTTTTGTATCAACAGGGCTGCATACACTGTGCATTGTTTGTTATTGATCCTCCTTGTCCACGCCTACACCAGCCCACCATATATAATCATGGCCTCCAACAACCTTATCTAATAGGGCACATCAGGAGTGTCCAGTCAGGTTCGAGGACAGGGGGCCTCCACCATCAGGAGTCGCCCCTGGGCTCAGGGCCTAGTCTTAGGGTTTGTAGTTTAGGGCTATCTTTAACATACATTATGGCCTAATCACCTCGGTGGTCTGATGTACGCCTGGACATTTTGTGGACAATGTGTTTGTCGTAATTAGTAATAAAGTTTATTTATTTATATTTTTGCTAGGGTTATGCTGTAGCTGGACTAGGTCCTCACACACTTAGGCCTCTTTCACACGGGTGTCCCGGATTTGCTCCAGATGCGTCGTGTGTGCATTGCAGGAAAACTGCGACATAGGCACGCAATTGCAGTCAGTTTTGACTGCAATTGCTTTCCGATGTTCTGTTTTTTCGTGCGAGTGCAATGCATTTTGCACGCGCGTGAGAAAAAAACCTGAATGTGGTACACAGACCCGAACCTGGACTTCTTCACTGAAGTTCGGGTTTGGGTTAGGTGTTCTATTAATTTTATTATTTTCCCTTATAACATGGTTATAGTGGAAATTAATAGCATTCCTAATACATAATGATTACTAAAACGTGGATTGGATTGAGTGAAGAAGTCCAGGTTCGGGTCTGGGTACCACATTCAGTTTTTTCTCACGCGCGTGTAAAACGCATTGCACTCGCACGGAAAAAACTGAACATCGGGACGCATTGGCAGTCAAAACTGACTGCAATTGCGTGCCTATGTCGCAGTTTTCCTGCAATGCACACACGACGCATCTGGACCAAGTCCAGGACGCCCATGTGAAAGAGGCTTTACTCTCTGTTTTTTACCCCGCTTTATATATTACTCTGCTGTTTCTTCCTTGGTTCTGATGTCAGCTCTGGGTTTGACTTGGCCTGTCTGACTTGTGCACTTAGGTCAGGGACAGTCGCCCAGTTGGGGGCTGCCGTTTATTGTGGATCGTCCAAGGAGGTAGGGACAATGGTGTTGGTCAGGTCAAGTCTATTCTCTACCTGACACTATGGGGGTCATTTGCGATAAAAAATGAGGTGTATTTCTGGAGAAGATTACGGCGCAAAAGTTCTTTGTGCCGCAATCTGTGACTTTTCCCCGCTCATGCCATGTAATTTTCTATGCAAGGGAGCTGGCGTAGACTTAGAAGCCGCGCCTCTACCTAACTTCGGCAGATCCACCACTAGCGCAGGGCCTTATGAACACTGGCGTCTAAAATGCCGGTCTTAATAAATGACCCCCTATATCTCTGGAGAACTTGTCCTGTCCTGAATTGCACAGACAACCCACTGCTTTAAATAGACTCTCTGTAATTCTTAATTTCCACTATGAGGGCGAGGCAAGGAAATCAAACACTTGCTGCCAGATTTATCCACAGCTAATCACTACGGGTCTTACTATCGAGGAATTCTTGTAACCTGTACGGAGTACGGACTGCCCAAGGAACACAACCTCGTTAAATAGAAGGAGATTAGAAGTCAAGGGTTGAACAGTACTTGAATTTAGTGCATGCAGGTCCTTTAAAAGACTGGGTGCAGTAGACAAAAGCGCAGGGACAGTAAAGAGGTTGGGTGCTGGCTGTGGGAAAGTGGCCGTCTCCCCTTATACAGCAAGGAAATAACCCTCATGTAGTACAGAAGAAAATTACTACATAATTACTATTATTCAACGGTGTACTGCTTCAAATCACAAGTTACGTTCACAGTCCGGATCATTAATACAAGACATCAAGGTCAAGCAAAGATAATATACCGTAATAACCAAGCAGAAAGCAAAAGGAGATAAACTGCTAAGACAGCACATTTATACAGCAGGCAATAAAACGGGTCGGACAGGCTTATGTCGGGGCATAAAGGTACTAATACACTGCCAGATCAGCCAGGCGATTGTCGGGTGGGAAGCGTTTCTTACCGTCAATCGCCTGCTCGCTAGAGGAGTAGAGCGCTGTGTGTATTATAGGGACGAGCGATCGTTAATGCTATCGCTCGCCCCTATCCTTATCATTGTATGCCGGCAGCAGAGCACCTATTACACTGTGCGATCTGCCAATGGCAAACGAGGATTTTTAAACATGTAAAGACCCTATTACACCAACAGATTATCGCTAAGATGATCGCTAACAAGTGTTCGTAGTAACACTCGTTAGCAATCTGTAATACTGCCGCCCCGTTCATCGGGTAATCGGGATCTTTTAACATGTTTAAAAGTCCTTGTTTGCCCGCGGAAAATCTTGCTGTGTAATAGGCGCTCTGCCGCCGGCAAACAATGATAAGTATAGGGACGAGCGATGGCATTAACAATCACTCGTCCCTATACCGAGGAGGAGATTGTTGCTTGTAATAGTAGCAGTCTCCCCCTCCAGCGAGCAGGCGATTGACAGGAGGGAAAGCTTCCCTCCCAACAATTCCCTCCCTGTCTGATCTGCCAGTGTAATAGTACCTTTAAAAGATCACGATTACCCGACGAACAAGCGTTTGCTTGTTTCATTGGGTAATCGGCGGCAGTATTACACTGACAGATGATAGCTAACGAGCTAACTGTTATAACCCTGCCTGGTGGAGGATATGAAGGATTGCGCTTCTCATTTTACTACTTAGCCAATAAAGTTATAATTTTTTATTACACCGACTGTCATACAACCATGGCTTCTGGATTTCTTCCGCCCAGCGAACCCTAAACCAGCTGGGGACCCCACTGCAGAACCCCAACTTGGTCTCTATATAAACATCAGGTCATCCAAGGTTACGTCCCTGGCCGCAACGGGACAGATGTTTGTCATCAGGGTAAACGATACCAACACTGGGCCAAAATGGATGGGCAACCAGATTTACCAGAAATCAGTCCGTTGAACCCCAGAGATCCATCCACAGAACCACAAAATTTCATTTTGGGTACCAGTCATTTAGTATAGGCTACAAAGAGCTTAGCAAACAGCAGGAGGGGTCTGCCCCTGAGATCAGGCGTTTCTCCACTCCCCTCTTCTTGCTACCCTACTGTCTGGGTAGTGATGGTGGGGTAATAAAGGACTGAAGGACCTGCGGACGGTTTGGTTGTTGTCTGTAGCCGTGTAGACACACAGTTCTACAAGGGAGCTGTATAAATAAAGGGTAGGATTTTAAACCTAGACAATCTGTAAAGCTGTATTTTTAAAATGTTAGATGCACTTGATTAAAGGGGTTGTCCGGGACTTTGATACTGATGGCCTATCCTCAGGATAGGTCATGCCTATCTGATTGGTGGAGGTCAGACTCCCGGCGCCCGAATGATCACCCGCGGCACTCTGGAGTCAGATCACAGTTGCTTCCTCACAGTTTAAAGGGAACCTGTCGCCTCTACTATGCTGTCTTTGCTGAAGGTAGCATAGTATATTGACAGACCTGCTAATTTTACATTACTGCCAGGGCAAATCTGGAAGTGCACGCCAGCGCTGCGAGTAGAGAGGAGTCCGATGAGACTGGTGGCCCTGCCCTCCCCCTGACCATGAAAGGCAGTTTTTTATTATGCATAACATAAAAGAAGCCTGCCAGTCTTGGGCAGGAGGGACTCATCTCCCCCACAGCGCTGGCACGCGCTGCAAGGTTTGCACGGTCAGTGGCAGTGCTTTAAAAATACTAAATTCTAGCCCAAAAGTGACAGCCTGCTGAAATCAGTGGTTCTGTCGCTGTACTACACTGCTCTCGGTGAAAGGTTCCCTTTAAGAGCCGTCCATTGTATAGGAGCTGTGCTTTGCATTGCAGCTCAGGCCCATTCACTTGAATGGGAGTGGGACTGAGCTGCGCCTAGGCCATGTGACCGATGAACGCAACATCACAGGCCTAGGAGGAGACTGGAGCGCTCCGCCTCTTCAAACAGCTGCTGGGAGTCGGACCCCCAATGATCAGATGCTGATGACCTAGGCCTTCAATATCAAAATCTCAGATCACAGATAACCCCTTTAAGGGCTCATGCACATGATCACTGTTTTTTGCAGCTAGCACACTGACCCATTCTTGTCTATGGTGCCATGCATACGTCCGTTATTGTACTGGTATTGAGTAACAACATGCCTTATAGCACATTGTCAAGCAGGTCTGCATTCAGAATATCATGTCACGGTGACATCTACCAAAAGTGATGACTGCAGTTATTTCGGGCCGGCTTATCACTTCACCTTTGCACTGCAGTTACAATCGGTGCGCTTCACATTCTCTACCGGCCTCATGATGCAATATGTATGTCAGTGTATGGGACACAGCAGCTGTTCTAACTGCACATTATACAACACAATGACTATTCAGATTACTGCAAAGTGTATATCTAAGGCTACTTTCACACTTGCGCTTTCCCTTTCCGCTATTGATATCCGTCATAAGAGGAAAACGCTTCCGTTTTGTCTCCATTCATTGTCAAACTGAACTGAACCAAATGGAGGGCACTAGAATGCAGTTTGGTTGTGCTCCCAACGCTGCAAGCAGCGTTTTTCTGTCCGCGATGTGGTGCAAAGCAAGACGGATCAGTCATGACTCACAATGTAAGTCAATTGGGACAGATCCGTTTTCTCTGACACAATATAAAACGGATCCGTTCCCCTATTGACTTTCAATGGAGTTTATGACGGATCCGTCTTGGCTATGTTACAGATAATACAACCAGTTCCGTTCTTGACGGATGCAGACGGTTGTATTATCGTGACGGAAGCGTTTTTGCTGATCCATGACGGATCCTGCAAAAACGCTGGTGTGAAAGTAGCCTAACCTGCTGCAATGAGCTAATAACACCAGGGAAAGTGTGACCCCTGAGATTGTCCATTGATGTAACTACCATGTAAAATACGGTCATGATGAGTCTGCCACAATGGGAGGTTTGGTGTGGACGCCCCTATATCTATACACCCTAACAAGGCATGCCCACATTAAACACCACCTTTAAAAGGAGTTTTCCCATCTTATCATAAGGGTATACGTAGGATATGACATGAAAGTAGGATAGACGAGGGTCCTAATTCTCGGATGTCCATCTAGTGAGAGAATGTCTATGTGCGGCTGTGACAGGAGACGACTCGAGGGTCCTTACAGCAGCCAGACGATCCAGGTGGAGCTCGACTATTTTATTAATAATCCAACATAACGACGATATCTCAGTAAATGGCCTCAGCACATCTCCCCGGCCGGGTGATCATCACACACGGCCCCAGGCCGCGTGTACACACAGCTACAGAAACTACCACCCCCAACTTCCTCTACTTTGTCTTTTCAGATTTCCCTTTGGCTCATCAGCCCATGGGCAGCTAGGAGTGTGATCAATTACCAGCCCCCCACCCACCCTTCTAACTATCAGCATCTTCTGGAGGGTCCATGAGCAAAGGGTAAAAGGATCTATGCAGTCCTCCTCCACCACATTCCTGGTCCTGGACAATCGGCAGGATATTTACTGAAGCCCCCAGTAAGCAGATTTGCAGCCCCCTTCTCCCTGAACATGTGTAGGATAAGTGAGAAAAGGGATGCAAATGAGCTCTTCACAAGCTCTGCCTCTGATGCCACCAGATGTAAGGCAGCTATACTACAAGTCAATGTTCAACCCCTTAAATAGGTCTTGGAAAATTAGGGATAAGTGAGGTAGCAGAATCCAGAGTCACAATGAAGATGGGGGGGGGGAGGGGGTCGGGCACAGTGGTCAATCCATTACACCAACGAGCAGAAATACGCCAGACATGAGACCCCGCCACGGTGGCCTCTCTCTACTGACTTGACCGTTCCTGTAACTACTATAGACTGTAATGCAAAGAGCAGCAAGCATCCTCAAACTGCTCTCTCCTCTTGTTGGCCCCCATTGATCGTTTTGATTGATACAACGGAGATCACTGTGCCTCTTTCTCCCAAAATGTGGGGATCCTGGAGACGAGACATTTTGGACACACAGATATGCTATGGTCAAAATACCCCTTTAAATACAGCCTTTAGTTATCAGCACAGAAGAGAGATGAGAAGAGAGGCTACACAAGGACTGTTGAAAACGTCAAGACAGTAGAGCTGACACTTCTAGCCCCGGACCAGAACGGAGAGATCCGGTATTTTTCAGGCTCTACGTGTTAATTTGATATTTCCAGATCACTTCTTGCGTTTTGATCCTCCCTTGCTGAATAACGAAACCAACTCCTCACGTGTGAGAGCGCCTTTGTTTCATGGCTGCTTCATGCTCCATCATAGAACATGCCCGGCAGCTGAAGGTCAGCAGACTATAAAAATTTATGGCTGCTGACTTTCCTTTTTTTCTTACAATTACCAGTTAAGTTCCCAAGTATCCTGTTTCTCCATGTATTCTGGTTGACGATTAGTACATGTCCACATCTACTGGAAATGCTGCGAATCAGCATGGAAAACGCCCAGTGAAACACAGCGGCAACAAAGCAGATAAAATCTTGACAAATCTTATCTGTATGCTGCTGAAAATATCCCAAAAGTTTTTCTCAGAGGCTCTCTCATCTTCTGTGGTCTTTCTTCTATCCTGATTTTTTATTTTATTTTTTTATTACATTATTTATTTACCGTATTTTAATTCGTTCACACTTCGTTTGTTGGTTAAAGGTGAATTGCGTTTTGGATTCCGTTACCACGGACCATAACGCAATTCTATGACGGAATGCATAAAGGCATTCCGTTATTCATTCCGTCATAATAGAAGTCTATGGGCTGCATAACAGATCCGTCCCGTTACGCAGGGGAGTCTTCTCCTGCATAACAGAAACGGGATGGATCCGTTATGCAGGCCATAGACTTCTATTATGACGGAATGAATAACGGAATGCCTCTAAAGGCATTCCGTCATAGAATTGCGTTATGGTCCGTGGTAACGGAATCCATAACGCAATTCACCTTTAACCAACAAACGAAGTGTGAACGAATTTCATAAGTGGAAATTCACTCATCTCTAATTACAACCCAACTGACTCCAGGACTCTTCTGTGGCACCCAGGACAGGGCTATTGTGAGTAATACAGAGGATGTGTAGGGCTGCTACATGACAAACTAACCTACCGCCACCCAAGAGGAAGCAGTGCAGGGTCAAGCTATACGCAGGAGAACGATGGACACTGTTACTATATAGAAAGCAAGGAAAACACACGTACCTCTATAGACTTGGGCCATAATGGAGTAGAAGGAAAGTTGTGCTTGTAGACCTCATTGGCGGTGGTGTTGACGTCCACAGCTGCCACGACTTCAGCAGACACCCCACTTTCTGAAACAGACATAAGGTAATCAAAGATTAGCAATCATCCTCGTGAAATATTACGGAATTGCAATACAAGAGAGTTAGAGGCTGTGGGCGTCCCCCTGACCGGCACCTCTCTCGACCCAGCTCTGTGCAGGTTCTGCAGGACCATTCACATGTCCTTTCAGAGTGATCAGCAACTGACAGAATGCCCAAGCCATATTTCAACACTAGTTTAGGTGGGAAAACTCCTTCAAAGTGGCATTGCAATCCTACATATTTTTGAGCACCTTGCTCGATGGAATGGGGTCTCAAGATATCTCCGTTCTTCCATCGGATGGGGCTGCCAAGGATGGGTCATCAACTGATCAGACATTCATGATCTGTGAGTATGCCATACGTTTCTGAGATGGGAATAAAACCCTTTAAAAGAGTTGTCCAAGTCAATATTTTATTATACTTCTCTACAGTACATTCTTGTGATTTACTAATATATATAAACTGCTGCTTATTTAACAGGTTATGGTCATAGCATTGTTTCCATAGTAAGCTATGTGTCCTATGTGGAGGTAGCACACCTGCACAGGTGAGGGTATACTGACACCTAGTGAGCAAGTTCCTCATCATCCACCGCTCCTTCTACATATTACTGTTGTTCTTAAAGTCGCTGAATAAGGATGCAATCGGTAAAGGAGGGAGGAACTGCAGAGATTTCAAATGGAAATGGATTGAAGCACAAACGTCATCTGGACAACGCGTTTCAAGACTGGACTGTTCTCTTCCTCAGGATCAGTACAATCCGTTCTTGAAAAGGGTGTCCAAATAAAATTTTGCGTTCCGTCTATTTCCATCTGGAATCTCTGCAATTCCTCATCCTAGAAACGCGATATGGACCTACCATTACCAATCTCCAATCATCCGGAAAAAAAAAAAAAAAAAAAAAAAGAGAGTGGTGTAACTAGGACGGACTGGGCTCCACAGCAAATTTTTGGAAACAGGCTCCCTCCAACCAACAACCCCCTCCTTCTGTGCTGTGGCTAGTAAAGATTGCCCTCTCTCAGACCAGGCCCGGCAGGCACTCAGTCCTTTTCCTACATGTATATAGTGTATGTCATGTCACTGTATAATACTGTTGAGGGGGCTCTGGCAATAAAATCTTTCAGCCATCTTCCCGAGCGGGCCCTGTAGCAGCAACTTCCCCTGCTTCTACTATAGCTGTGCCCCTGCTGCAATGAAAAGGCAAACAAGGACTACAAATAACAGCACACTGCCATGCACAAAGCCACCTTGTCGTTGGTAGATGGGCCCAACACAATTTAGATATAAAATGTGCGCAAAGAGCTTCTATTTTTCATATAGTAGGTATAGCAGTGATGCAGTTTACATTTATTCATGTTTCCGGTGTTTGCATGTGTCTTTACCCTACCTTTACCCATTGTATCATAACTCAAGCTCCCTCAACAGTATCCAGAGTGCTGGAGAAAGCAGCAACCAACAGGATTACAAATTTGACTATGCTCATACTACAGTTGTTCCTGCTTATGCACCATATACCATAACAGGTAGGCACGCAATGCATTTGGTCAAAGATGGTGCCCGTCACTCCCATGCAGACTATACTACTATAAGGTGTGCCATGTATTTTTACCTCTTTCACATTCCCAAACTGACTGGCAGACTTTGCTATGTGGCCTGTGGGCAGCACTGGAGGCTTTGTAATCAGGGGCAGCATGGCAGGCACTGTCGTGGGGTAGCATAAAACGCTTTGTTATGAGGACAGCATGGAAGGCTGATGTGGAGGAGCAGCATGGCGGACTACTATGGGGGCAATGTGGATGGACGTACTGTCATAAGACGCACTGTGTCTATTTTGGGGAACTGAAAATGTCACTGTGTTGGGGGCACTGCAGCATCAAAAACATTTGTGTGTGTGTGACCAGAGAAAGGGATTTTGGCTTACTAGAGAGGGCAGGGTTTCCTGTAAAAAAAAGCCAAAGATGTCCACCAGCAAACTTTGTAAATGCTATTGTGGCTGAAAAATATTCATGGTGGTCTGGGCCAGGTGGAGAACAAAGAGAACAACTGCATTTAGAGAACAAATCAACTACGAGCAACATTCCTCCAACCTTTCACCAGACTAATAGAAGCATAGTAGCAGGACTCAATGGGAGTGCTGTCCATCTCACAATCAAAACAAAAAAGGTGTAGTTCCAGCACCGGAGCCGATCGGCAAAGTTTCTTGGTGTCAAACCCCCACCGATGTGATATTAATGACCTGCCCTGGGGACAGGTCATCAATTGTTTAATCCTGAAGATCCAATTTAAGATGTATTGTAGGAAAAATGGAAGTGTCCCCCCTAACTGCTGGGTGTGGTGTGTATTCTACATGCAAGCTCTGACCATAGGCTATAAGAGTTACAGATCTTCAGTATGTAAGTGCAGGCGACGGCTCAGAAGCCACAAGCACGGATGTGATTAGAGAATGTAGTATTATATCTCTATGGCTGACTGGGAATTTGGAGGTTTCATTACAGATCACTGTCCAGAAACAGTAAATTCCTATTAACCCGCTGAAAACCTCACATACCAATGTCAATGAGTCACCGCGCTTAATCTTCATGCCCATACTCCTACAATGGGGGGACTGAGCACCGCGCTCTCCCTGACCTTGGAAATTAGCAAAAACAGCAGCTCTGGAGATTCGGGAAGGACGCTGTATAACTCCTTTATGACATCCCAGTTATCTATGAATTGGAGCTGGGGGCTTAGGGCGAGGGGCTTGGGGATGAAAAATGTAATCTTATAACAGTACAGTTTTCTATAGCGTCCCCTCACAGTGGGATGGATTGTCCTTGGTTATAATAGTCGCCTGTTCTCCATTATTTTTGAAGTGGGAACAATTCGGTCATTGATACATGTCCAAGTAAATGTTACGGGAGAATTTCGAAGCCTATGGGATCATCCCTTACGAAGGAATACGATTATTGCGAAACACTTCGGGAGTTTTTTGGGGCATCCATAGAGGCGTGTGACGTCACACAGAAGCTCTCTCACAGCAATCACTTGCCGGCTTCCCCACGTGCACGCTGGCTACCGGCCGGAGCAGCGCGCGATTGTTGGGTGCAAGCAAGAAGCAGCAGAGGAGGTAACATCGTGCTCCTATAAAGAGTAGGAACAGAGTCATCTTCTCCCTTCTTTATGTCCACAACGGCAAGTACATCTCTTTAATTGTTGAATCTTCTAGAGGAAGGTGTTGTAATCCGCGAGGTTACTACTTTGTATTTCTTAAGACTTCTGATAGTTTGCTACAATGTATCAGAGCAGGTAAAATGTGGTCAGTCTGGAGTCCAGACTGAGTAGCTCACAGAAAACTGTCTCTACTGGATACAAATAAAGCAAATCCTCCTCTGGGAGAAATATTAGGGCCATGCAGGTTTTCAGCCTCCCGATATTAAGAAAGATGTTCTCATTCATTAACAGTTTAAAAGATCCAGACGTGCTTGAAAGATGTCTATACACTGCTCCCAAAAATACAAAGAAGAGACAGAAGCGCTTGAAAGAAATGTGGTGGGCACCAAGAGACCACTCCATAAAGCCCACCGAGCCAGAAAGTCCTGTACTCGCAACACTTTGTCCAGAGGTCCTTCTCAGCTGGATATGGAGGGCATTATACAACCCTACAAACTTGGTTTCAGGCAACTGCATGGTGGGTGCGCTAGACACCCACTGGTTTAACCCTTTATGAGAAGGGATGAGCGAACTTGTGTTTCAAGTTCGGCGTACAAGGTTCGGGTTATCTAAGAATTCCGTAATGGATTCCACTACCACGGACCATAGCTTATGGTCCGTGGTTTGCGGAATCCAGGTGGCGGATTGGCCATAGACCCTACAGGGAAATTTCCCGGTGGGCCGATGCCTAGGAGGGCCACCCAAGCCCTCCTCGCAGCCACTAGCCAGGTTTATCATAAACTGATTCTCTCTTACGCACCTGGCCAGCCGCTGCAGGTGCCCGAGCTTGCATAAAGGTGGCCATACGACTACGCTAAAAGTCAGCCGAAATTGCCAATTTTTGCCAAACTGGCCATCCATCATTGTAAATTTAGAGGGAATGTTGATTAGCAAGAGCACACAGCAACTTCTGTCCACCAAAGATGTGAACAGCCAAGTTGGAACAGTTTGGCTTTGGTCGGTCAAAGCTACATGCGTATCTAGTGACCAGCTGAATTCAGTCAATCTACTATTATGCTCAAGGACCAGGAGATCACCTTATTCCCTGGTCGATTAGTTTAGTCTGACAAGTTGTTGGTGGGATCATTCGTCCAAGTCACGACCGATCTCAGGGATTTCTTTCTTCTATTACTGTTACTATTTGCCCAATTAAGGACCCCTCAGGACCAATGTCGTGGGGTACGTTGGACCCAAAAAATAGACAGCATCACTACACCATGTTGATGGCCATTATAATGCTTTTACCAGGTACATGAAATGCACTGGACGCATTGGTGAGGGTGAAGAATGTGCAACCAACAGGAGAAGCGTTAATATCTGCACCAACTCGAATAATAAAGCTTCTTCTTCTAGACCGTGGCTATTAGTGAGGATGAAAGTGAACGGTTTCAGATCAAAGCAATGCAATTTGGCAGTAAATGGACGTAATTTAGGAACACAATGACCATGGTGTACAAATATGGAGAGGATGACGGCCAAAGATGACAAAACACGGTTATTGAAGGAGACAATCACCTCGAGTCTAGTCAGATAGTGAAGGACTAAAGCATTGTGGTTGTCACTTTCCACCCACCACACAGCATCTAGGATGTCAGCAGACGTCGTGTCAGGATTCTGAGCTATTGGTCCCAAATTTTAAAAAGAGTTTTCTAAAATACTGACAGCTATGGCTCACATATTCAAATTCACTTGAATGAGGCTGTGCTCTATTTCCACAGTGGATGGACGGACCCATGTTGTGCAGAGAAACTCTCAAATCCAGGGATTGGCCAGGGTTTGAGATTAGCATATTTATACAATGCATTTGCAAAGTCTTCAGACCCTTTCACTTATTTAATAATTTGTTATGCTGTGGCCTTGTGCTAAAATGAAAAAAAAAAATAATTACATTTTCCACATCGTTCTGCACTAAATTCACCATAATGACAAAGTGAGAACAAATTGTGAGAAATCTAAGTTATTGAACAGGAAAACTAAAATCTTGCATTGACATAAGTATTCAGCCCCTTTACTCAGGACTTAGTTGAAGCCCCTTTGGCAGAGATTACAGCCTCCAGTCTTCTTGGGCAGGATATCACAAGGTTTACACCTGGATTTGGGGATTTTATGCCCTTCTCTGCAGATCCTCTCAAGCTGTGTCAGGTTGGATGGGGACGATTGGTGGACAGCCATTATCAGGTCTCTCCAGAGATGTTAAATTGTGTTCAAGTCAGGGCCCTGACTGGGTCACTCAAGGACATTCACAGAGTTGTCCCCACAGAGTTGTCCTGTGTTGTCTTGGTTGTGTGCGAAGGGTCATTTGACTTGTTGGAAGGTGAACCTGCGGCCTGGTCTGAGGTCCACAGCACTCTGGATCAGGTTTTACTTAAGAATATCTCTGTACTTTGCTCCATTCAGCTTTCCCTCAACCCTGAACAGTCTCCCTGTCCCAGCCTCTGAAAAAACACCCCCCACAGCATAATGCTGTCACCACTATGCTTCACTGTAGGGATGATATTGGACAGGTCATTAGGAGTGATGAGCGTCAGGGGCAATATTGGAATTCACCATATTTCGCGAATATTTGGGCAAATATTCGTCATATATTCGTGATCTCCAATCATTATTTTCTTGATTGCGAAAATCGGCAATTCTCGAAGTGCCAATATTCGCGATTAGAATATTTGCGATTAACACTAGTCATGAGCAGTGCCTGACTTCCTCCAGACATGACGCTTAGAATTGAGGATAAATGGTTCAATCTTGGTTTCATCAGACCAGAGAATCTTGCTTCTTGCAATCGGAGAGTCCTTTATGTGCTTTTTGTAGACTCCAGTCGGCTTTCATGTGTCTTTTACTGAGGAGGGGCTTATTTCTGGCTGACCTTCTGGAAGTTTCCCCCATATGCACAGGATCTTTGACCATTGGGTGCGTGGTCACCTCTTTCCCCGAGGCCCTTCTCCTCCGATTACTTGATGGGGTGGCCAACTCTTGCAAGTGCCCTGGTTGTTCTAAACTTCTTCCATTTAAGAATTATGGAGACCACTGTGCTCTTGGGAACTTTCAGTGCAGCAGAAATATTTTTCCTCCTCATGGCTTGGTTTTTTGCTCTGATATACATTGTCAGCAGCGAGACCTTATATAGACAGCGCTGTGTCTTTTCAAATCTGGTCCAATCAGCTGAATTTACTACAGGTGACTCCACTCAAGGTGTAGAAACATCTCAAAGATGATCAAAAGAAATAGGAGGCCCCAGAGCTAAACTTCAGTTGTCATAGCAAAGGGTCTGAATACTTATGTCCATGAAAAAACATTCTGCTCTCACTTTGTTATTATGGTACTAGGTATTGAGTGCAGATCGATGAGGTAAATCTTGATTTATTTTTTTATTTTTTTATTTTAGTACAAGGCCACAATAAAACAAAATGTGAAAAAGGTGAAAGGGTCTGAAGACTTTCTGAATGCTCTGTAAGTCATAGGAAAACCCAAATCCCTCTGTCTTGGCTGGGCTAGGGCAGCAAACTGAGCCTTTGCCCGAGGTGAAATAGCCTGCCCTTTCCATTAATGCTTACATTGATTTCGATGGTACTTTTTATAGTGAAGTCCTGTGTGGTGGTTGTACCATCTTTACCAGTTGTTCCAGTCCAGTCAATCAACGTAGAGTGACACAACATGAAATGCACAGGCAGATTACCGGGTAGATATCGGTTATCCCAAGGACTGTCCCAATCACTGGGGCTAGCCCTTCTCTTGTGATACCGCAGTCGCTATTGATCGTCACATTACAAGAATTAAATTGTTGTGTTATGGCAGTGCGTGTGGAATCACTGTGTCAACCAACAGATGTGACTTGAGGCCACTCCGAAGGGAACTATCCTGGCAGTTCCCTGGGTTTCACCCTTTAACCACTGTACAACGATCTGGACTTCACTGCAGGGAAACTACCAGTTTGCTACCTCCTGGAGTAGTCTGTATGGATGACAACAGACCCGTGGAGGTCAGAGACACTGGTGCAGAGCACTGAGGGTTCAGGGAAAATCGCAGACAGGGACAGGCCGAGATCAGGGCAGGCAGAGTACATTCAATATGGTTACCAACGGGCAGGATACTAGCAACCTAGGGAACCCATTTCTCAGATACATTCCCACAGGGAAAGGTGACTAAAGCCAGGGTGGGAGCCAGAGAAATTGCATGTGCACCCTACGGGCAGCAGAGGCAGCAGAGGTGGCTCTGGCAGGAAGCGGGCTGCAGTATGCGAGAAAAGGACGGCGCAATTCGGGCAGCCAGGCCCACTGGGAAAGAGGAGGAGCAGCGGGTCTGAACCACAAGAGCAGGGGGGCTGCTGTGCCCACTAGGAATACTGGAGCGACGGTGGGCATGGGCTGCCAAACAGAATGTTTCTTTTTTCTGGACAACTTATCCCTGAAACACGGACAGCCAACGATTTTTACGGACAAATGGGAAAACCATGATAAATGATAAAGATTATAAGTAATTCAGGTCAATGGCTCATTATACTGACAAGATCACCAGACGGGAGCTGGAAAATAATCAGAATCACCACCAAAATCATGGACACATCTATGTTTTTTTTTACGGACATGGAAGAAGGTCGCCCATTTTTACAGACTGTCTGGAAATGTCTGGACGGCTGGCAACCCTGGAGAGTATGATAATTACACCAAATAGCATCGGGGGTGATCCCATCATAAGCCCTTCCAGAAACAAACACGTGATCGGTGCGGGTCCTACCGCCGCCTGGTCACCGATTCTGTATTTAAATATAATCATATACAGGTCTATTCTTCTTATACAGAGGCCAGGGCTCATTCTATACATGTATATTCTTATACAGAGGCCCGGGCTCATCCTATACATGTATATTCTTCTTATACAGAGGCCTGGGCTCACTCTATACAGGTCTATTCTTCTTATACAGAGGCCCGGGCACATTCTATACAGGTCTATTCTTCTTATACAGAGGCCCGGGCTCATCCTATACAGGTCTATTCTTCTTATACAGAGGCCAGGGCTCATCCTATACATGTATATTCTTATACAGAGGCCTGGGCTCACTCTATGCAGGTATATTCTTATTATACAGAGGCCCGGGCACATCTATACAGGTCTATTCTTCTTATACAGAGGCCCGGGCTCACGCTATACAGGTCTATTCTTCTTATACAGAGGCCCGGGCTCACTCTATACAGGTCTATTCTTATTATACAGAGGCCCGGGCTCACTCTATACAGGTCTATTCTTCTTATACAGAGGCCCGGGCTCACTCTATACAGGTCTATTCTTCTTAGTACAGAGGCCATGGCTCACTCTATACAGGTCTATTCTTCTTATACAGAGGCCCGGGCTCACTCTATACAGGTCTATTCTTCTTATACAGAGGCCCGGGCTCATTCTATACAGGTATATTCTTCTTATACAGAGGCCCGGGCTCATCCTATACAGGTCTATTCTTCTTATACAGAGACCAGGGCTCACTTTATACAGGTCTATTCTTCTTATACAGAGGCCCGGGCTCATCCTATACAGGTCTATTTTTCTTATACAGAGGCCAGGGCTCACTCTATACAGGTCTATTCTTCTTATACAGAGGCCCGGGCTCACTCTATACAGGTCTATTCTTATACAGAGGCCCGGGCTCACTCTATACAGGTCTATTCTTATACAGAGGCCCGGGCTCACTCTATACAGGTCTATTCTTATACAGAGGCCCGGGCTCATCCTATACAGGTCTATTCTTATACAGAGGCCAGGGCTCATCACACAGCCGTCCCCCGCGCCAGGCCCGGGCTCCGGTTACCTGACAGGCCGCAGTGCATGCCTCCGATGCCGCTGTACAGCTCCAGCACCCGCAGCGGCGCCATCACCAGATCCCGCGGTCTCTGCGGCCTGCACGCCGCTCCCTCCTCCTCCAGAGCCCGGGCACTTCCGTGTGAGGCCGCCCGACGGAGGACTCGCTCCCCGGGGCTCAGCTCTGTGTGACCTATGACGAAGCCTAGCTCCGGGCCATGACTGGGGATATGGCGCTACACCATTCTGTCAGTGTGGCAGTATTATCATATGGCGGTACTCCCAGCTCTGATGCTGGCACAATGCAGGGATGAAGGCGAGGGCCCCTGATGTGCCCCATCTTGTCATCTGCTGCCACTCACTCTCATTAGGGCACGTATTAGTGAAGGTTCATTAGGCAGGTCCTCCTATAAATACTGCAAGAAGCTCAGGAGTGTCCCTTTAAGGGCTCATGCACACGACCGTATGGCTTTGGCCTCCTGCACACAGAACGCGTGCGCCCCGTTGCCGTATTGCGGACCCACAATACATGGGTGTCGACCTATTCAATTCAATGGGTCCGGAGATGCGGAACGGAAGCACAGAACAGAACCCTACAGAAGCACTACGGAGTGCTTCCGTGGGGTTTCATCCCGTACTTCCGTTCCGCAAAAAAGATAGAACATGTCCTATCTTTTTGCGGAACGGCCGGATCGCGGACCCATTAAGGCTACTTTCACACTAGCGTTTTGGCTTTCCGTTTGTGAGATCCGTTCAGGGCTCTCACAAGCGGCGCAAAACAGATCAGTTTTGCCCTAATGCGTTCTGAATGGATAAGGATCCGCTCAGAATGCATCAGTTCGCCTCCGTTCAGTCTCCATTCCGCTCTGGAGGCCGACACCAAAACACTGCTTGGTGTTCGCCTGACTATGCGGAGCCAAACGGATCCATCCTGACTTACAATGTAAGTCAATGGGGACGGATCCGTTTTGACTTAGGCTACTTTCACACCTGCGTTCAGGTGCCGCTCGTGAGCTCCGTTTGAAGGGGCTCACAAGCGGCCCTGAACGCAGCCGCCTGGCCCTAATGCATTCTGAGTGGAGGCGGATCCACTGAGAATGCATCCGCCTGCCAGCGCTCAGCCTCCGCTCCGCTCAGTGAGCGGACACCTGAACGCTGCAAGCAGCGTTCGGGTGTCCGCCTGGCCGTGTGGAGGCGAGCGGATCCGTTCCGACTTATAATGGAAGTCAATGGGGACGGATCCGCTTGAAGATGACACCATATGGCTCAATCTTCAAGCAGGATCCGTCCCCCATTGACTTTCAATGTAAAGTCTGAACGGATCCGCTCAGGCTACTTTCACACTTAGAAAATTTTTCTAAGTTATAATGCAGACGGATCCGTTCTGAACGGAGCCACCGTCTGCATTAATATGAGCGGATCCGTTCAGAACGGATCCACTCGAACGCTAGTGTGAAAGTAGCCTTAGACTTTAAAAAAAAAAAATTTAAGAATAATGCAAACGAATCCGTTCTGAACGGATACAAGCGTTTGCATTATCGGTGCGGATCCGTCTGTGCAGATACAAGACGGATCCGCACCGAACGCAGGTGTGAAAGTAGCCTAAAGTGAATGGGTCCGCGATCCGCTGCGGCTGCCCCACAGACGGTGTTCGTGCATTGCAGTTTTTCCGTTCCGTTTTCCATATGGCTATAGCATATACAGTAATTACATAGAAAAAATTGGGCTGGGCATAAAATTTCCAATAGATGGTTCCGCAAAAACGGAACGGATACGGAAGACTTATAGAGTACATTCCGTATGTGTTGTTTTTTTTTTTTTTGCAGACCCGTTGACTTGAATGGAGCCACGGAACGTGATTTGCGGGCAATAATGGGAAATGTTCTATCTTTGAACGGAACGGAAGTACAGAAACGGAATGCATACGGAGACACTTCAGTTTTTTTTGCTGACCCATTGAAATCAATGGTTCCGTATACGGTCCGCAAAAAAAAAAGGAAGGGCTATGGAATGAAAATACGTTTGTGTGCATGAGGCCTAAGGGCTCATGCATATGCCCGTTTTTCACGGATCCGTTGTTCCATATCTGAGTTTTTTTTTTCTCTTATTTAAGTCCTCTTCTGTTCCGTTATTCCACAAAACATATCCATATGGTTTCCGTATTTGATCCGTTTTTTGCGGATCGGAAACGGAAACAGTAACTTATTAATCACCAAACACATGAGCAATATGGACTGGGCATAGCATTTCTACAGTATGGATCCGTAAAATACGGATGTGTTTTCCGTGTGCGTTCTGTATTTTTTGCGGACCCATTGACTTGAATGGGGCCTCAACCGTGATTTGCAAACAATAATAATAGGACATACGGAAATAGAATGCACAGGGAGTAACTTCCTTTGTCTTTGCGGACCCATTGCGGAAAGAAAATACGTTCGTGTGCATGAGCCCTAAATCAGAGAAACGTAAAAAAAAAAAGGAAATTTCTATCTCCGTGTATCTCAAGGTTTTCTTACATGACGCGAATAATCGGAAATAATGGATAAACTCCAGGGCGTCGGTGTGCGGGTTTATCTGGCGGCATTCCTGGTATTTTATGATTGTCACTGCCGCGGTGACTTATTATAAGAGGGCACGCCCCTTCTTGTTAGCCCTGGTATGGGTTTAAGACCACCAGAATGCTGTTTTGGAGGGGTTAGGGGTTTGGTAGGGTAGCTAGGCCGCATTGACGTTACCTTCATAATGGCTTCATGGCCGCAGAATGGCACGGAATCTCTATGGGTGTAATGTGACTGCGTCCCCCGGCCATTAGACGACGTAGCCACGTGATGGCGTATCTATGGGGAGAGGATCATTGTGGCCCCCAGTCATTAGACGACATTGCCACATGGTGACTTCCTCAGACGATCAAATTGTTAGGCTACTTTCACACTAGCGTTTTTGTTTTCCGGTATTGAGTTCCGTCACAGGGGCTCAATACCGGAAAAAAACGCTTCAGTTTTAGGGCTCGTTCACATGACCGCAGGTGTCCTGTTCCCGTATTGCGGACCGCATTTGCGGATCTGCAATACACGGGCACCATTCCGTGTGCATTCCGCACCACGGATGCAGAGCAATTCACTTCAATGCGTCCGAAAAACCGGAGATGTGGAATGGAAGCACGGAATGGAATACTACGGAGTGCTTCCTGGGGTTCCGTTCCGTGCCTCCGCACCGCAGAAAGATAGAACATGCTCTATCTTTTTGCGGAACGGAGGGATCGCGGACCCATTCAAGTGAATGAGTCCACGATCCCCATACGGCTGCTCCACGGAGGGTGCCCGTGCATTGCGGACCGTGTGTGAACGAGCCCTTATCCTAATGCATTCTGAATGGAGAGCAATCTGTTCAGGATGCATGAGTTCAGTCCTTCTTACGTTTTTTGGACGGAGAAAATACCGCAGCATGCTGGAGTTTTACTTCCTACCAAAAATACTGAACACTTGCCGGAATGTCAGATCCGGTATTAATTTACATTGAATTGTATTAGTGCCGGATCCGGCATTTAGTGTTCCGGCAAAACGGATCCGGCTTTCCGGACTGTGCAGACCTTTAAAAAAGCAAAAAAAAATTAATACCGGATCCGTTTTTCCGGATGACACCGGAGAGACAAATCTGGTATTTCAATGCATTTGTCAGATGGATCCACATCCGGATCTGTCTGACAAACGCCATCAGTTTGCATCCGGATTGCCGGATCCGGCGGGCAGTTCCCGTCCCTGTCTCTAGAATGGGACTCCCAAAGTGGGCGGAGAGCAGCGGGGCGTGCACAGCCGCCCTCCAATGGAATAGCACTGGCTCGGCTATCTCCGGCAGTCCCATAGAAGTGAAGGGAGAGGTGGTCTCACTTGCATGGCGCACTCTCCATTCATTTCTATGGAACTTCCATAAAGAGCCAAGCGCGCGCACTCCGCTATTTATGGAACTCCCATAGAAAGGAATAGAGAGCACTCCACACATGTTAGGGGGCACATGTTTCAGGGGCCGTTATGGAGAAACGTGCTCTGGGATGGGAACCTATCTGACATTGGTGTCATATCCCCTTTTAGGGCATCATATCCCCGATGGGTGACGAGGCAGCCCGATGCCTGCCTTCTACAGAGGCTGAGGAGATCCAGCCCCAGGCCCGGTCTCCTAGGCAACCTGTTAGTGTATTACTCTGTGTAATGTATGTACAGATGTATAGTAATGCATTGCAGAGGGGATCAGACCCTCAGAAGTTGAAGTCCCAGAGTGGGACAGAAATAAAGTGTAAAAAAAAAGCAAAAGAAAAGTGTTTTTAATAAAAAAAAAGTTTCAAGTAAAAAAAAAAACCCCTTTCCCCTGATTTTATAATAAAAAATTGAAAAAGAAAAAACACACATATTAGGTAACGCCGCAGCCGTTATGACCGGCTCTATAAATATATTACATGATCCACCCCATCTGATAAACACCATAAAAATAAAAACTGTGCCAAGAAAAGCCATTTTTGTCACCTTACATCACAAAAAGTGCAACACAAAGCGATCAAAAAAGCGTATGTCCCACAAAATGGTATCAATAAAACCGTCACCTCATCCCGCAAAAATACATAATAAAATTGCTCAGAAAATAAAAATTCTATAGCTCTCAGAACATGGAGACATTAAAACATAATTTTTTGTGTTTCCAGTATGCTATTATTGTATTAAAGTGAAATAAATACAAAAAAGGATACATATTAGGTATTGCCGCGTCCATTACAATCAGCTCTATAAAAATATCACATGATCTAACCCCTCAGCTGAACACCGTAAAAAAATAAAAACAGTGCCTTACATCACAAAAATTGCAATACCAAGCGATCAAAAAGACATATGCCCCCCAAAATAGTACCAATCAAACCATCACCTCAACCCGCAAAAAATGAGACCCTACCTAAGACAATCAGTGAAAAAATAATGGAGACACTAAAATATGATTTGATTTTTTTTTGCTTCAAAACTGTATTATTGTGTTAAAGTGAAATAAATAAAAAATAAAAAAAGTAGACATATTAGGTATTGCCGCATCCGTAACAACCTGCTATATAAAAATATCACATGACCTAACCCCTCAGGTAAACACCGTAAAAAAAATAATAATATTTTTGGTCACCTAACATCACATAAAGTGCAGCACCAAGCGACCAAAAAGGCATATGCCCCCCAAAATAGTACCAATCAAACTGTCACCTCATCCCAGAAAAAAATTTGATCCTAACTAAGACAATCGGTTTTTTGGTTTAAAGAATACTATTATTGTGTAAAACTTAAATAAATAAGAAAATTTATACATATTAGGTATTGCCACTTCCGTAACAATCTGCTCTATAAAAATGTCGCATGAGCTAACCCCTCAGGTGAAAGCTGTAAAAATAAATAAATAAAAACTGCCAAAACCGTGCCCCATAAAAATGTAGTAATCAATGATCAAAAAATCATATGTACTCAAAAATGGTATCAATGAAAACATCAACTCTTCTTGCAAAAAACGAGCCCCTTCACAAGACGATCGGAAGAAAAATAAGGCGTTCAGAAAATGGAGACACAAAGACATAATTTTTTTTTCAAAAATGCTTTATTATGTAAAACTGAAAGAAACAAAGAAAGTAGACATATTTGATATCATTGCGTCCATAACAACCTGTCTATAAAAATAGTGCATGATCTAACATGTTGTAAAAAATAAAAACGGTGCTAAAACAGCCATTTTTTGGTTACCTTGCCTCACAGAAAACGTAATATAGAGCAATTAAAGATCATATGTACCCCAAAATAGTACCAATAAAACTGGTACCTTATCCCCTAGTTTCCAAAATGGGGTCACTTTTTGGGAGTTTCTACTGTAAGGGGGCATCAGGAGGGCTTCAAATGGGACATGGCAACTAAAAACCAGTCCAGCAAAATCCGCCTTCCAAAAACCATATGGCGTTCCTTTTCTTCTGCGCCCTGCCGTGCGCCCTTACATCAGTCTACGACCACATGTGGGGTGTTTCTGTGAACCGCAGAATCAGGATGATAAATATTGAGTTTTGTTTGGCTATTAACCCTCGATGTGTTAAAGAAAAAAATGGATTAAAATGGAAAATCTGCCAAAAGGTGAAATTTAGAAATTTTATCTCCATTTTCCTTTAATTCTTGTGGAACACGTAAAGGGTTAACAAAGTTTAAACTATCGCACTACTTTTTTGCAGTGTGGACCACCGGATGCGGATCGCGGACCCCATTCAAGTGTGAGCTGCCCAGGCACCATATATAGACTGCACACACTATATACTGCCCAACTTTTAAAAAACCTAAGGAGCTAAACTACGGAATGGACGCGCTCATCTCCAGCTGCCGCTGTAATTTTAATATAGCAGAGGGGGTAGTGCACCCCTGGCCAAAGACGTCTGCGATCCGGACCAAATGGAGAAGAAAAGGAAAGTGAAGAACTGTAATCAGTGGAGACGTCACCGGTAAGTCACTTTATTAGAAAGTAGAGTCGTTCTAATAATTGATTCTGGGAGTGGGGGTGCGCTGTGCCTTCTTTTAAAAAAAAAAATATATATTATGACTCTATCAATCTATCTAATATATATTATCGATCTAATTGTCTATCTCATAACTATTATCTATCTATGATGTATCTATCTATCTGTCTATCTATCTATCCTAATTTATCTCCACTTTTGGCTCTCCCCTATACTGGGACAATACATACAGTGGATATAAAAAGTCTACACACCCCTGTTAAAATCTCAAGTTTCTGTAATATAAAAAAAAATTAGACAAAGTTTTTTTCCTTCCACCTAAAAGATTTCAGTTTGTTTTTCAATTGAGTTGTACAGTTTATAGGTCACATTAACGGTGGAAAAAGTTCTGAAATGATTTATCTTTGTCTAATTTTTTTACAGCACAGAAACCTGACATTTTAACAGGGGCGTGTAGACTTTTTATATCCACTGTACATAGCGATCTAGTCTAGATATTTTATAACTAAGAGCTGAGGACTTTAATAACCTCTCTTCCTGCGGGGTGTCCCTGTCTATGGCTGCGTGTTGCTTTATCAGTGCCGCACATGTGTATCTTGCTTGGGTGTTGATCATTTTTGGCACTGCAGCGTTAGAACTGTGGCTTCACTCCGTGACCAAGTCTGAAAGGAGCTCAAGCCAAGAAACCTGAAAGATCTTCTCAGCTTTCCATTATGCGGACAGACATTGAAAGCAGTGTCTCTGTGACGGGCACAGGACCTCACCTGAGGTTTGCATGTAATGACCTTGGTGTAATGGGGATGAAATGAAATGATGGCACGTTTCGGTGAGCCTGTGCATATACACAGCAGGCGATCTGAACAAAAAGAGGTGCAGCATGAAGTATAGAAGCTGGGTGAAGGAGTTATGGATTCTATTACAGCTTCCCATAGGTTGTTCCACACTTTCCCCAGCTTCCTAAATGGCCTATTGACCATCAGGTGGAGCTAAGCACAACTCCAGAACTTATGATGACAGGAGCTGGCTATGGTCCATCCATGTCCAAGACAAACCAAAGAAAATGTCATGCAGCCCCTCATAGTGCCAACCACAGTTACCCTATAAGACTGGTAGCCATACTGTCCCTAAGGAGTGTTAGCTGCAGTTCTTGCCCCATGCAACCCCCTGTGTACAAGCCATAGAGTTTCCCCCAATATCTACCAGACACAGTGCTCCCACCAGCGTAATGCCACAGTACCCCCATATCAGTATAATAAGAGGTCCCACATAGCAGTACCATGACTGCCAGCCACAGCGCCCCTTCCATGAGTACCAGTCACAGTAATCATTTACTTGCTCCCTGCTCGAATGCAACTTTCTAATTTTGACCCAGTTATAGGAGGAACAATGGCCCTGGCACTGCACCAGTTACAATGGGCACTATTGCTACGGTCTTCATGGCTCTAGGCATTGTGGCTAGAATCGTTGCATTGAACAATATACCTTGGTAGCACGAGAAACCAAAGCACCATCTCCATTAAAGGGGTTGTCCGGTCTTGGCGTTCACAACCCCTATGGTCCCCCCTGTCCCTCTAAACTTAAAAAAAAAAAAACACACTCACCTGTCTGCACTCCATTCCTGGCCACTTCCAGTCCCTGCAAGACCAGGAAGCGGCTTAGTCCTGTTACCGCTGCAGCCAATCATTGTTGCAGCGCCTTGAACCATCACAAAGATCAAGCCACTGTGACAGTCTGAGGGCTGTGATTGGCTGCGGAAGTCCTGCGGGGAACTGAAGCTGGGACTGCTTACAGGAGAGAGGGGTTTTTTATGCTCAGGAGGACAGGGAAGGACCACAGGGGTTGTCAACTCCAAGGTCGGATAACCCCTTTAAAATGATGTCCTACCAGACCGATACAGCGGCGGTTATGTGTAGACAGGGATGTGGTTGGTGATCTGAATTCCCAGAAGGCCTTCATAACAACAATGTATACGGTACTTGACATAGGTAAAGAAATCATCTACACCAGAGATGCTCAACCTGCGGCCCTCCAGCATGTAGGCTGTCCAGGCATGTTGGGAGTTGTAGTTTTGCAAAAGCTGGAGGGCTGCAGGTGGAGCATCCCTAAACTACACGGAACATAAGACACATAATAAATGGGAAGTGATCCTCTGACTATTTCCATCCCTACATGGTGGGTTCACACACGGTATCTTCAAGGAATTGTTTTTCCTGGAAGCTTCTTTCTTTCCATGGTTTCACATAATATAAGCAAGCCGCTCTTTACAGTGACTCTCTACTTTAGCCGTTGGAGGTCTCAACTGGAACTTTTTTTTTCATCGGTGCCTCTACGAAGGTGCAGTATGGTCACGTTGGCAGTAGGGGGGCCTCCCAGGGCCCATGGCCAGAAGGGGGCCCACAGCTATTTCTTCACTTACATCACCCCTTAAACACCACCAGAAGGCTAAAACTTTTCATATGTCCTAGAAACGTACCAGTAGTTTTCATAACTGAGGGCGCAGTCTATTGAGGCCCCCACTGCGAACTTAGTAACAGAAGCTACCATACTATAGCCAGAACTCAGCACGATGGCACCCAACAGACCCTCAACTTATCATGGGGTTCCATCAAGGTTTTTTGATGGGTACATTCTTGCCTTCAAATCTACAGCGGTTCAGAACACAGCCTTGAGCCGCAATGTGAACAAGGCCCTACAGCATGCTGGCCTCTCTTGGCGGCACACAGGACAGCTGAAGATGATCTGATCACATTCTCTGGGATACCAGTAGCGGAAGTGAGATGCCGGGTCACAGCCCAGCCCTGAGGCTGGCGTCACACGTAGGTTTCTGTGGCAGTTTTTGATTCAGTTTTTGAGATACTATAAAAAAAACAACCTCTCCGCCAAACCCCATCACCACCAGTTGCACGGTTGTAAATTGGACATTTAATATATCAAAATTAAAAATATTATTGCAAATTATAATTCTAATAATTAAAACAATGTGTCTAAATATGCTTTAAAATGAAACCTTCATTGGTCACAAAGGCAATTCTGCAATAATTATATCAATTGGCAAAAAAAATGTTATTTAAAAAGCAAGCATTTACAGGGATGCTCAACCTGCGGCCCTCCAGCTGTTGTAAAACTAGAATTCCCATCATGCCCTGCTGTCGGCTGATAGCTGTAGGATGTCCGGGAATTATTGGAGTTGTAGTTTTACAACATCTGGAGGGCTGCAGGTTGAGCATGCCTGCTGTAGGCTGTCCGGGGATGCTGGGAGTTGTCGTTTTTCAACAGCTGGAGGGCCGCAGGTTTGGCATCTGTGCACTTTCACATTCTAAAAACAGCGAAACTATGCCTGGCACTGAGGACCCAAAATATCCTGGACCATAAATAATGCGTTTTCCTACCTTTATATTAACAGCCTGTCCTCAGGATAGGCCATCAATATCTGATAAACACCCTGCACCCCCGCCGATCAGTTGTCCTGCAGTAGCTCCGGCAGTGGAACTACACAGCGCCATCCATTGTGTAGTGGACAGAGCTGGTTACTGCAGTACTGCTCCCATTCACTTCCATTACAGAGACAGAGCTGGAGGTGCAAGGTGTCAGACCCATTGATGGAACACTGATAGCCTATTCTGAGGATAGGCTATCAATATAAGGGTCCATTCACACGTCCGTAGTGTATTGCAATTGCAGATCCGCAATACACCGGGCCGCACATGGCCGGCACTAAATAGAGAAGTCCTATTCTTGTCCGCAGCTGTGGATAAGAATAGTACATGCTCTATTTTCTTGCGGCGTTAAGTGTGCTCTCCGCATCCATTCCGTCCCCATAGAGAATGAATGGGTCCGCACTCGTTCTGTGTGAATGGAGCCTAAAAGTACCGGAAACCCCCGTCAGTGCATAGCAATCAAAAAAGTTCAAGTGATAAGGGCTCCGCGAGTGCAATTTTTAATTTTTATCATGGCTGTTCCAGGTCACTCTCTGCCCATCCCATCATAGATATTCACAGGAAAGCTGGCTACATCCTGATGTCAAGACCCCTAACATTTTGTCACGTCAAGAGACCCCCATCCTCTATTAACAAGTGGCTCCAAGGCTTGGTAGGAGGTCAGCTGAGCAGCAGGAACTAATTAGTATAAGGATATTTTCCTCTAGTGGGCCCCAGGCTATATATGTGTCATCCATAGATCCCCTATAACAGTGTCCCTGTGTAAATAGTTAATGACCCCCAATACAGGGGGTGGGGTACGGCAACTGGTGTTGGAATGGCAGCTGGGCCCGGTGCTGTCACTGTATTCTATTACACCGGGCCCCGCTCACTGTAGTATTCTTATGTAACGTGTAGACATGGGCGCTTTGTTAGACTATAGAAATCCTCTGCAGCAGTAGCGAAATCCCCGTAGTACTCACTTGAAACTCCCGTAGCAGGGCGGCAGCGTAATGTCACTCACTATGTCACGCACCTGCTCCTCCCACTTTATGAATGAAGCAGGCGCGTGACGTAGTGAGTGACGTTACGCTGCCGCCCGGCCTGCCCGAGCCGCTCGAGTGCGGACCCATTCACTTCAATGGGGCCGCAAAAGATGCGGACAGCATCTGTTGCTCTGTTCGTAGCCCCGCAAAAATGATAGATCATGTCCTATTCTTGTCCGTTTTGCGGACATGAATAGGCATTTCTATAATGGGCCGTCTGTTCCGTTTCACAAATTGCGGAAGGCACACGGGCGTCATCCGTGTTTTGTGTATCCGCAATTTGCGGACTGCAGAACACGGCACATTCGTGTGCAAGAGGCCTAATAGTGATGTCTTCTTATGTGGCAGCAGAGCCTTTTAGACCTCTTGAGACCCCAGATGTGACTGCTACCTCCACCCCTCCTACAGCTATGCCCCTCTCTGCCTCCGCCAGCATGTTTCTTGGTATGAAACCACTTGATTTATTTTCAGAATATGGGTTCTCTCCACTCCGTCTCTCCGGTGGTAGCGGTTACTAGCAGTGAAAGTCCTACCCCTCATTAGTCATGGAAACTTCTAGACTGGAATTGATGGGGGAAGGTATAATCTCTACAAGTATTGGATGCACATTTTAGAAGTTTTTTTTTGTTGGAAATCCTCCCAAGATTTTCCCGCGCTGTGGTGAGGAAGGAAATGGCTGATATGGGATGTCCCCACAATACGAGGCTGCCACGCCTCAAGTCAAGTCCAGATGTAGAAGCTGCGCACTTAACCATTCAAGGCACACATCGGCCCCTAGTACCGCGCTCGCTTGTAGCACACCGCTGTTTCCTGCTGTGGTTTTACAAAGAAATCTCTATATCTGCTGCAGTCCTCCAAACATAAAAGACTGCGATAGGTGTAGTAAAGCTGAGTTTGTCATTTGCACTGCAGTGTGGTATCTGTGGATCTCCATGGCGCTGTAAATATACTGCATTTGTGGATCCGCAATACACGGGCAACATTCCGTTGTCATTCCGCATCACGGATGCGGACCCATTCATTTCAATGAGTCTGCAAATCCAGAGATGCGGAACGGAACACTACGGAAGCACTACAGAGTGCTTTCTGGGGTTCGTTCCGTGCCTCCGCACCGCAAAAAGATAGAACATGCTCTATCTTTTTGCGGAACAGAGGGATCGCGGACCCATTCAAGTGAATGGGTCTGCGATCCCCATGCGCCTGCCCCACGGAAGGTGCCCGTGCATTGCGGGCCGCAATTTGTGGTTCACAGCACGAGCACGGGACACCAACGGTCGTGTGAACGAGCCCTTAGGCTGTGGATTTCCACCACTGCTTTCACCTTTTACAATGCATACCATCAAATTCCGGACAAATCTGCATGCAACGCACAGTGACAAATCCGCGTCAGAACTCCACTGTGGAAAGTCTCGCAAAAAAAAGTTAGTGAAATGCTATGAGTAAATTCATCCCTAGGGTTCGACCACGTGGCACGTCGGTGGCTCAGCTGCGCTGTGGTTGTATACCGTGCGGCTGTACAGGATCTAATTAAACTAATGAATACTGCATTGTTTGAGCGGTCTGCATTGTTAATGGCCGCATGGCTATTAACAATGCAGAACGACTAAACAGTGCGGTCCTCATTAATATAATTAGGGCCCACTGCAGCCAAAATGGCCGTGTGGTACCCGACAGCAGCCTGGCCGCGTCGCAACTGCCACAACCGCCTCGTACCCTTACTCTTTTGGTGCGACCCATTCATTTTAGTGGACAATCCAGGAGTGGATCCAGGGGGGCTCTTTGATTTGATTCCGGTAATTAGACCCCGTCCACCAATACTGGGTAGCTCCCAAATTATCATAAGCAAAAGATACAGTCCACAAGGAGTTAAATGACAGATTCAACTCTGCTACATCTGGATGTGGCTAATGAAATTCTCATGTGTAAGGGAGGATGGGTTGTGCATGGAGTGCAGACAGGGGCTGGACCCAGCTGCTGAATGCCCCCTGCTCCCCTCCTCCCCAGACCGGGCTAGCCCTCTCCCTGGGATCCTTTGTCTACAGGGCAGCATAGGTGGGGGGCGCTTAGTGTTCCTAAAATGAAGACATCCCCCAGCCTCTACTGATATATAACCCATGTCTGGGGGTGACTGTTAACCCCCCACTCAGAGTATAGCAGGGGATACTCCCATCTCACAGAGGAAACTTTTTGTCATGTTGCCATGGCGATGAACACCCTGGATATGACCTCATCGCGGTACAATGGGCGTGAGGCAAGCTTTGGCAAATAGCCCACTTGCCAGTTATTGCGGAACTACAAATGCCAGCATGCCAAGCAGCTAGACTACACATACCAACTACACATACTGTGCCATTCTTGAAAAGGTGTTACTTGCATGGCTTACCATGTCCCAAGCTGGGACTACAAATCCCAGCATGTCACATTGGTATTGTTTATCCGTTGTGGTGAAGCTGGCGAGAGGCAGCGTCTGCCAAAGCTTGGCACCGTATTCTAGAGCTCTTAGACTATGTTCACATGGGACTGTAATGCTGCAGATTTTCAGTTGCGGACTGTCGCGCCGAGTTGCACCGTACCAGTGGGTTTTTAAAAATATGCAGTGTAAATCGACCCGAACCATGTCAGTTTGCAATGGAGAGGGCGCCATTTTGCCGTATTATCAGTCACGTGTTGTTGTACTACTGATCCCAGCATGCACATTGTGGTGTCTGCCCAAAACTAGCATGGCATTCTGCAGGACATAGCTGTTATTCTGTGTGCCCCATTGCTCCCTCCCAGATCTTGGTAGGTTTTTGCAGTTTTCTTTGGTGCTTGCAGAAGTTTTAGAAAAAAAAAAAAAAAAAAGTTTTGCAGAAGTTGAGCTCCCTGCCAGGAGACAAATAACGATGCTCCAGCTCTGAGGTCCTGCCCCGAACATTTCTATTGGCTGTGGATTAGTCAAGGTCCTCATGAAGCAAAGCACATTGGTCGCCTGTGGCATCACTCCTTCCCCCCTGTGCCGTTATCTGCAGTATAAATACCAGTCTAGATGCCAGCCCTTTCTTCTGCTGAAGCTCTGGCTGGTCTTCACAGGGGGACCACTGCATTGCCACTGACACAAAGGAATACCAAGCACACACCATGAGCACCACCAAGTCTTCATACAAGAGGCTCTTTGGGGGGAACCCCAGATCTAGCTCTTCCGGAGGTCGCTATGTCACCTCCAGCAGCAGGTACACCTTGGGCAGTGCCTACCGCCCTGCATACAGCAGTGGCGGTGGTCTCACCAGCAGAGTGGTCTACACAACTTCATCTGCCCCTTCTATCAGCAAATCTTCCTCTGTCAGGCTGAGGAGCAGCCTCCCTCCAGCCAGGATGTCCGACAGCGTAGACTTCTCCCTGGCAGATGCCATCAACTTGGAGTTCAAAGCCAACAGGACCAATGAGAAGGCCGAGATGCAGGAGCTCAATGACAGGTTTGCCAACTTCATCGATAAAGTTCGATTCCTGGAGCAACAGAATAAGATCCTTTTGGCGGAATTGGACCAGCTGAAAGGAAAGGGGACCTCCAGGGTGGGAGACCTATATGAAGAAGAAATGAGGGACCTCAGGAGGCAAGTGGACCTTCTGACCAACGAGAAATCCAGGGTGGAGGTGGACAGAGACAACCTGGCAGATGATCTGCAGAGACTCAGAGAAAAGTAAGTTCTTGGCACTGATACAATGTCGCACCTTTATAAATATTTAGGTCTTGAGATACAAAGTTTCTTCTTGCGCCACAAAATTACTTCTTTGAGTCGTCAGAGTGACTCAATTTCATAAACTGTGGCCAAAACGGGGGAAAAAAGGTTTCTTGCCAAAGAGAAGTTGAGGTATCTAGGTCAGGTTTGTGCTGACCATGGAGGGTTAATGTTTTTGGCTTTGAACAAGAGGCAGTTTATCCATCAGGGGCGTAGATTGCTGGTCCAGCAGAAAAAAAAAAAGAAAAGATGAAAAACTCCAGCCATGCAGGATAATAATTAGGGCCGCGATCCCAGTGGTGTCAATGGTGAGGGAGATCTTGGCTGCAAAACTGTCTGGTCTCCAGGTCCATGTCTGGATGGGTGTGGCAGGTCATCCAAACTGAATGGGGCCTGGCTTCCAGAATGATAGAGCAGAAATAGTTTCAGGCTGGAAACGCGCATGCATTTTTTCGGACAAAGTATATTATGTTTGAATCTGCTCCTGGCTTTGGCTAAAAAAAAATGCATGTATAGAAAATGCCTTTATATGTATTTCCATCATCTGCTACGTTCTGTAGACATTAGAAGCCCATGAGAAATAGTTCATCCCGGTATCACATTGACTAACTCCCCTCTGCTACATCTGAGTTTATATAACTTATTTCGTCAGGGACAAAGGTTCAGCCCTAGCCCTGTATCTAAATACCCTGTTGGTGCCCCGCTGGCAGTCCGCATCCGGAGCCCCTAGCTACGCCCCTAGCTGATGTGACCTCATTTTTATGAACTACTCTCCAGAATAATTTATATATATATATTATTATTTTTTTTGCAACTTTCAATTCTAGGCTGCAAGACGAAATCATTCAGAAAGAAGACGCTGAGAGCAACCTGCAGTCATTCCGACAGGTTTGTGGCTTTGCAGATGTGATACTCAATAACACCCCCAGGAAATGCTGCCTGACACTTCTTCTTTCCTGTCTGTACCATCCTGACTTTTCTCTTTAGAGCCCTCTAGTGGCCAGAAGTATAAATGAAATCATTTAAAGGAGCCCTACCCTTTTTTACTGTATAACATATTTCTGGAGGTTCTGAGCACTGGAGATAGGTGTCATAAAGTCGTTATCCAGGTGGCACAGGTTTTTGCCACTTTTTGGAAAATTACTATAGTCAGGGGAGCTTAGCCTTAAAATGGATGGTAATGGTCTTGCACTCATCTCCACAGGAAAATATATACTTTAGGCCTCTTGCACACGACTGTGTGTCCCCCACTGGCCGTATTGCGGACACCGACTGTGTGCATTCCGCATCACAGATGCGGACCCATTCACTTCAATGTGTCCACAAATCCGGAGATGCAGTGCGAAACGGAAGCAGTATGGAGTGTTTTCGTGATGTTCCGTTCCGTGCTTCTGTTCCGTAAAAAGATAGAACTTGTCATATCTTTTTGCGGAAAGGATGGATCGCGGGCCCATTAAAGTGAATGGAGTCGCGATCCGCATGCGGCTGGGCCACGGTCGGTGCCCGTGCATTTTGGACCCCAATTTGCGGTCCGCAGCACAGTTCGTGTGCAAGAGGCCTTAGTGTCCCTTTAATAAGGGTTGTCCAGTAATTTAATTAAACCAGGGATGCCCAACCTGCGGCCTCCAGCTGTTGCAAAACTACAACCCCCAGCATGCCAGGACAGCCTACAGCAGGGCATGGTGGGAATTGTAGTTTTACAACAGCTGGAGGGCCGCAGGTTGAGCATCCTTGAATTAAACCATTTCTGGCAGTAGGGTATAATCTAGATCAGGCTTCCCCAACCTGCCACCCTCCAGCTGGATAGCCTACAGCTATTAGGGCATGCTGGGAGTTGTAGTTTTGCAACAGCTGGTGGGCCGCAGTTTGGGCATCCTTGCTCTAGATGATTATTATACTATATTATATGCAGTAAGTGTGATGTCCGTTTGCCTCTTTTTGTAAATTTGATGTATATTTCAGATATATTTTGCCCCTTTGCATTATAAAATTTCATTTTTTTTATGAGCATAAGGGTATATTCACACATTGCAGGTTTTCTTGCAGAAATTTCTGCGAGTGTCTCATTCATCTGAATGGGTCTTGCAGAAATCCACGTGCTGAAGTGGTTGCAGACTGCAGATATTTCTGCTACAAGCGGCAGCTTGTGAATAAACCCTTAGATGACTCTGGGATCTCAGCTGCCACACCCAGCCTCCTTCTAAGGCCCCATGCACACGGCCGTTGTTCACAGCCGTGTGCGGGCCGTGGAACCGCGGCCTGGATCCCTCCTGAGAGCAGGAGCGCACGGCGTCACTGGTTGCTATGACGCCGTGCGCTCCCTGCTGCCGCCGCAATACAGTAATACACTGGTACGATCTATACCAGTGTATTACTGTACTGTGCCGGCAGCAGGGGGCGCACGGCGTCATAGCAACCAGTGACGCCGTGCGCTCCTGCTCTCAGGAGGAATCCAGGCCGCGGTTCCACGGCCCGCACACGGCTGTGAACAACGGCCGTGTGCATGGGGCCTAACTGGTGCATATGATACTGGCATTTTTTGTTATAAAATCCCTTTAAAGGGACACTCTGGCCAAAAAGTGACACATTTTGTTGTGGGTAGTCCAAGGCCCGGGGGGCGGTCCATGACTAAATATTAAATGCATGATCACTTATACCTAGTAGAGAGGATGGGGTGTGACAAACTCAATCCTTTGGTCCCTGCATTAGTTATAAGGAGGATTTGGACTTTCTTCACCCCGAGATTCTGTCCAGCTGAACCAGCAGTATGGCCGCCCCCCTTTTTTTTTTTTTAAGCCAGCAGGGGGCCACCTAAACTCTGGGTCCCCAACTCAGCCCCTGTTAAAGGGGTCGACTCACCATAATGAACCCTTTTATAAATGAAGGCGGCCTGGGTCAGGCTTCGGAAGTTGCATCCATCTTTATATTTCCCATGTGATGCCCATTCCATGTAATACAAGGGCAGGCCATGTCTACCAGGGCCACTGATGGTTGGGGGCTCATTGAGTGGGGCTCACAAGCAGGGGTCATGTCCTCTCTGATTTCCATATACCCTAACTGGTTATATATGGGACAGATTTGGCTCTTTAGTCCATCAATCTATTTTTTTCCCACAGTCTCAAAGTTATATTTCGGACTGAAAACAAGTAGTACACCTAACGCCCCTTCCCCCTTTGCTGCAACGTCCATGACCCCTAAGCATTCAGTTCTTAGCTCTATCCCGCTCCCACACAATAGCATCCACTTGTGGGGTCCTTGAACGGTTCTTAGACTCGGTGGTCATTCTCATTGCTTCACACAAGGAATTATCCCCCATGCACAAAAGTATCTCCCCAGCACAGAGGCCGGCCATAGAGCGACAGACCCATCTGTTTCCTATGCTGACGAGCCCTGCGCTTTCCCACGCCTTCACTGTGGAATGCAGATCCGGGAACTATACCAATAGCCTAGAAGAATGGCTGGCTTTGTGGGGTTTTTCGCTTGCAGCGTTTGATTATGTGCAGGAGACTGCATTTTCTTTATGAATATATACATTATTTGATTCCCCGTGTATTCTGTCGGCAGATGAGCGGGCTTATTACAGTGCGCTTTTCTTCAGGAGAAAGGATCGCGTAGATAAAAAATAAATATTAAGTTGTGCAATCTGGAGATAGCTGATGTGGCATCGGGCCCCGCCCACAGCGATGCGTAACCACTTCCGTATTCATAGATTTCTTTTTGCTCAAATTCATAGTGTAAATGAGTTGTTAGTCTCGTGCCCTTCAAGCTATTGGGATACTACAACACTCATCATTCTGGGAAAAAAATATATATGCACACATTTATATAGAGTGACTAAGCAGGAACATGCGCCTTAGAAATGTCTAAGTTGTAGTCTGGATTGACGAAGATATATTAGGTTCAGGTTCTGATCATGGTGTGCTTGAGGGTTAAAGTAACATACATACATCCTGGTGGGCTCGAGGGTTAATGTAACATACATACATCCTGGTGGGCTCGAGGGTTAATGTAATATACATACATCCTGGTGGGCTCGAGGGTTAATGTAATATACATATACATACACCCTGGTGTGCTCGAGGGTTAATGTAATATACATACATACATCCTGGTGGGCTCGAGGGTTAATGTAACATACATACATCCTGGTGTGCTTGAGGGTTAATGTAACATACATTCATCCTGGTGGACTCGAGGGTTAATGTAACATACATAAATCCTGGAGGGCTCGAAGGTTAATATAATATAGATACATCCTGGTGGGCTCGAGGGTTAATGTAATATACATACATACATCCTGGTGGGCTCGAGGGTTAATGTAACATACATACATCCTGGTGGGCTCGAGGGTTAATGTAACATACATACATCCTGGTGGGCTCGAGGGTTAATGTAACATACATACATCCTGGTGGGCTTGAGGGTTACGGTAACCCTCACCCTGCCTCTATACCGCCATGACCAACTTAACCCTCACCTACTGTGTCCTTCTCCCATACCATGTAGATTGTAAGCCCTCACGGGCAGCGCCCTCTCTCCTTCTGTACCAGTCTGTAACCCGTCTTGTTTATGCTTAGTGCAATTGTCTGTATTATGTATGTGCACCGCTTATCACATGTACAGCGCTATGGAATGAATGGTGCTTTAATAATAATAATAATAATATATACATCCTGTAGAACAATGGTTAGATTAGTTGCTGACACATTTGGTGGCCGCAGCATTTCTCCGCACACAGGGGTCTTTGAGATGTGGTCTTTCATATGTAAAGACTTACTGACATAAGAAGGGGGAATATGTAGATAATTGGGGGGGGGGGGGGGTCTCAAAGTCACAGTCGGGGCAGATAATTAGTCACCATTTCCAATGCTGAAATCTTTCAGTGTGGAGAGAGGACAGAAATCTGTGCTCTGTATATATGGCTGACATAAATCTTGCAGCACTCTCCGCCTTAAGATTCTATACTTGTGTGCCTTGGTAGAATACTGATAAGACCTCCTCAGATGTCTTTAAGAGGACCCATCACCTCCCCTGTTTTAGAAGATACTTATATTCCCAGGTAATAACAATTCTGGAGCATCTTTTCCTAGACACATGTCATTCCTCTGTTATTTCCCCTTAAAATGTATTAATAATTTAAAGAGGACCTTTAACATGCCTGTTTTATTAGTTTCATGGATTCCACATATAATACCCATTCTGGAGCATCTATTCTTATGTCTCTATGTTGTGCCATTCCTGTATTATTTCTACTAGAAGTTATGACTGAATTGCTAGCAGTCTGCAGTAAGGGCACAAAGGGGGTGGTAACCAGTTGGGGGGGTGTGCCTGCACAGACTGACAATGGCAGCACTGATTGGATAGAGTCAGTCTGTGCAGGGACACGCCCCCAACTGGTTACCTCCCCTCTGGACCCTTACTGCAGACTGCTAGCAAGTCATTCATAACTTCTAGTAGAAATAATACAGGAAAGGCACAACATAGAGACATAGGAATAGAGGCTCCAGAATTGTTATTCCATGGGGAAAGGCATGAAGCTACTAAAACAGGCATGTCAGGAGTGGTGGCAGGTCCTCTTTAACAGAAAGGTGTTACCAGTTAGGTGGGGTGTCCCTACCCAGTGTAAAACCGTCCAGTCATTGCTGACCATACTATAATATGCTGAGCTACATCCCCTTCACAAGGAAATGGTAACACCCAGTTACCATTTTAATCAAGAATGTCTAGGAGTAATAACAGAGGAATTCATGGTTTTGATGATGCCACCAGACTCTAAGATCAGTTTATGGTCCATTCGGAGAAGCTCTGGGAGAAACCAGCTTCGATACGAACCAGTAGACTATTTTTTAAGGTGGATCCCATTGATATGATGGATTCCCTCTGCCAAAATCCACAGGCCACCATTGCTTCACATTGTTAAACAGGGATTAGTCCAATTTTTACTCTTCCAGTCCTTTGCTTTCTCTGTTATTCCTCCTGGAAATGTAAAAATAAATTCAGTATTGTGGGTTAATAGTAACTATTTGTATTCCCCATGCAGTAATTATTCTGGAGCATCTACTCTTATAACTGTATATTGTGCCCTTCCTCTATTATCCCTGCTAGAAGTTTATAGATAAAGGTCCATCTGGGTGTTAACAGTTGGGGGGTGTCCCTGCACAATGTGATACTGGCAGCACTGATTGGATAATGTCAGTCCGTGCCGGGACACCCCCCGCCCCTTCCCCCATCTAATAACATCCAGTAGTTGTATCTTTATTAATAAACTTTTAGCAGGAATAATAGAGGAACGACACAACATAGAAAAACAAATACTCCAGAATTGGAATTTCATGTGGTGGGCAATTATTTACAGACATGTCAGCGGGACATGTGCCTGCATAGTCTGACAGTGTCCAATTTGTGCTGACTGTGTAAGGACGCACCTTGACCAGAAAATGTTACAAACTAAGGGCTCATGCACACGAACATATTTTCTTCCCGTGTCTGTTCCGTTTTTTTGCAGACCGTATATGGAACCATTCATTTCAATGGGTCCGCAAAAAAAACAGAAGTTACTCAGCGTGCATTTCGTTTCCATATATCCGTATTTCCGTTCCGCAAATAAATAGAACATGTCCTGTTACTGTCCGCATTACGGACAAGGATAGGACTGTTTTATTAGGGGCCAGCTGTTCCGTACATACGGTCATGTGCATGAGGCCTAAGGCAAATTTAGATGCTTTCTATACCAGGGATCGGCAACCTCCGGCACTCCAGCTGTTCTGAAACTACAACTCCCAGAATCCACCTTTATGGGAGTTACAAGAACAGCTGAGTAAGTTTGCATGCTGGGAGTTGTAGTTTCACAGCAGCTGGAGTGCCGAAGGTTGCTGATCCCTGTTCTATACAATAATCTCCAAAGACAACGATGTGTGTAGGAGTTCAGGGCTGGAAGATGACGCCGCCCTGCAGTCCTAGCAGAGAGCCACCGCCTGAGGCCAGAGGCTCAATTTGCCTCATGTATGGTGCGGAGTTGCATCTTGAAGTATTACGTAATAAATCGATTCTGTAACTCTATAAAATATGTAATAAGTTAGAGCTTTTCGTTTCTTCCTCAGGATGTTGACAATGCCTCTCTGGCCCGTATCGACCTGGAGCGCAAACTGGAATCTCTGCAAGAAGAAATTATTTTCCTGAAGAAGTTACATGAAGAGGTAAGTCCAAGAAATCATCGTGAAAAGCTCCCAACCTATAGTGCAAATGAAGACCTGTGATAGTTTGCCATCGCTCAACCCACTCATGACTAATTCCCTCACCCTCCAAGTTACCATAACATTGGCGATTCTTAATGGTGCTGATATGTTGTTTTTAGATCTTCCTACATTCATTCATTTTCCATTTATACGGTTCGTTGTTTCCTTTTGTTCAGGAAATCCGTGAACTTCAAGCACAAATCCAGGAACAACACGTCCAGATTGACATGGACGTCGCCAAACCAGATCTCACATCAGCGCTGCGAGATGTCCGTCAGCAGTATGAGAATGTGGCCTCTAAGAATCTGCAGGATGCCGAAGAATGGTACAAATCCAAGGTAAGAGGGAAAAAAAAAAGCACACGTGGGCGATTTCCTGTGTAATTCGTGAATGGGCCAGGACTCTGGAGCGGAAGGCCAGCTTCTAATATCCAGTGACCTAAGAATTCAAAATCTCATTAACCCTGTAGATGAGGTGTACATTTTCTCATACATGAATAAAATATTTTTTTTAAAATAACTTCACCTAATCCATTGAAACATCATGTATTCCTCTGCAGTTTGCTGACCTGTCTGAAGCTGCTAATCGCAACACCGATGCCTTGCGTCAAGCTAAGCAGGAAACTAACGATTACCGCAGACAGATCCAGGCCCTGACCTGTGAGGTGGATGCAATGAAAGGATCTGTAAGTAAAATGATATCATGGGTTACATCGTTTGGATATGCATTACATTGCTTAAAGGGGTATTCCCATCTCAGACATTGGTGGCATATCGCTAGGATATGCCACCAATGTCAGATAGATTTGGGTCCCACCACTGGGACCAGCTTCTATCTCGAACTGTTTTAACGTGCATTTCAAAGATTCGAGAATATATAGGCTTACACAGGCTAAGTGATAAAAAATATCTAAGTGTGATTAGATATATTGAAGTGAAAACAGACAAACAACCCACATATATAGTGAAAAATAATCACTCTGATCTGTGCTCAAACCGAGCCATGCTACGTACTTAGCACAAGACCGGTATGTGAGAGGTGTAGTGACAGACACCTATCTGACATTGGTGGCAGATTTTAGTTATATTCCACCAATGTATGATATAGATATACCGTTAAAGGCTATGTCGAACCCCTCAACGAATTTATATTGCTGAAATGAAGAATGAAGCAACTTTGCCAATAGTCTTGATGAACAATTTCCTATTGATTTTGGACTACTGCTTATGTGTAGACCTAAGCATCTCCATGGAAACAGACTACAAACAAATCCTTAGTAGTCTGATCTTGCAGTCATATTACCAGCCATGTGTTCTCTACTTCCTACTTACTTTCTGTACCAAGAAGAAGTGGATGGGAAAATGGGCAGCATGGTGGCTAAGGGGTTCGCACTGTTGTCTTGCAGCCTTGGGTCCTTGATTGGATGTTCTCCTACAGTTTGGAGCACTGCCTCCTCGTCAAACAGCTGATTTGTGGGGGGTGCCAGATATCGGACCCCCACCGATCAGATATTGATGACCTATCGTCATCAATATATATGGCCGGATAACCCCTTTAACTTGTGGTAGTGAATGTGCGCATAGAATTTAAAAGATAAGTCTCTAGCACAAGGTTATCAGAGTCGCTCAAGTAGAGGTCATTGTTTTGCAGAATGAGTCTTATGAACGCCAAATGCGCGAAATGGAAGAGAACTTCGCCCTTGAAGCTGCTAACTACCAAGACACTATTAACCGCCTGCAAGACGAGATTCAGAACATGAAGGAGGAGATGGCTCGTCACCTGCGCGAGTACCAGGATCTGCTGAACGTGAAGATGATGCTTGATATCGAAATTGCAACCTACAGAAAACTGTTGGAAGGAGAGGAGAGCAGGTAACAGGATCACCGGTGGCATCTAGATCACACATATACATCATATACTCTATAAATTACGTTTATTTATTATATTATGTTTTGTTTTTTTGCAGGATTTCCATTCCTGTACATTCCTTCTCTAACATGAGCTTGAGAGGTAAATACAAGTCAGTACATTAACAGCTTCACGCCAGACACAGTCAAAAACATTAGATTTTTGTGGGTTCAACTGTCAAATGTAAATACGTAGTTCTCTCAGGGGAGAGGATAAGCAATATATTTTGGCTAAACCTCTATTGAGTCCGGTTCCATACCATACCTCCGCACAGTCCTGTACCATTTCTTCTAACAATCCCGCATCATGTCTCCCAGCAGTCCCATTACCATACCTCCACACAGTCCTGTACCATGTCTTCCAACAGTATTGTTACCATACAGCCACACAGTCCTATATCATGTCTCTCAACAGTCCCGTAAATTCTCCTTACAGCCAGTTACCATACCTCCACACAGTCCTGTACCAGATCTCCCAACAGTCTCATTATGATATGTCCCAGCAGTCCTGTTACCATACGTCTTGTACCACATCTCCCAACAGTTCTGTTACCATACAGCCACACAGTCCCAAATCATATCTCTCAACAGTCCCATACAGTCTCCTTACAGCCATTTACCATACCTTCCAACAGTCTCAATATGATATGTCCCAGCAGTCCTGTTAATATACCTCCACATAGTCTTGTATAATTTCTCTCAACAGTCCCATACGATATCTCCCAACACTCAATTACCATACCTCCACACAGTCTTGTGCCATATCTCCCTGCTGCCATGTCTCCCAACAGTCTGGTTACCATACCTCCACATAGTCCCGTATCATATCGATCAACAGTCCCGTTACCATACATCTGCACAGTCTTGTCCCAACAGTCCCGTTACCATACATCTGCACAGTCTTGTACCACATCTCCCAACAGTCCCGCTAGCATACATCTGCACAGTCTTGTACCACATCTCCCAACAGTTCTGTTACCATACAGCCACAAAGTCCCATACAGTCTCCTTACAACCACTTACCATACCTTCCAACAGTCTCATTATGATATGTCCCTGCAGTCCTGTTACTATACCTCTGCATAGTCCTATGCCATATATATCAACAGTTCTGTTATCATACCTCCGCACAGTCTTGCACCATATCTTCCAACAGTCCTTTTACCAAACCTCTGCATAGTCCAATACCATGCCTTCACACAGTGTCATACCATACCTCCCGACCATCCTGGGAATGGTATCACAATGAGGCAGGATTTGCGGATTTACTGTACATATAAAGTGTCTTTTACCAGTTGGGGGGCATTCCTCCTTGTGGCAGGGTGTAATATTTGGAGAGAGTGGTGCTAAAAATAAAGTATTACATTAAAAAAAAAAAAAGTTTTAAAAAATATTTTAAAAAAATCAAATCACCCCGTTTCTCAATTTGTACAAATAAAAATATATAGACCAAAAAAACCTCATTGGTACTGCCGCGTCTGAACTATTAAAATATAAAGACATTTATCCCGTAAAATAAATGTCCCAATACATTGTATCAGATATTAATGGTAAGTACAACTTGTCCCACAAAAAACAAGCCCTCATAAGGCTGTGTGAACAGAAAATGTAAAAGGCACGGCTCCTGGAGGGCAGTGAGGAAAATGTTAAATAGTTAAACAAAAAAATAGTTTATAGCGTCACTGGGACTATGGCATTAAAATTCAACATGCCCGACCCTTCTTTCTCGACATGCTTGTTGACTGTTTCCAAGAATAATAATTTTAAGTTTAGTATTTCTTCAGATATATTTCTAACCTGGTCTTTTTCCTACTTGTTTTGCAGAAACTAACCTGGACTCTCTCCCAATATCAGACTCCCACTCCAAAAGAACACTTCTGATCAAGACTGTGGAGACCAGGGATGGTCAGGTGGGTATACTACATAATGCTGCGGGTACTGTTGCTTGCTGCCTCCATGTCTGCACTGAGCTTGGTGCATTGGTAACTTGCAGCGCTGGGGTCCTGGGTTGAAATCTGACCATGGAGTTTGCATGTTCTCCCTGTGTTTGGGTGGGTTTCCTCCAGTTTCCTCCCACACTCCAAAGACCTAGCGATAGGGAACTTAGATTGTGAGCTCTTCTGGGGACAGCGAGTGATGATGATGTCTATAGAGTGCTGCGGAATATGTCAGCGCTGTATAAATGAGGAAAATAATAAAAAAACATTTCTACTGCAGTGTAGAGCTCAACGGTTAGCGGTGTGTGTGTGTCTACAAGCTTACTGACGGTTTCCAGCAGAACTGTAAATGTAGCTCTGGGCAATATTACAGCTCAGCATTAACTCTGATGATATCATTTGCTTTTGACAGGTCATCAATGAAAGTTCCCAGGAGCACGATGACTATCAGGACTGAGGCCTGAACCTGTCCCTGAGAAGTTCCTGGCCAGCGACGTAACGATGTCCCCTGTGTTTCAACTTTGAAGAAAACCAGCTTTCCAAGTGCCTTTTGCTGTTACTTCAGGGGCGGGAGGATAGACTTCTTACAGAAGAGGAGCTAGGCAACCTGTAGCTCTCCAGTTATGGCCTGCTGGGGCTTGTAGTTCCTCCAACAGCTGGAGAACCATAGGTTGCCTAGACCCGCTGTAGAGGGCGATTAGTTATTGGGGTTTTGCAGAGTGAAGTCTTACTTTGGGTCTTACTTCAGTCTAGTTTACAAAATAAAAAGGAAAAAACACTTCATAGCAATATCTTGTGCCGCCATACTGTTTTTACAATTTCCAAGAAAAGCTTTTTACCTCCAGAAAACCTGTCAGTGCTTTAAATAAACCTTTAGAAATACAATCCGTCTTATGTCGTCATCTTGTAGTATTTGGTATTTGTCCCTGTTCCATGTCAGTGAATAGAATGTAGGAGATACATCGGTCATGAGCTGTGACCCGTGACTAAAAGACCATCACATACCGGAGCACATGACCCCGTCCTTTGGCCTTTTATTAACAATATATCAAGGGGTCAATTAAAGGGGATGTCCCACAAAAATGATTCAACATTTTTCAAACCAGCACCTGGATCTGAATACTTTTGTAATTGCATGTAATTAAAGAGGTTCTCTGGCCTTTTAATATTGATTACCTATCCTCAGGACAGGTCATCAATATCAGATCGGTGGGGGTCCGACTCAGGATAGGTAATCAATATTAAAAGCCTGGAAATCCCTTTAAAAATGTATTATAGCTACTTAGCAATTCAATGAAAGCTATCTGTATAGCGCCACCTGCTGTTTGCTCTTTTTCTGATTCCTCTGTGCTGCTCACTGAGATGGAAGGACATGCTGTTCCATCCTTTAACTGCCACCAGCTGCAGCAGAAAGGACACCACCCCTAAGGGTACTTTCACACTTGCGACAGAGGATTCCGGACGCAAACGGATGGCATTTGTCAGACGGATGCGGATCCGTCTGACAAATGCCTTTTAAATGCCGGATCCGTCTCTCCGGTATCATCCGGAAAAACAGATCCGGTATTTTTTTTTTCTTTGCATTTTTAAAGGTCTGCGCATGTGCAGACCGGAAAACCGGATCCATTTTGCCAGAACACTAAATGCTGTATCCGGCACTAATACATTTAAATGGAAATTAATGCCGGCGTTCCGGCAAGTGTTCAGGATTATTGGCCGGAGAGAAAAATGCTGCTGTATTTTTTTCCGGCCAAAAAACATAAGAGGGACTGAACTGATGAATCCTGAACGGACTGCTCTCCATTCAGAATGCATTAGGATAAAACTGATCAGTTTTTTTACGGTACTGAGCAACTGTGACGGAACTCAACACCGGAAAAGAAAACTGCTAGTGTGAAAGTACACACACCATAAGCTTTCAGCTTGAAATAAATCTAGCGGAGCAATAAATGTGAATCCATGTGAGGTACAGGGCTGGTTCTAACGGTGCGCTCCTTGTTAGTGCACGATCCCGGCTACCGCAGTCAGACGGCTGCTATCGTCTCACTGCGCATGCTCCAGCCATTTCCATTGTGCGCTGACGCTGAGGACCAGAATTGCTGGGTGCGCGCACAATGGAAATGACCGGCGCATGCGCAGTGAGACGATAGCCGGGATTGCGCACTAACAAGGAGTGCACTGCGGATGTACTTCACCTGTTGCATGTGCACTGTCCAGGAGCAATGGGGTCGTTGCCATTACATCTAGAGGCTCTGCTCTCTCTGCAACTGCTGTGCCCTCTGCACTTTGGCTCACAGGGCCAAGTGTGATAATGTTTTTACTGGCTGGTCCTGTCAAAGTGCAGAGCCTCTAGGTGTAACGGCAACACCCCTGTAGAATTGGGATGATAGTATAAGTCTATTGTTCTCTTGATCGGCCTAGATAAAGATGTCCACAAAAGAGTATTGCATTGATTAGTGTAATATGTGATGCTATAATTGAGTCACTACAGGAGAACTCTCTCTGGTCACAGTTATGGTCTGACTGAGAGAGTTAAAAGGGTTGTCTAGCTGTTAATATTGATGACCTATCATCAGGATAGGCCATCAGTTCATCAGGATAGGCCATCAGTATATGATCGGTGGGAGTTCAACACCTGACACCCCTGCCGATCAGCTGTTTGACGAGGAGGCGGCGCTCCATGCATCCTGATCTTTAGGCCAAATGCACGCGGCCGTAGAACACGGCCGTGAGCGGTCCGTGGTATCCCGGCCTGGCATCCTGCTGACAGGAGGAGCGCATGGCGTCATTGGCTGCTATGATGCCGTGTGCTTCATGCCGCCGCTGCACTACAGTAATGCACTCGTATAGATCATACGAGTGTATTACTGTAGTGCAGCGGCGGCATGAAGCGCACAGCGTCAAAGCAACCAATGACGCCATGCGCTCCTGCTCTCAGCAGGATGCCAGGCCGGGATACCACGGACCGCTCACGGCCATGTTCCACGGCCGCGTGCATTCGGCCTTAAACTCCTGTGGAGCGGTGGCGTAGTATAATTACAAGCACTTGTCATTGCACTGCACTTTCTCGCATGGAGCGCTACCTCTTCTTCAAACAGCTGATCGGCAGGGGTGTTGGGTGTCGGACCCCCAACGATCAGATATTGATGACCTATCTAGACGATAGGTCATCAGTATTAACTGCTGGACAACCTCTTTAAGGGTAGGTTCACATTGGCATTTAATGGATCCGTCAGGTTGTTCTCTGCAGTTCTCCGAATACGGCTTAGCCAGATATTGCCGTTCACCTCCAGACCCCCATAATGAAATGGGGCGGCGATCCATCTGTTTTCCGGTGAAATGCCAGCTTTTGGCTGGACAAAAAACCTTGCATGCATGAAGCCATGGAGTGACATCAAAAATTATATCCAGAAAACCATCCACCCGATTTTATAAAAATAAAAAAAATACTTAGATAATCTCATTTAGGGCTCATGCACATAAGCGTAATGGCTCAGTGCCTGTGCTGCGTACCGCAATGCACGAGCATTGGCCGTGTGCACTCGTGTCCACAGTCTGCAACATACGGCCAAAGACAGAACATGTCCTATCTTTTTACTGTGTGGAGGCATGGATCAGAAAGCCCATGGAAGCGCTTTATAGTGCATTCATGGGCTTCCGATCCGTGCCTCAGCTCCGCAAAAGGTAAGTGAAGTCCTATCTTCGGTTGTATCTTGCGGATTGCGGACCCATTCAAGTCAATGCTCCGCACCACGTAGTGCACACGGCCAGTTCCCGTATATTGCAGACTGGCCGTTTACAATCCACAATATGGGCACTGAGCCATTACGCTCATGGGCATGAGCCCAAAGGCTGTTAATATGTGATAAAAAATATTTGATGAAAGGGTCACTTTGATAGGCCCTATTCTGCAGTGCTGTAAATAGCAGACACATCACATGGACAAGAGTGGCTCTGTTTTTGGCAGAAAGTTTTGTTTTTCAAATTTGATACCACCCCTATTTACGTGGGTACTGTCTGTTCTGTCTTCATACACGTTCACACAGTGTGCAGTCTGACATTCAGCATAAACCATTTCTGTCTTCCAAATAAGAGGCTTGTTCTTTGTAGTCTAACTTGTTTATTGGTCAACAGGTTTGTTTGATTGGCAAACAGGATTGTTTAATAAAACTACAAGAATACAAATAACATGTATAAGTATAAATTATAGATAGCATGTACTATAACACTTGCATTAACACTGAAGCACATGGTAAAATGTCTGCCTATATTTAAGATTACATGTCTAGCTAACAGTAGTAACCACTTTCTGGGTAACAATTACAACTAGCTGAACAGCTCTGCATAACACAATATTCCTGAAACAAAGGTAGAACTCTCACCAGAAATGCTTTTACAAGGATGGTGGAGTTTGAGAAGGAGACATGCATAGAAAGGAATGCAGTGCATCACCTACAATGCAGTAGTCTTTGTAACAGAAAAACAAAGTGTAATACAACTTAACACCGCTAGATGGTGCTATAACCACATTAAACACTTCAGAATTACCAAGGCAGAATGAACTAGAATCCTTTTCTAACACTGCTGGGCAGAACACTCCCCGCCTGGCGTCAAAAGACACCACTACTAGGTCCTTCATTCTTAGCAACCCATTTTGGTCAATGATAGGATCAAGCTTTCTCAAAGCGCTGTCCTTAGAGACTGTTTGGCCTTGGCTGAGGTAGTCTATTTCTTTAGTATAACATTCATGTTGTATAGTGCAAATGATTATGTTTTTGGACTTTTCCAGATTAGCAGTGGTAATGAGATGTTTGCAGTGATGCCAGCCTTTGCAGGGCTTCTGGCTCACAGGTAATGCCGACTTGTAAGACTGAGCAATATGAACTAGACACGCTATAGCACGAACGAGCAACATCCAGGTGGAGAACCTGTTGTAACGATGGGACTTGAGCTGGTGGTCCAAAGTCACTGTATGTAGAACAGACACTTCAGGTCGGATCTCTTCATCGGCATCTGGGTCTACCAATTCAAACGTGTCGGATCCGATACTGCAAGACGTCGAAAGATACAGGAATGCAGGACCCATAAACCATGTTGTGTCCTTAAGGTGGCTCGCTGTGACAGATCTAGTCGCGTGGTCTGCAGGACTATGGTGTGTGGGCAAGTAGTGCCACTGTTTAGGACAAGTGGATCTCCTGATCCTTAGCCCTCGATTGCTGACTCAGATGTAAAAGCGTCTGGTTTTGTTGCAAATATATCCTAGGACTTCCTTGCTGTCCATGTGATACTCGACTTACTCTATTTCCAGGTTCATTCCTGTTGTTATAAGTTCAGCCAACTCCATTACAAGCACAGCAGCGCAGAGCTCCAGTCTGGGAATCGTGTGTTCGCGGAGTGGCACTAGTTTGGTCTGGCTCATGACAAACCCTATATGGCATTGTTCTTTGACATCAATGGTCTTTAGGTATGCTACGGCAGCAATTGCCTTGACGGAAGCATTGCAGAAGATATATGGTCTTTGCATCTTGACTTCAGTAGATGGCACGGAAGCATATGGTCGTGCCACGTGAAGGCTGGTCAAAGCTTCGAGAGACTTCTTCCAACCTGTCTACAGGTCCTTTTTCTCTATGGGAAGTGGATCATCCCAATCAGACGTCTCTGTGGTTAAGTCTATTAACATAATTTTACCTTGGATGGTAACAGGCGGTACGAATCCCAGAGGATCATATAAGCTGTTTACGGTGGACAGGACTCCTCTGCGTGTGAAGGGCTTTTCTTCCTTGCTGATTTGGAAGCTGAATGTGTCTGCCTTTAGATCCCAGAGCAAACCGAGGCTCCGCTGCATGGGAAGGGAGTCAGTACTAAGTTCCAAGTCTTTTAGATCACTTGAATGGTCTTGGGGTGAGAAGGCCTCCATTAACTCACGGCTGTTAGAGGCGATTTTGTGCAACTTCAAATTAGATAGAGCAAGCATGTCTTGGGCCCTGTTCAGGAGACTGATTGCGGTCTCATTCGTGGGTGTGGATTTCAAGCAGTCGTCCACGTAGAAATCTTTTTCCACAAAGGATCTGACATCTGACCCATACTTTGCTTCACACTCTCGGGCTGAATGTCTGAGACCATAGATAGCGACTGCAGGGGAAGGAAGTTTCCGAAGTTGTGCACTCTCTTTCGGTACTCTACAATGTCTTCATTGGGGTAGTTGTTGCGGTACCAGAAGAACCTCAAGTAGTTTCTATGTTCTTCCTTGACGAGGAAGTGGTGGAACATCTGTTGTATGTCGACCATAAATGCTACGGAATCTCTGCGTAACGGAGAAGTACCTCTAGAAGTCTATTGTTGAGGTCTAGACCAGACAGTAAGACATCATTTAGCGAGACGCCTTCGCACCTGGCGCTCAAGTCGAATACTACTCGTATCTGCCCTGTTTTTTTAGAATGATACACGCCGAATATGGGTAAGTACCAAAACTCCTCGGAGTCATGGAGCGCAGGTACCATTTCTGCATGGTTGTTCTAGAATATTCTTTCCATGAAGGTAAAGAAATGTTCTTTCGTCTCCGGTGTCCTCTGAAGTTTGTGCTTGAGGGAGATGAATCGACTGTAGACAAGTTCTTTGTTGTTAGGTAAGCGTTGTCTCTTGGGTTTAAACGGTAAAGGTGCGACCCAGCTTTTTGAGGTCGGCTTGTGAGGTCCTCCTAGACAGACAGCTCCTATGATGACCCATCCTAGGTCAAGTCTCTGGGCGTATGGAGCAATTTGGGGACAGTTAATCTGTCCTCTAGCCTTATGAACTCATAGTTTGTCTCTTCCAAGGACTAAGACTATAGGGGCTTTTGGGTCCAGTTCTGGTATCAGGTAAGCTATATGCCTCAGGTGGGGGTGGTGTGCCGCTACGTCTAGCGTAGGTATCTCAGACCGGTTGTCAGGTATATGATTGCACTCCAATATGCTTGGTAGTGACAAGCAGGTCAGAACATCTATGGACTCTACCTTGTACCCAGTTGCTTTCCTCCCCGCCGTCTCAACGATACCAGCACATGTCCTTAAGGAGTAGGGAAAACCAGGCCCTACTATGTTGAAGGAGTCGAAGAAGGTGGATTTAGCTAAAGACCTGTTGCTTTGATCATCTAAGATCGCCTTATCTCGGTTGCCAACCGGATGAACTCTGACAAGGAAGATTTTTGAATAGTGCTTCCCTCCTGCAAGTCCTTTTCAGATTTCTGTACAGTGAAAAGTGACTACTACAGTGTCTATGTCGATGTCTATCTGCTTCCCGTCATGTTCCTCTGCTTGGGGTGATACCTGAGAGGGTGGTCCAGGGTGTAAAGCCATGTTGTGTTCTGTGCTACCACATTCTGTGCATGTCACACTGACCTTGTAGTTCTAGTACAGGCCAGAATTAGGGCTGGAAGCCTGGATGGAGGCCTGGCATGACTGTGGCTTGGAAGGAGGGGAGCCTGGGATGTAAAGGGTTAAGGAGGAGGAATAGTAATGGGACGGGTGCTAGAGGTGGGGTTTATGGCTTAAAAGGGGTAGCAAGGGCAGGAAAAGGGGCCATTTTGTAGGGACAGCAGTGTGGCAGCAGCCCGTGTCTGAGCTGCTGCAGTACCTCTTGTGACGTTGATCTTGTCCCACGATGTCTGATATGGAAACAATCCTGGCACAGCTCCGTGCGGCAGCGGAGAGTAGAGGATCGGGATGGCTGCAGGCTTCGGTTCAAGGCCTGCTTCCGGGGATGCAGTGCCATTGGCTCTCCCTATCAACCGGCCGCGGAGGAACAGGCCTCCGGCACGTCTTAGTCCTGAGGTGACCCCGAGGGTCCTGCACCGGGTAAGTAGCCCCTCTGGGGACCTTCCGTCACGCGCCACAGTGAGTAGCAGGGCATCTAGGCGGTCGTGTGTCGGGAGGTATCCTGTGTTGAGGAGGGACTCTGGGAGGGGGCTGCGGGATGCCCCCTCCTCAGATGCAGGTGGCAAGGAGTCCGGACCTGGATCAGCAGGGGGGCCAGGCCGTGGTCCCCTTGCCCAGCGTGGGAGAGATGTGCGGGTCGCAGTGGCAGGACGGTGGGGTCAAGATGGCGGCCCTGTGCTTGGTTACTTACTCTGGCAGCGCGGTGCTGGCTCAGAGGCGGCTCCAGTTGGAAGAAGGGTGGCATCTAGTGGCGAGGCTGCGGAACTGCAGGCATTGGCATCTCCAGTCGTGACAAGGGCAACCTCTGGTGGCGAGGCTGCAGAATTGCAGGCCTTGGTGTCCCCAATTGTGACAAGGGCGGCATCTAGTGGCGCGGCTGCAGATTTGCAGGCTTTGGAGTTGGTGGAAGCAAGAAGGGGTGCAGGAGGTGCTGAAGATCGGAGGACAGCCGGAAGAGAGTTCGTCGCCAGTCAAGTCCCAATTTCTCACGTTTCGGCTGGTGGAATCACAGCATCCACGCAGCCAGGTCAGATGTGCGGGGATTCCTCATTAGCGCTTGCTTGTAGTGGGGGGGCTCCTGGGTCGGGGAGGGCGCTCAGGGATGTCCGTTACAGAAGGATTGGGGGCAGTGGCGTACACACAATCCATGGGGCCCCGGTGCAAAACTGAATCATGGGGCCCCCCTCCCCGTTGCTGCCTCCCCAACCTCCCTCCACCAGCAGCAGAGTTAGGCTACTTTCACACCTGCGTTAGGTGCGGATCCATCTGGCATCTGCACAGACGGATCCGCACCTATAATGTAAACGCTTGTATCCGTTCTGAACGGATCCGTTTGCATTACCACGAAAAAAAAAAAAAAAAGATAATGCAAACGGATCCGTTTTGACTTACACTAAAAGTCAATGGGAGGCAGATCCGTTTTCAATTGCACCATATTGTGTCAGTGAAAACGGATCCGTCCCCATTGACTTACATTGTAAGTCAGGACGGATCCGTTTGGCTCTGCATCGCCAGGCGGACACCAAAATGAATCTGCACAGACGGATCCGCACCTATAATGCAAATGCTTGTATCCGTTCAGAACAGATCCGTTTGGCTGCAAGCAGCGTTTTGGTGTCCGCCTCCAGAGCGGAATGGAGGCTGAACGGAGGCAAACTGATCTCAACGGATCCTTATCTATTCAGAATGCATTGGGGCTGAACTGATCCGTTTTGCACTGTTTGTGAGAGCCCTGAAACAGATCTCACAAGCAGACCCAGAAACGCCAGTTTCACACTGGCGTTTCTGGGTCCGCTTGTGAGATCTGTTTGCCTCCGTTCAGGCTCCATTCCGCTCTGGAGGCGGACACCAAAACGCTGCTTGCAGCCAAACGGATCCGTTCTGAACGGATACAAGCGTTTGCATTATAGGTGCGGATCCGTCTGTGCAGATACCAGACAGATCCGCACCTAACGCAGGTGTGAAAGTAGCCTAACTCTGCTATATTTCTGTAGCCTGCAACCTCTGACTGCCCAGTTGGGCTGAAACTACTACACCCAACATGTTTTGGCAGTAATAGTAAATGGATATTGGTGCAATTCTGAGCTATTAGTCTATATAATACATATGTAGCCTACATATGTATTATACAGGGAGTGCAGAATTATTAGGCAAGTTGTATTTTTGAGGATTAATTTTATTATTGAACAACAACCATGTTCTCAATGAACCCAAAAAACTCATTAATATCAAAGCTGAATATTTTTGGAAGTAGTTTTTAGTTTGTTTTTAGTTTTAGCTATTTTAGGGGGATATCTGTGTGTGCAGGTGACTATTACTGTACATAATTTTTAGGCAACTTAACAAAAAACAAATATATACCCATTTCAATTATTTATTTTTACCAGTGAAACCAATATAACATCTCAACATTCACAAATATACATTTCTGACATTCAAAAACAAAACAAAAACAAATCAGTGACCAATATAGCCACCTTTCTTTGCAAGGACACTCAAAAGCCTGCCATCCATGGATTCTGTCAGTGTTTTGATCTGTTCACCATCAACATTGCGTGCAGAAGCAACCACAGCCTCCCAGACACTGTTCAGAGAGGTGTACTGTTTTCCCTCCTTGTAAATCTCACATTTGATGATGGACCACAGGTTCTCAATGGGGTTCAGATCAGGTGAACAAGGAGGCCATGTCATTAGATTTTCTTCTTTTATACCCTTTCTTGCCAGCCACGCTGTGGAGTACTTGGACGCGTGTGATGGAGCATTGTCCTGCATGAAAATCATGTTTTTCTTACCTTGCAGACTTCTTCCTGTACCACTGCTTGAAGAAGGTGTCTTCCAGAAACTGGCAGTAGGACTGGGAGTTGAGCTTGACTCCATCCTCAACCCAAAAAGGCCCCACAAGCTCATCTTTGATGATACCAGCCCAAACCAGTACTCCACCTCCACCTTGCTGGCGTCTGAGTCGGACTGGAGCTCTCTGCCCTTTACCAATCCAGCCATCTGGCCCATCCATCTGGCCCATCAAGACTCACTCTCATTTCATCAGTCCATAAAACCTGCTGCGTCTCAGCGTCATGTCCGATGCGGCCGCACGGGGAGGAGAATCAGGGGGTGGAGACTCAAGGAGGGTAGGGCTGGCCTGGCACTGACTATGCAGCGCAGAAACGCAACACTGGGCGGCGGGCCCCCTGGAGTGCCGGGCCCGGTCGCAACTGCGGCCCCTGTATGTACGCCCCTGATTGGGGGAGTTTGTAGCTGGCCAGCTAAGACCTGTCCTAGGTTGCTAGTATAGCCTGATATGTGTATACAGCTAAACCTGCTAATAGCCTTAATACAGTTCCTATGTTTATGTGTTAAAGACAAAAGCAGAGTTATTTATTGTGACATCATGTTTTGGATGTCATATAACTGTTATATTTTGTGTTCACAGAAGCAGAAAAAGATAATATGCCTTTAAGATTCATTTTGCAATGTAAGGTAAGCTCAGTGACCCAGCAGAAACAACAGAAAGCATAGTGTTAATCTGTTGTTGCTGGGCATACGTCTAGACCAATCACAGCCAGCTTCTCACACAGCAAAAGTTTTCACCAATCACAGCCAGCCTCACACACAGCATGTCTGGGATTTCCCCCAGCTCCTGCTGCTAGAATCATTATTCACCAGAGACAGGAGCCGAAGAGACATTCACTCCACTGAGAGCTGAGTTTTATGGGAACAAGAGGCCGAAATAGGTAGTTAATGCAGTTTGTATAATGTTCATATTGTTCATATTGTTAGTATGTGTGTTTAGAACTGTATACTGAACGAGATATATATGTGTTTACTTTTTTACAGTTCCACCTATTGCAACAATTCAATTGCAACCATACAATTGCAAGCTACAAATTGCAAGCACACAATCCAAATTCAAATTACATATTGCAATCCAAATTGCATACAACCATAACAGATCATACTCAACCAATCTGCAAATAGTTACTGCAAACTGCAAACCCAGTTTAGCCAGTAGAACTGTTAAATCTCAGATATACCTCTCAGAGAGATCATAAAGTGCTTAAATAACTTAAAATGACAGTACAGATACTGAAGAGAGAAATACATCCAACATTTTATGTTGAATGACAAGATTAAATAGTTGAACCACCATCTTATGCATACCGCCATTTTGTGATATCTTTTCAACACATGTTTTATACATGGACTATCTGCTGCGGAGGCTGCAGTGTTATATATGAAGAAAAGTTGAAGTTAATAAAGAAGTTATTTGAAGCATTTGGTGTGCTCTTTAAGCCTACTGAGTAATAGACAGTCTGGTTAGACTAAAAGTCAGAGATATCAAAATTCTTCTAATGCCACAACGCAAAAGGCACTTCATAGTGCTGCGCCTGCCACAGAGTTATTATCGGGGTTGCGGAATTTGGTGACAGGGCTGGTAGGTATGGCGTCTGTGGCGGGGTCGCCATTGGCAGCGTGGGGTGTACAAGGAGCGGGGTTATCGAGTACAAGTGCGGCAGGGGGAACAGGTGGGACGGGGGATAGGGATGTGGGTACAGGGGCTGGGGGGGGGGTGCTTGGGGTAGCGCAGCATGGATCAGTGGATAAGGATGGGGATAAGGAGAGGGAAGGGACTAAAGAGAGGGATGGGGAGGAGCCGCGAGTGGATGACGCAGCTAAGGGGGAGGTTTATGTTTGTTTTAAGGGGCCTCTGCACGAGGTTAGGGAGAAAATTTGGAAAGGGGAGTACGTGGACATATTTTCGCTGCTCTCGCTTAAGCGTTTTAATTTGGATCGGGATAGGCGGGACAATAGGAAGAAGGAGGAGGGAGACAAGCGGCTGTACCGCTTGATTCAACAGACCTTCTCTAACTGGTTGCAGGCTTTTGTGATCCTGGCCAGTGTTATTGGGGAGAAAGCGCCGGTCAATTGTTCAGCGCTTTTCTGTTACCTGGAGGCAATTGGGGAGGAGTATCGAGTGTATGCGGGACATGGGCGGTTGAGGTACGATGAGCAGTTTCTGCAGCAAAAGGAGGTTCGGTCTAGTATGCACTGGGACCATAAGGACATTGGTCTGTGGATGCGGGTAATGACTCCAGTCAGGGCAGGGCAGGGCAGCCCTTTTCCGGGGGGGGGGGGGGTTCTGGGCAATCGGAGCGCTCGGCAGCCTCGCTTAAGGGGTTATGTTTTCTGTTTAACGAGGGAGGAAGCAAGAATGGGGACAAGTGCTAATTTAAGCATGAGTGTTCCTCATGCGGTGGGAATTACAGAGCACAGAGGTGCTTCAAAGGGCAAAAAGGAAAAAGTTGAGGTGATGCGGCAGGTAAGGGGTGGACGCCAATTCGGGTAGCCGAGATGGAGCATTTTCTAAATAGGTACCCTAATGTGGAGGCAGCGGAATTCTTGTTAACAGGTTTTAGGGAAGGTTTTCATATACCGTTTGTGGAGGGGGTCGTTAGGCAAGGGGGGAAGATTTTGAGTTCAGTGACAGAGCTTCCTGGAGTGGTGACGGAGAAATTGCGGAATGAAGTGGAGTTAGGTCGCATGGCAGGGCCCTTTAGGAAATTGCCGATGTAGATTTTGCGGGTGTCACCATTAGGGGTTGTGCTGAAAAGGGAGCCTAATAAATTTCACCTTATACATCACCTTTCGTTCCCAAAGGGGGGCTCTGTTAATGACAGGATTGCGCCGGAATTGTGTTCTGTCGTGTATACGTCGTTTCAAGAGGCGGTTCGTTGGGTACGGTATTATGGGCAGGGAGCTTTGTTGGCCAAGGTGGATATTGAGGCGGCAATTCGGCTTTTGCCGGTGCACCAGGAGTGTCAGCACTTGTTGGGGTGTTTTTGGGACGGGGGATTTTTTATTGATCAGTGTTTGCCTATGGGTTGTTCGGTTTCGTGCGCCTATTTTGAACAGTTCAGCACTTTCTTGGAGTGGGTGGTACGAGAGTGATCAGGTTGGGGTTCCATCATCCATTGTCTGTATGATTTTTTGTTTATCGGGCCGCCAAGTTCGAATGGCTGTTCCATAATGTTGCATTCATTTGAGGCCATGTCTCGCCTTTTCAGGGTTCCTTTGGTGTCTGGGAATACGAAGGGCCCTACGGAATAGTTGAGTTTTTTGGGTATAGTCATTGATATGGTGGCTATCGAGTGTCGGTTGCTGGAGGATAAAGTCATAGATCTACGGCGGGGGGTGTCTGGAGTTGCAGTCCCTATTTGGTAAGCTTAATTTTGAAAGACGTATAATGCCCATGGGGCAGGTCTTTTGTAGGAAGTTGGCGCAGGCGACAGGGGGGGTGTGTGCTCCCCATCACTTTGTTTGTATTAATTGTGAGTTGCAAGATGACTTGAGGGTGTGGGCGTCATTTTTGGAGACCTATAACAGGAGGTCTTTGTGTATGGCTGACTGGGTGTTGGCAGCAGATTTTGGATTTGTTTTACAGATGTGGCGGGGATTCAGGGTTTCAGGGCATTTTTGGGGGGGCGTTGGTGGTGTGGGAGAGTGGCCGAATAAATGGAAGGAGGAAGGTTTAATGCAGAACTTGGTGTTGCTGGAGCTCTTTCCCATTGTGGTGGCGGAGTCCTTTTGGGGTGAATTTTTTTGCAACAGGAAGGTGTGTTTTCATTGCGACAATATGGGGGTGGTTGAGGCCATTAATCGCAATTCAACTTTATTGCCGCCGGTCGTTCCCTTGCTTCAGAATTTGATTTTGGATTGCTTATCCTTGACCGCATGGGTGGTAGCGTCTCATGTCCCTGGGGTTAGTAACTCAATTGCAGATGCTTTGTCTAGTTTCCAGTGGGAGCGTTTTCGGATGTTGGCACCGGAGACGGAGATGGAAGGAACAAGATTTCCCCAGGAGCTGTGGAATCTGCCAATTGGTCGGTTGAAGATCTGGTGAGGGGTTCCCTGTCGCCGGGGACCTGGGCGGCGCATGCAAGGGCATAGGGCTTTTAGGAGGTCTGGAGGCAGCTTTTTCAACGAAGTGGGTTGGATGATGGAGCTTTGATGTTGCTTTTGGGTGGGGCACTGTAGGGAGGAGGGATGGTTGTTTTCCAGATTGAACATGTTTATGGCAGGGGTGGCTTTTGGTTGTAGGTGCCGGGAGGCAGCGGATGTGACCAAATAGTTTTAGGTTGTGCAGGCCCTAAGGGGTTGGAGAAAGCGTTCATCGGGGGTGGATCGTCGACCGGTTTCGTTTTCTTTGTTGGTAGATATGATGGGACAGTTAGAGCGGATTTGTGTGTCGGCAGGGGGCAGTCGGGCTGTTTAAGCTGGCTTTTTCGCTCGCCTTTTTTGGAGGCATTGAGGATTGGGGAGTTGATTAGTCCGAGTAAGAGTCGGGCCGGGGGCCATTGCGGAAAGGATGCAGAGTTTTTTGATGATTGGTTGGAGTTTTGCATCAGGATGTCAAAGACGGACCAATTGGGGTGGGGTTGTCGGGTGGTGTTGTATCAGGTGGCAGGGTCGAACGCGTGCCTGGTTCGATGCCTTAGGGAATTCTGGGGAGGGAGAGAGTTTGGGGGGGGGGGGGGGTTGGACCGTTGTTGGTTCATGAGGATGGGTCGCTTCTTTCTCGTTTCCTGTTTATTGCTGTAATGAGAGCCTGCTTGAAGGGGTTGGATCAGGACCCCTCGTTGTATGGGGGTCATTCTTTTCGGATAGACACGGCCACGGAAGAGGGTAGGAGCGGGGTTGGGGGAGGAAGTTATTCGGTGCATTGGCCGTTGGGAGTCTATTCGGTTCCGGTCATATGTTAGACCCGCGTGGGTATAATGGCGGGAGTTTTTTTGGCGGGAGTTGGGTCTTGGCGGTCGTGGATTGATGTGTTATTTTTGTGTTCCCTACGGGTGATTCACAGTGTCTGGAGTGGATTATGGGGCACTCTTATGTGTTCTGGGGAGCGTTACAAGCAGCGGTCAGGCCGGACGGAAGGCAGTTGGGTTTTTCAAGAGAAGTGCCGTTTATCCGATGTTTGGGAATGAGAGGCATGCTGTGGAGTCGGGTTCTTCCTGAGTTTCACAAGCTTGCACGGTTAGATATGCCCCCTAGAGTTTTGGTGTTGCATGTAGGGGGGAGTGATTTGGGGGCGTGCCCCTTCCGGGAGCTTGTGAAAGACATCAAGTTTGACTTGCTGCGGTTGTGGGCGCAGTATCCGCAACTGGTGACGGTTTGGTCGGACATGGTGCCGCGTAAGCACTGGAGGGACGCGAGGTCTGTGGAACGGCTGAATAAAGCGAGGATAAAGGTGAACAAGGCTGTGGGTAGGTTTGTAGCAAGGAATGGTGGAATTGCTGTTCGGCATAGGGAGCTGGAGTTGGGGCATTTTGGAGAAGTGATGGGGTACACCTGAATGCGGTAGTGATTGATCTCTGGTGTTCAGGTTTGCAGGACAGGATTGATTTGGTGTTACGGCTGTGGCGGGACGCAAGGAGGTGAGGTGTTAACCTTCTTGTGTCATGGGCGGTGGTGGGTCCTTGGAGTTGGTGGTTATGGTGGCTCTGGCGTGGTGGGGAGGGAGCCAAAGGGGGCTTTGGACTCCCCAGGTATTGGTTTTGGGGTGTGTTATGGCAGGTAGTGTCCCACGTTTGTTGCTCTTGGTTACCGGTTTCTGCCTCTGAGCTGGCGTTTATCAGCTAGAGGTAAGTTAACTGAGGGCTGGGCAGTTATACGTAATTTTACGGGGCTCCAAGGACCCTCCCCGTGCTGTCATTTCTCTCGGTTCTTGGGGCGGGGGCCTTCAGGTGGGAAGGCCTTGGGTTAGTGATATTTATGGTATTTATTGTATTTATGTTAATAATAAAAGGCTGCTGTGGCCAATAAATCCACTTGCTGAGTCTGTCATTATAAGGGGTGAGCGACTCAACAGTACGCCGGTCATGGCGAAGTGCAATGTTGTAGCACAGCACCTGAAACAGATGTTGATTTCTTTGAGGAATTCTTTGCGGTCCTCTATAGACTTCTCCCTGAAGGATCTGCATTTTAGTAGAGAATGTGGTTTCTTGTGCAGGGGGCATTCTTTGGTAAGATCTTTGTGTTTGTTCTCTTCTTGAGAAGACTTAAACGGCCTGTAAGGAGAACCTGTGGAGGCAACGTTAGTTTTGTGGACTGCCACTGGTGTTTTATGAGGTTTGACACCAGGGGTAGTGGGACATGACAATGTAAAGTCAAAACTGGGATAATTTCTAATCCTCGCTTGTTGAGTAACAAAGTCTACAAACACCACAAAGGTGGGGGAATTGCACATTATGAACCTGTTTATAATGGGAACCATGCGTGATCCACTTCTGTAGATTATAAGGCTGCTTTCACACTAGCGTTCGCTGGTCCGTTCGTGAGCTCCGTTTGAAGGGGCTCACGAGCGGACCCGAACGCAGCCGTCCAGCCCTGATGCAGTCTGAATGGAGCGGATCCGCTCAGACTGCATCAGTCTGGCGGCGTTCAGCCTCCGCTCCGCTCGCCTCCGCACGGACAGGCGGACAGCTGAACGCTGCTTGCAGCGTTCGGGTGTCCGCCTGGCCGTGCGGAGGCGTGCGGATCCGCCCAGACTTACAATGTAAGTCAATGGGGACGGATCCGTTTGAAGATGTCACCCTGTGGCTCAATCTTCAGGCGGATCCGTCCCCCATTGACTTTACATTGAAAGTCTGGACGGATCCGTCCGAGGCTATTTTCACACTTAGCTTTTTTTAGCTAATATAATGCAGACGGATCCGTTCTGAACGGAGCCTCCGTCTGCATTATTATGAGCGGATCCGTTCAGAACGGATCCGCCCGAACGCTAGTGTGAAAGTAGCCTAAGGGAGTTTTTGGACAATCGGATTGACACCTCTGGCGGTGTCCAGGAACGCTAGCCCCGGCAGATCTCCTTCTGCCTGAGCAACCTGTACCTCTATCAATTGAGTCACTGAGTTCCCTGAGCTTCTGGTAACCCCTACCCACTATTCTGGGAAAATTATCAATTCTCTTATATAAAGCATTTTCTATAGCTTCTATTGACTCATCAAGTCTTTCCCACACCATCTTTAGGCCTTTGCCCGGATAGTTTATGTTAATGTCTCTGATTCTTTTGGCATGTTCAGCAGACTCGCTTCCAAGCCACTTTACCAAGAGATCTAACTCCTCACTACAGGAAAGATCTAAGTCCCTTATGGCGTTCTGGAAGGATACTGGCCATGCCCTGTAGTTCTCGGGGCGATCAGTGAACTTTATAAGTCCTTTGGTAACCAGCTCCCGTTCAGCAAAGAACTTAGCGAGGTCCCGGTGTGCTGTTCTTATGCTGCGTGTGTGACGCATCACCATACCTTTTAGGGGTTTCTGGCTTAGGAAAGTCTGTATAATACTGTTCTGGTGCGAAGGTTGTCCCTTTAAGTCGAGGCGAAGGTTGTAGCTTCTGTTCTGTAGGGTGGTAGTTGTGGCCAGCATCGCTTTGTTGCCTACCGTCCTGCTCCAGGTACTGCGGTTCAAGGAAGGATCTTTGGCACTCTGTATAAGCTGTCTGATATTCTGGATCATAGTCATCTTCTGTTTGGGATGCTGATGAACGTATTCTGAGACACACTGTGTTGGATCTTGTTCATCTAGATCTGGCCCAAGTACTTGGCTGTGTTTCTCAGATTCGGGGAACTCCAAGGCTAGGAGGTTAGCTTTGGCTACTGCGGCTGCCGCTTCTTTCTCTGCAGTGATTTTTTCCAGTGACGCTTGCAGGCATGCTTTCTATTTTTCCCTTAACGCGCTCTCTTTCTTTAGTTGCATCTCTTGTGCAGCAAAGGAAGACCTTACTTTTGCAGCCTCAGCTTCTGCATGGGCGAGAGCAGCCTTTTCTTTTATTGAGGACTTGCTAGAGCAGCTTGCTCGTGACCTGGTCCTGTATGATGATGCCTGGTTAGCGGACATTGTGTACCTTTTGCTGGCTGCTTAATGTCTCTGTACGGACTCAGTCTATGTAGAAATGGACTTCAGCGTGGTCTGGATCGTGCTGGACTTGCTGGGGCTGCACTCTCATTTCTTGTGACTGTATGGCAGCCGCTGCAATCTTATGCGCAGGACCGCGTGTGTGATGACAGCTCTGTATAGTCAGACTCACTATCGCTGGTGACTAGCATCTGTTTTACTGTTCTGTCTTCATACATGTTCACACAGTGTGCAGTCTGACATTCAGCATAAACCATTCCTGTCTTCCAAATAAGAGGCTTGTTCTTTGTAGTCTAACTTGTTTATTGGTAAAACAGGATTGTTGATTGGTAAAACTACAAGAATACAAATAGCACGTATAAGTATAAAGTACTAGCAGAAGGACCCGGCTTTGCATGGGTATATTTCATCTATTTCATTTAATGTTTCTGTGTATCGTTAAAAGATATCGACAGTATCCCCCATACCAGTGACCTCTACAGAACCCCCCCCCCCTTACATTGAACTCCACAGTCCCCCACCCAGGGGCGTATCTATCACGAGGCAAACAAGGCATTTGCCTAGGGCGGCACTTGCCAATGGGGCGGCAAAATGCCTTGTTTGCCCCTTGTCCCATCAGGCTCATCTGCCTCCGGTATATTCAGAAGATCCGATGGTATAATCTAACCCCCAGGCGTTCCCATGGTGACAGGGACGCTTGCCTGGGGGTTAGAATATACAGGGCCCCGCCGCTCACAGGAAAACATTTAAAAACGAATCAGTAACCTAAACTTTATTCATTAGTGATGTCTTACTGTATACCTTACTCTGTCTTTCAGCTCCGGTAATAGCAGGCAGTGCGGGCGGGCGGCGCTCACTCACTGACGTCACGCGCCTGCGCCGCCTAGTGGGAGGAGCAGGCGTGTGACGTCAGTGAGTGAGCGCCGCCCGCCCGCACTGCCTGCTGTTACCGAAGCTGAAAGACAGAGTAAGGTATACAGTAAAGACATCACTAATGAATAAAGTTTAGGCTACTGATTTGTTTTTAAATGTTTTCCTGTGAGCGTCAGGGGGAGGAGGAATCTGTGGATGGCACCGTTTAGGGGAGGGGGGGAATCTGTGGATGGCACTGTTTAGGGGAGGGGGGAATCTGTGGATGGCACTGTTTAGGGGAGGGGGGGGGGAATCTGTGGATGGTACTGTTTAGGGGAGGAGGGGGGGATCTGTGGATGGTACTGTTTAGGGGAGGAGGGGGGGATCTGTGGATGGTACTGTTTAGGGGAGGAGGGGGGGATCTGTGGATGGCACCGTTTAGGGGAGGAGGGGGGGGATCTGTGGATGGCACCGTTTAGGGGAGGATGGGGGGGGGATCTGTGGATGGCACCGTTTAGGGGAGGAGGGGGGGATCTGTGGATGGCACAGTTTAGGGGAGGAGGGGGGGATCTGTGGATGGCACCGTTTAGGGGAGGAGGGGGGGATCTGTGGATGGCACAGTTTAGGGGAGGAGGGGGGGATCTGTGGATGGCACCGTTTAGGGGAGGAGGGGGGGATCTGTGGATGGCACCGTTTAGGGGAGGAGGGGGGGATCTGTGGATGGCACCGTTTAGGGGAGGAGGGGGGGGATCTGTGGATGGCACCGTTCAGGGGAGGGGGGGGGATCTGTGGATGGCACCGTTTAGGGGAGGAGGGAGGGGATCTGTGGATGGCACCGTTCAGGGGAGGGGGGGGATCTGTGGATGGCACCATTTAGGGGAGGGGGATCTGTGGATGGCACCATTTAGGGAAGGGGGATCTGTGGATGGCACTAATTAGGGGAGGGGGATCTGTGGATGGCACTATTTAGGGGAGGGGGATCCGTGGATGGCACTGTTTAGGGGAGGGGGATCTGTGGATGGCACTGTTTAGGGGAGGGGGATCTGTGGATGGCACCGTTTAGGGGATCCGTGGATGGCACCGTTTAGAGGAGGGGGATCTGTGGATGGCACCGTTTAGGGGAGGGGGATCCGTGGATGGCACCGTTTAGGGGAGGGGGATCCGTGGATGGCACTCTTTAGGGGGGATCTGTGGATGGCACATAGGAAGGGGTGGGGTTTAGAGAGAAAGGGGTTTGGCCTTGACAGGAAGGGGTGGGTCAAATTTATATTAGGGGGGTGCCCGAGTTTAGTCTCGCCTAGGGCAGCACAAAACCAAGATACACCACTGCCCCCACCCCTTAACACTGACCCCCCCCACAGTGCCCCGCAAATTTAAAATGGGACCTCCACAGCAGCCCATCTCCTTAACTTTGACCTTCACAGGCGCCCGCCTCTTTAACAGTCAGTTTCACAGCACCCCACTTTCTTGACCGTGACTTCCACAGTGTCCGCCCCTTTAACAGTGACCTCCACAGCGGCCTGCCCCCTTAACAGTAACATCCATAGTGAACGCCTCTTAGACAGTGACCTCCACAGTTCCCGCCCCTTTAACTGTGACCTCCCCAGCGCCCTGCCTCTTTAATGCTAGGGCTACACGACGCTAATGCTAGTGTCTCGCGACATTTTGACTCAACAATTTTTATAATGATAGGCTATGGTGTCACACTGCGACATGTGACATTCTGTGACTGCAACACGACAGTTGCAAAAAATCCATCCAAGATGGATTTTTCTGCGACTGTCGCGTTGCAGTCGCAGCATATCACATGTCACAGTCCAACACCATAGACTATCATTAAAAAAATTGTTGCGCGACTTTGGTGTGAGATCAATGTCGCGCGACACATGTAGCAGTGTAGTTGTGCCCTATGTCGTCTTGTAGCGCTAGCCTAAAGCTGACCTACAGCAGTGAAGAAAAATGGCTGGGTTGTTATGGAAACCTGGAGTAAAACTGTGTGTATGTGGAGACTAAGGGCCTGCGAGCTACCATTGGCTGATAAGGGACGTGTGACCGTGTGCATGGCAGTTGAGGGCTTGTATTGGCTAATGCAGGTCATTGTTTGGGAACATCTCAGGAACGGTATGTCCTAGAGAGCTGAGACCCAGTCTAAAACCTTCCCGAACACCTGATGTACCTGTGTGCCAAATTTGGTGGAGATCGGTTCAGTCGTTTGGTCGCGCATAAAGAATAGACAGACAGACAGAAACTCATTTTTATATATATAAGTGACAGTATATTTAATCTATTTCATTTAATGTTTCTGTGTGTCGTTAAAAGATTTAGACAGTATCTCCCATAACAGTGACCTCTACAGCACCCCGCCCCTTTAACAGTGAATTCCACAGTCCACCACCCCTTAACACTGACCCCCCACAGTTCCCCGCCACTTTAAAATGGGACCTCCACAGCAATCCATCCCTTTAACTTTGACCTTAACAGCAGCCCGTCCCTTTAACAGTGAGTTTCACAGCACCTCACTCCCTTGACTGTTATCCTCCTCAGGGGCCCGCCCCCTTAACACTGACCTTCACAGTGCGCGCCCCTTTAACAGTGACCTCCACAGTACCCACCCCTTTAACAGTGACCTCCACAGTATCCTCCCCTTTAACAGTGACCTCCACAGTGCCCTGCCCCTTTAATGCTAGGGCTACACAACAACATGTGTCGCGCAACATTTTGTCTCAACAACTTTTATAATGATAGGCTATGGTGTCGCACTGCGACATGCTGCGACTGCGACAGTACAGTCACAAAAGATCCATCCAAGATGGATGCATGTAGCAGCGTAGTTGTGCACTATGTTTCATGCGACTTATTGTCATCCTGTAGCCCTAGCCTAAAGCTGACCTACAGCAGTGCAGAAAAATGTTATGACAACCTGGAGTAAAACTGTGTGTATGGCAGTTGGGATTTGAAGAGAAAGACTTGCAGGCTTTTATTGGCTAATGCACATCATTTTTTGGGAATATCTCAGGAACGGTAAGTCATAGAGAGCTGAGACTCGGTCTAAATCCTTCCCGGACACCTGATGTACCTGTGTGCCAAATTTGGTGAAGATCGGTTTAGTCATTTGGTCACGCATAAAGAATAGACAGACAGAAACTCATTATTATATGTTGGTAAGGCTGATTAGTCAGCCTGCATTTGTGGGAGGGGCGGAGGCTCTTCATATACGAGCCACAGCCTCACTCACAGGTGTGTGTTTTCAGGTGCCATTAGCAGACTAGCTTCTCTGGTGGTAGGAGTCTTTCTTTGCAGCATGGAGCTTGTTATTTTGCTCTCTGCTACCATAGCATGCACGCGCCATACTACGTAAGTAGGTTGGGCCGGGGCCGTCTCTCCAGGCCAGTCGGATCCGACTTTGCTAGCGAACGGGAGGCTTCTCCTCAGAATCTGCTACCTCAGGTTTGCTCGTTTGGGCCTAAATACTTCCATTTGCTTTTCATTTTTGTTTGTTGGTAATAAGAGTTGGTTCCTATAAATCTTTGCTTCGTTCGTCTCGTATGAAAAGTTTCTTTACAGCAATCCGGCTGAAGTAAGAGTTACCCGGGCTGCACGTGATGTCATGTTTGGAGATCGGACGCAGTGTTTATTGTTTAGGCCTTTTGCTGTAGCTGTTCCTTGCCATGTGTCTCCCCCCCCCCCCCCTTTCCCCCGCTACCACCATCTTTAAACTTCATGTATTTCCCTTTCGTAAGTCGTGTACCGGCGTGGGCTCCCCAGGATACAGCAAAGTCACAGACATGGAAGCAACACTGACACCAGCTTTATATGCAAGAATATAAACTTTACTTTGGAAACAGTATTAACACAAGTACAAACAGTATAAGTAATACACCAGGCCCACAGTCACCATCCCTGTCCGAGGGACAGGCCTAGCCTGCTGGCGTACACAGCAGAGCCTACAAGTCGTACTGTGCCGCTATAGAAGACACACCTAACCGGTGGCAGATGCAGCAGAGCCTGCAAGTCAATTACTGCGCTGCAGTCCAGTACAGTAAGGCCTAACAAAGCTATAACCCTATCTAACTAGCTATACAAGGCCTAGGCTAGTCTCTCGTTACTTTAGGCGCCAAACAGTGAAGTACAATTGGTAATCAGGTGTACTGACCTGCGTCCGTTCTGGACCCTAGGATGCCGCTTACCCGGGATGGCCACCAAGCTCTCAGCAACCGTGCGGCCTTGCTTGATGCTAAGGTTTTCTGTCCATACACTGGAACTGGTCTTCCTGGGACAACCTCTCTTTCAAAGAGCTGGATCCTGACAGGGGACAGCAGATACTCTCCTTCCTTTGAGTGTCCATTCACTGCCGGACATCTGCAAGCCAGGATGGAATCGGATTCAGCCCCTCACAGCACAATCCGTCCACCATGTCAGATCATTACTTCCTGGTTCCCCCAGAAGCATGCTGACTGTGCTGCAAAACAGCGGCCTCTAGTGGCCGGAATGCCAAATGACAGCTCCAGTACAATTTAAACATAAATATACAGGCAGAGCTTATCCACAATCTCACACTTTCATGCTCTGCTGTTATCTCGAGCGGCATTTACACTTTCGGCTTTTATTTCATGTCTTATGCTGCATCCGCACGTCCTTACTGCACTTTTCTACTCTTGGTTCGTATTCACTCAGATTGGTCTCACATTCAAGCTGCGCTCACCGTTGACTGTTACATCTCATTCTGTTCCCAGCCGACAGCCGGATCCGTATTACATGCCTGTTATTACATGTTGTATACTCGGCTTACAGCCATAGCTGCTACTGTTACTCCGTTTTCATGCTCTGGACGCACCACCCTGGTGTTCCCACCTTGCTCCACTCACAACCAGAGCGGCGTTTATACCAATTTTCATGCTCTGCTTATACCCAAAGTTGTGTTCACACTTCTACTGCTACACCAGGTTGTATACCCCACTCACCAAAGCCGCTTTCCATGTCTGCGGTCACATCAAGTTAATATTCCGTTCACATCCAAAGCTGCGTCCGCATGTCTGCTTTTCACATCTTGTCCTATACTCCTTTCACTACTAGAGCTGCGTCCACATGTCTGCTTTCGCATTACGTCAATACTCTGCTCACTTTCAGGTTGCATTTATACGTCTGCTTTATACCATGCTTTTCATGCGCTACCCATACTCAGAGCTGCGCCTATTCCATGTTTTTAGGTACCACTCGCATCCAAAGCTGCATTCACCCATTTGTTGTTACATCATGTGTTGTACTCTGCTCCCACTCAAAGCTGCATTCTCCTGTTTATTGCTACATCATGGTTTTGCTCAATCTCACCGGGGCAGTCTGCACCCACCGCTCTGGTACCTATCTCCTGACAAACATAACTGCGTTCTTTTCAGGCTTACGTTCCCTTCCTCGTGGTCTGTCACATTCCATAGGCCTAGTTTCTGTTTAATCCTGGTTCATATTCACTCAGACTGGTCTCCTTTTACTTCTGGTTCGTATTCACTCAGATTGGTCTCCTGCCCCAGTTCACCAAACAGCTCCTCAGCGGAGGTCAGTGGGCCGATAGGAGTAAGTTTCCTGCTATGTTTTCACAAGCTGTTCATTTGTTTGTCACGATAAGAGACTTCTCTTAGCGAACTTGCAATGCCTCAGGCATTTCATGTTTACGTTTATGGTTCGCGGTGGTTAGTGTTTTATGTATGCACGTGCTTCGGATTGCTAATATCTATATTTTTAACGACTGTTGGCAGTCATGTTCCTTAGGCCACCTTCTAGCCAATCCAATCATTCAAGTAGCTTCATATGCCATCAGGTCCGGCTTACGTTTTAATTACTTATCGTCAGTGGTGTATCTTGGTTTTGTGCTGCCCTAGGCGAGACTAAACTCGGGCACCCCCCCTAATATAAATTTGACCCACCCCTTCCTGTCACGGCCAAACCCCTTCCTCTGTAAACCCCACCCTTCCTCTTTAGGCTCCACCCTTTCCTGTTTTGCATAACCATATTAAGAAATTTATCACGATAACGATATATATATCGCAATAAATACCCGCTGTAGGAGAGTCCCCGGAATAATAATGGACGGACGATACGTGCCACCAGAGGTCCTGGCCTCGGTGGAGTAAGAACCGGATCATTGCGGTTACAGCGGCGAATGCTGCTGGCGCAGCGTGTCCGGGCCGGTTCTTACTGTTCCCCACGGCCAGCCCAGGTTTTTGGTGGAGCTGGGCCTTTAAAGAACCCAGCCTGCTGATGATGGGGGTGGGGTGTGTCTTGCTGTGCTGGAGATTTACACAGACAGAGGGAGTGCTGGTGAAGGAGAGTCTGGGCGCAGCACACATTGAAGGATAGCCCTGGGACCTGTGGTGCTACGAGCCGAAGGGGCTCTGGCCTGAGGGAGACAAAGGCAGATAGCCTAGAAGCCTGCAGAACTGCTGTGGTCTGTCCAAAACAAGGTGACTCAAACCTGCTGTTTATTTTCTATGGAAGGACTTTTGTTCTATGCACTATGTGGATATGCACCTGTGTGGTCTGCACATTGCCTGTTATGCCGTTGGTGTGAATAAAGTCACTGTGTATCACAAAGACTGTCTATGATTGCCTCAATACTGCCGCCGCTACCGTAGCCTACCACGAGCACATCCCCACAATTGGTGGCTTGGAGCGGGCATTCCTGCAGTGAGGCAGGCCTGAGGCAAAAGTTGTGTTGGACTGCATGTCATATATCAGGCCTGCAAGTTTTATGGTTCCTGACAAGATGGAGGAGGCCATTAAGCACCTGATTCAGAGTAATGTACAGCAGCAACAGGCATTGCAGGCTCAGAGGGAAAGTAATGAGCTACAGCAAAAAAGACATGAGGAGGCTATGTGTGCACAGCAGCAAACAAACACTCTCCTAATGCAGCAGCTGGTAGCCATGCAATAGTCGGTGCGAACATCCCTGCAAGGAGTTTCAACTGCGACAACACCGACTGTGTCTACCGCCAGGGACAAAGTCCGATCCGCCCTGAGGAAAATGGGTCCGGGAGATGATATAGAGGCATTCCTGATGGTATTCGAAAGAACCGCGGAGCAAGAGAGGCTGCCGTTGGAGCAGTGGGCCGAGGTGGTGGCGCCTTTTCTGGTGGGGGACGCACAAAAGGCCTATTTTGACCTCAGCTGCGATGAGGCCAAGGACTATGAGAGGCTAAAAGCTGAGGTGTTGGCCAGGTTGGGGGTAAACACCTATGTGCGAGCGCACAGGGTGTATCAGTGGGTGTTTGCCGAGTCCCGACCCGCCCGGTCACAAGCCTATGACTTACTTCACCTAGTAAAAAAATGGCTTCAGCCTGAAATATTGAGCCCTTCTCAGATGGTTGAAAGGGTCGTGGTCGACAGGTTCGTGCGTACCCTCCCGAGATCCATACAGCACTGGGTGGGACAAGGCGATCCAGGCAACCTGGAACAACTGGTTAGCCTGGTGGAGAGGTATATGGCCACTCAGGATTTGGGGCGGGACTCAGCGGTACTACCGAAGTCACGTCAGCCCCCGTTGCCGACCCGGGATCCTGAAAAAGGGATCCCACCACATAAGGAGGGGAGTGGATCTCCAGTCCGTGGGAGGAATACCCTGGGGAGGAGGGAGGCTGCGAGGATCAGATGTTGGCATTGTCAGGACTGGGGACATGTGGCATCCAACTGCCCTAGGGCATCCGAACCCATGGACTGCGGGTTCGCTCGCCGGTCCTCTTTTTATGCCCAACCGGTGTATATAGCTGACCCCCTGCTGGCGGCGGACAACCCTCCGGTGTGTGATGTCGTTGTTAATGGACACTCCGTGCAGGCCCTGCTGGACTCTGGGAGCCTGGTAACTCTGGTCCATGAGTCGCTGGTAACGGAAAAACTCCCAGAAAGGCGAACCCTTACCATTGTCTGTATACATGGGGATCGCAGGGAGTATCCCACCACTAAGGTTACCCTGGCAGTGTGTGGAAAGGAGGTACCACATGTCGTCGGGGTGGGGAGACGGCTCCCTTATGCCGCAATATTGGGGAGGGACTTTCCCCTGTTCTGGACTTTGTGGAGGAACGGGTTGCCTACCTATGGGGAAGGAAAATGTCCAGGTCCCGAGCCCGAGGACCCCGAGGCAGGGGCCCCAGCTGTAGGGGTCACCGTAGAGGAGGTAGAGTGTAACCCTGACCGGTTTCCCCTAGAAGTATTGGCGGGTGAGACAGTAGAAAGTTCGTCCATCCTGGATCTGGAGGTACCCCGAGAAACCTTCGGGACCGCACAGCTCCAGGATTCGACGTTATTGCGGGCTAGAGAAGGTGTGTCGGTGGTTAATGGTGTTGCCCAGCGTCCCGGCGCCGATACCGTATTTCCTCACCTGGCCTATAGCCAGGACCTGTTATATAGGGTAGACAAGGTGAGGCAGGAGGTGGTGGAACAACTGGTGGTGCCCCAGCCTTACCGGCGAATGGTCTTGGATTTAGCGCATGCGCATGTGTTGGGTGGTCATCTGGGGGTTAAGAAAACGCTGGAGCGAATTCTACAACGGTTCTATTGGCCTGGGATATATGAGGAAGTCCGGAGGTTCTGTCAGTCCTGTCCAGTGTGTCAGCTGACTAGCCCCCAACCTCAGTATCGCAGTCCACTGGTACCTATGCCCATTATAGAGGTGCCCTTCGAAAGGATCGCCATGGATCTGGTAGGCCCCATTATTAAGTCAGCCCGAGGTCACCAACACATCCTGGTAGTGTTAGACTATGCCACTCGCTATCCGGAGGCGGTCCCATTGCGCCATACGTCGGCCAAGGTAATAGCTAAAGAGCTCATGAGTATGTTTGCCCGGGTGGGGATACCAAAGGAGATTCTGACGGACCAGGGGACACCCTTTATGTCCAAAATAACAAAGGAATTGTGTAAGCTATTAAATATTAAACACCTGCACACGTCCGTCTACCATCCCCAAACCGATGGGTTAGTAGAACGGTTTAACAAGACCCTGAAGTCCATGCTAAAAAGAGTCGTGGCTAAGGACGGGAGGGATTGGGACTTACTGTTGCCCTATGTTTTGTTTGCGGTACGGGAGGTGCCCCAGGCGTCCACGGGGTTCTCGCCCTTTGAGTTGTTATATGGGCGACATCCCCGTGGGCTACTGGATATCGCTAAGAAAGCATGGGAGCAACAGCCTACGCCTCATAAAAGTGTGATAGAGCACATAGGAAAAATGCAGGACCGAATAGGGGTCGTGTTGCCGATCGTCCGTGAGCACATGGAAGCGGCACAACTGGCCCAGAGTCGGGTATATAACCGAACCGCCCGGGTAAGGACATTTCACCCGGGGGACCGAGTTCTTGTACTTGTGCCCACGGTCGAGAGTAAATTCTTGGCCCGGTGGCAAGGACCCTATGAAGTTAAGGAGAAGGTGGGCCCAGTTGATTACAGGATATACCAGCCAGGGAGGCGGAAGCCCGAACAGGTATATCATGTGAATCTACTAAAACCTTGGAGAGACAGAGAGAATTTGTTTGCAGACAGCCCGCCCTCTGTCGGGACGTCAGGGAGTGACCCAGGGTCACCAGGTGTTCCGGAGAACGCCGCTGGGGTGACGATAGGGGACGGACTGTCGACCAAACAAGCACAAGAGGTGAAAGAATTTGTTAGTCGGAATAGGGACGTATTCTCTGACCTTCCTGGACGTACCACCTTGATCGAGCATGACATTGTCACCGAGCCCCGGGTGAAAGTCCGCCTAAGACCATACCGAGTACCGGAGGCTCGGCGACAGGCCATTTCGCAGGAGGTAAGATCGATGCTACGTCTAGGGGTCATAGAAGAGTCAAAGAGCGAGTGGGCTAGCCCGATTGTCCTTATTCCCAAACCGGATGGTTCATTACGGTTCTGTAATGATTTTAGGAAATTGAATGAGGTATCAAAATTTGACGCCTATCCCATGCCTCGGGTAGACGAGTTGATAGAGCGGCTGGGAAAAGCCCAGTATTTTTCGATCCTAGATCTCACGAAGGGCTACTGGCAGGTACCTCTGACGGAGGCGGCAAAGGAGAAGACGGCCTTTGTCACCCCGGAGGGGCTTTTTCAGTATAGGGTGTTGCCTTTTGGGTTGCATGGCGCTCCGGCTACGTTCCAGCGTCTGATGGATGTCGTCCTCAAGCCCCATCACCAGTATACCTCCGCGTATCTGGATGATATAGTCGTGTTTAGCCCAGACTGGGAGGGTCATTTGTCAAAACTTCAGGCAGTGATAGATTCTCTAAGGAAGGCGGGGTTAACTGCCAACCCAAAAAAATGCTCGGTGGGACTAGAGGAAGCTCGCTATTTGGGGTATGTGATTGGACGCGGAGTCATTAGGCCCCAAGTGAATAAAGTTGAAGCAATCCGGAATTGGCCCAGGCCTCGTACGTCCAAGCAAGTACGGTCATTTTTGGGCCTGATTGGGTACTACATGAGGTTCATTCCCCATTTTGCCACCTTGGCAGCCCCGTTAACCGGCCTCTTGAAGGGTAGAAAGTCGGTGATGGTTCGCTGGGGGGAGAAGGAGGAGGAGGCGTTCTCCCGTTTGAAGTCGGCCCTATGTGAGTCCCCAGTTCTGGTGACGCCCGACTTCAAGCGGGAGTTTGTAGTTCAAACAGATGCCTCGGGAGTAGGACTAGGGGCTGTGCTTTCCCAAGAGCTCAACGGGGAAGAGCACCCCGTGGTTTTTCTAAGCCGCAAGCTTACCCCAGCAGAAACCCGGTATAGCATTGTGGAGAGAGAGAGTGCCTCGCCATCAAGTGGGCACTCGAGTCTCTCAGATATTACCTTCTGGGGAGAAGGTTCCGTCTGGTGACCGACCACTCCCCTCTCCAGTGGATGAGTCGGGCTAAGGAGGGGAGCGCTCGGGTTACCAGGTGGTTCTTGTCCCTCCAGAACTTTAAGTTCACTGTTGAGCATAGGGCCGGCCGCTTACAGGGGAACGCAGATGCCCTGTCCCGGGTACACTGCTGTGCGTGTGTTCACCCCCTCAGGCTTGAACGGTATGTTCAAGCCCTCAGGGGTGAACAAAGGGGGGGGATATGTAGGAGAGTCCCCGGAATAATAATGGACGGACGATACGTGCCACCAGAGGTCCTGGCCTCGGTGGAGTAAGAACCGGATCATTGCGGTTACAGCGGCGAATGCTGCTGGCGCAGCGTGTCCGGGCCGGTTCTTACTGTTCCCCACGGCCAGCCCAGGTTTTTGGTGGAGCTGGGCCTTTAAAGAACCCAGCCTGCTGATGATGGGGGTGGGGTGTGTCTTGCTGTGCTGGAGATTTACACAGACAGAGGGAGTGCTGGTGAAGGAGAGTCTGGGCGCAGCACACATTGAAGGATAGCCCTGGGACCTGTGGTGCTACGAGCTGAATGGGGCTCTGCCCTGAGGGAGACAAAGGCAGATAGCCTAGAAGCCTGCAGAACTGCTGTGGTCTGTCCAAAACAAGGTGACTCAAACCTGCTGTTTATTTTCTATGGAAGGACTTTTGTTCTATGCACTATGTGGATATGCACCTGTGTGGTCTGCACATTGCCTGTTATGCCGTTGGTGTGAATAAAGTCACAGTGTATCACAAAGACTGTCTATGATTGCCTCAATACTGCCGCCGCTACCGTAGCCTACCACGAGCACATCCCCACACCGTTTAAAAAAAAAAACACAAGGGGACGTTATACTGTATGGGGGCAGCCTCAACGAGACGCTATACTGTATGGGGGCAGCCTCAACGAGACGCTATACTGTATGGGGGCAGCCTCAACGAGACGTTATACTGTATGGGGGCAGCCTCAACGAGACGTTATACTGTATGGGGGCAGCCTCAACGAGACGTTATACTGTATGGGGGCAGCCTCAACGAGACGTTATACTGTATGGGGGCAGCCTCAACGAGACGTTATACTGTATGGGGGCAGCCTCAACGAGACGTTATACTGTATGGGGGCAGCCTCAACGAGACGTTATACTGTATGGGGGCAGGGGCAGCCACAAGGAGACATTATACATACTGTATGGGGGCAGACATAAGGAGACGTTATACTGTATGGGGGGCGGGGACCGGGGCAGCCACAAGGAGACACTAAACTGTATGGGGGCTGCCACAAGCAAATAGTGCACTCTGCACTGTGTCATAAATAAATGTGGTATGTGTGTCAGACTGTCTATGGTGGCCCTGGCCTCTCCTTGAGGCTGCCCCATACAGTCTGTATGGGGCAGCCTCAAGGAGAGGTCAGGGCCACCATAGACAGTCTGACACACATACCACATTTATTTATGAGTCTCACTCTCACTGTGCACGTGCACTATTTGCTTTTTAACTCTCTCGTCTCACTCACATTTGTTCCTCTGCCTGGACCTGGTCCTGTAGTGTTGGAGCCATGAGTAACGCCATGAAGTGTGGTGTTGAAGCCATGAGGGACGCCTGAGGAAGTCAAGTGCAGGTGGAGCGCATCTGCGTTCCAAAAACGAGCTGTAGAGGTCGGCACTTCCGGTGCGGACCTTCGTGGAACGCATTTGCGTTCCAAAGCGGCACTTCCGGTTAGACCACATCCGGATGCTGGTTCCAGTCATATGTGGAACGCATGTGCGTTCCAGCCCGACTCTTCCTGAAGTGTAAGAGCCAGGAAACAGAGCCGAGGGGAGAGACGCACCTCTCACGTCACTACTAGAAGTGACGTGGGTAGCAAGGCCGGGTAGGTGAAAATTCTGGAAACACAGGGAGGAGGAAGTAAGTAGTAAGTCACTCCTTCACTATGCGGCGCCGGCGAGGCTGCCGCTCGCAGCGGCATAGTGAAGGATCGGCAAGCATCGGACAAAGCAAGGGGAAAAACTAACTAGGCAAACAAGGCATTTTGCCGCCCCATTGGCAAGTGCCGCCCCAGGCAAATGCCTTGTTTGCCTCGTGATAGATACGCCCCTGCTTATCGTCACCGCAACGTCATCCCTCTGGCTTCGGGGGCCCTATGACCGATCCGGCCTCATGGCTCCGGGGGCCCCTTGACCGCTTTTCATGTTTTGTTTGTTAAGGGTACGACATGGTTGTAGGCTGGTTAGTGTCCCAGGTTTCTGTTGGAGGTTATGCGAGTCCATGTCTTTGTCTTTCTAGGTTATCGAGTCCCGGTTGCTTACTAAACCCGTTGGGTTAAGGCCCAATCTTTTCCCCAGCCGTCCTTAATTCTAAGGTTCGCATCCCGGGGGCTGCCCGGCCCCATGGGCCCCTGGTGGTTGCTTCAGCCCCATGGCTTCAGGGGTCTGACCAATGGTTGTCTGTCCACCTGTGCAGCTATGCTTTTGAATGACTCGTATCTTTACCTGCTTGCCAGCTTATGTTAGTAATTTTAGTTAATGTCCGTTATCTCCATTTTCTGTCACGTTTCCCTTCGTCTTTTCAGGTCATGCAGTTGAACTATTGGGGTCACCTTCCACGTCGGTCAGGTCTCGTTCCTAACGATATTTCGCCTTGCATGTTATTCAGGCCACGTAGTTTATCTTGGGTATCGCCTGCCACATCGGTCAGGCTCATGGTTTAATTCACGTGCACCTTATTCATGTCACTTTTCATAGTTATAATTCTTAAAAAAAAAAATAAACTCGTCCCCATGGCTTCGGGGGCCCGACGACTGCTTCGGCCCCATGGCCTCGGGGGCCCGACTACTGTTTTCAAACCTGCTGGGCTGATTGCCTGGTTGGTTGTCCATCTGTGCATCTAGGCTGTTTTGGCCCCCATGTATCGCACACATACCTGCTTCCCTAATTTCCTAATAATCCATGTTGATCGCTCCATGTTGATCCATGGCTTCGGGGGCCCGACGACTGCTTCGACCCCATGGCTTCGGGGGCCCGACGACCTGCTTCGGCCCCATGGCTTCGGGGGCCCGACGACCTGCTTCGGCCCCATGGCTTCGGGGGCCCGACGACCTGCTTCGGCCCCATGGCTTCGGGGGCCCGATGACTGTTTTCAGTCCTGCTGGGCTGATTGCCTGGTTGGTTGTCCATCTGTGCATCTAGGCTGGCCCCTATGTATCGCATACATACCTGCTTCCCTAATTTCCTAATAATTCATGTTGATCGCTCCTGTTGATCCATGGCTTCGGGGGCCCGACGACTGCTTCGGCCCCATGGCTTCGGGGGCCCGACGACTGCTTCGGCCCCATGGCTTCGGGGGCCCGACGACTGCTTCGGCCCCATGGCTTCGGGGGCCCGACGACTGTTTTCAAACCTGCTGGGCTCATTGCCTGGTTGGTTGTCCATCTGGGCATCTAGGCTGATTTGGCCCCTATGTATCGCATACATACCTGCTTCCCTAATTTCCTAATAATCCATGTTGATCGCTCATTTTATGTTTTGACCGCAAACTGGTACGGTTCGCCCTACAGCATTATTGTCATGTCTTACGCAGATATTTCGTCTTTCTTTAATTGTTCATGCTTTCGTTCAGGTCCTGCCAGAGGAAGAACAAGTAGGGCAATTCGCTCTAGCATTTCAGTCTCTGATCGTAGTCGATCATATCTTTGTAATAAAAATTTTTTATTCAGATCAGGCATGAGACAAGATTACACCAGAGACAACACAGTGTATACAATGAATCATTTCGCACACAATACAGCATAGAATTGACATTAGTCATTGCATATCACAAAAAGAATCGCCTAGATCAGTCCATTTTTTTATTTTATAACCCCTCCCAAACCTCCCATCCCCTCAGAAAAAGCATGTCAAGACCCGCAGCATCTAGTAAATAGTGGGTCTTTACCAATATAGGTCGGACCGATTTCGATTTAACACATGCAGTGTCATGAATCCGTTAATCCCGACATCCTTTTCCTTTCTTTCATACAGACGTATAAACAATGTAATAGCACTACAGATAATCCCAATCCACCTGAGCTATATCCGCAAGTCTCCTAACGTACCTGCTAGATTCGCTTTCATGTACCATGTTGTGTCAGTGAATGGTTTAATCACCTCTCTCCTTTCATATATTGTGAGTGAATGCTCAATGAACGGTCTCCATTTATGGATAAAGGACAGTACAGACAATTCCTTATTGCGCTCCGCATCCAATCTATCCATGTACATCAGCACCTTCACCGTGCCGATGACTTCATCCAAAGTGGGCAGCTGGGGCTGAAGCCATTTCCTCAGTACACATTTTTTCGCCGCAAGTAGCACTACATGAGGCCCCTTGGTGCCCACTATGGACGAGTCAGCGTCATCTTGGTCTCTGGGAATAAAGTGAAACACACATTGTTGGGGTACATTTTTAACTCTAATCTTCCAGACGTCGTTAACATATCCACAGATTTGTTCCCAATACAATTGTAACTTGCTACATCCCCAAATCCCGTGCAGAAGGTCGGCTTTGGGTAGATCACATTTAGGGCACTGTCTCAAGTAGTGTGCAGGCGCATTGTCATAGGATAAATTGTAAGCATAGGTTGCCCTGTGAATTATCCTGAACTGTGTTTCTCTCCAATGTTCACTGCTGATAGCACATCTAAGTTTATCCATCCCCTCTCGTATCTTAAAGGTAAGTTTATCATCAGCCACCTGCTTCTCCCATTCCTTGAAAACTGTCTGCGCAACCCCTTCAAGTTTGACGTTCATTAGTTTCCTATATATTATAGAAATAGAGTCCATCTGACTCGCCTGGCTCATCAGAGCAGCAAACCTAGTTATGGCCGTCTCAGTTCCTAGCGTCTTTGATTGGGCTGCGCAGAAAGCCTGTATCTGCAAAAACTGCAAATATTGGTTCGGGGGTATAGAGTATTTGGACTGTATTTCCTCCCAGGACAGTAGCTTAAGCCCATTAGTCGTTAAAAGGTCACCTAGGTTCCTTACATTTTTCCTCCGCCATTCTTGGAACAACCTGTTGGTTCCTCCCTGTGGAAAAGATGGAAGGGACCACAACGGCATGTAAGTTGAGATGTAAATTGGCAGCCTATATAATTTCCTGACGTGTTTCCACGTCGCAATGGTGTCCCGAAGAATCAGAGCATGTCTGGCCTCCTCTGGAAGCAATGACAATTTAGAGTGTAGCAGAGCACGTAGATCATGTGGAGCTACCAACTCCTGCTCCAGTGTCCTATCAGTGTAATGTGAGGTTCCTCCCACCCAATCTCGTATATACCGCCACAATGCTGCCAGGTTATAGCCTTGAATATCAGGTAACTGCAGACCCCCCTCCCATTTTAGCAGGCAAAGTTTCTTATAAGCAATCCGGGGTCTCTTTTTTCTCCATAGGAAAGCTACAAACGCAGATTGTAGTTTGTTCACATCTGTGTGCTTCAACAAAAGCGGCATTGTTTGCAATTGGTACAGGAGCCTAGCAAAACTTGTCATCTTAATGAGGCTTGCCCTCCCCAATAATGTCAGTGGGAGTTCTTGCCATTTCTGAAGTTCTCGAATAATCTTGGCTATCAAGGGATCATAGTTTAAGCTGTACATCTTAGTTGGAGACTTGCCTATTTTGATACCAAGGTATTTTATATAATCTCGGGCCACCGTTATTAAGTTCTCATCATACCGCACTCCTAAGCCTTTACCAATATGTAGCAACTGACATTTAGCTACATTAATCCTGTAGCCCATAAAGGCCTGGACTCTGTGAAGGGTGTCCAGTACTTTTGACAGGTCTTTAGTGGGATCCTTCAAAAATAGCAGCATATCATCTGCGAAACACGTCAGTTTAACCTCTCTATTCCCCACCCTTATTCCCTCATAGACATCCGAACTCAGCAAATGTCTAGCCAACGGTTCAAGAGCTATATTGAACAAAAGTGGGGAAAGAGGGCATCCCTGTCTCGTGCCTTTCTTAAGAGGGAACGGAGCAGACAACCAGCCTGGGAGGCAAATCCTTGCCTGAGGGGTGGCATAAATCGCATGGACAAACGCCCTGAAGGGGCCTTGGATTCCTATCCTATCCAATACTAGGTCTAACCATTGCCAATTCACGTTGTCGAAGGCCTTTTCGGCATCTAAGGCTAAAAGAGCCTCCCTTCCCATCTCATCCGTCTGCCGTCTCCTGAGGAGCCAATCCTGCACCGCCAGAACTGTTCGAATGTTAATCGTGGCTGACCGGCCTTTCACGAATCCAACTTGATGCAAACCAATAAGTTTAGGCATAATAATAGCCAGTCTGTTAGCCATTATTTTCGCTAAGATCTTTAAATCTTGGTTTATCAAGGAGATGGGCCTATAGGACCCCGGAAGAGTGGAGTCCTTGTCCGGTTTGGGTATCAGTTTAATATGTGCTAAGTTTCCCGAGGGCATCACGGTCTGAGTTTGGATTATCGACTCAAACAACTTCAGTAAACTAGGGACTATCTCCGGACCCAGGGATTTGTAAAACTCCGCCGGGAAACCATCGGGACCCGGGGCTTTCCCATTATGTAAAGATTTTATCACCATGCTAATTTCTTGCTCTGTGATAGGAGCATTCAACATTAACAGATCCGTGTCCTCAACAGACGGCAGAGTGACAGAGTCTAGGAAGGTACAACCTTCCTCAATATTGCAAGGGTCTTGGGAATACAATTGCTCATAATAGCTTTTAAAAATCTCTAAAGTGGCCTTTGGGTCACTAGACAGATCTCCCGTCCCTGTTCTAAGCTTGGGAGGAGGCAACTGTGTTCTCCTTCCCTGTGCAAGCCTGGCCAGGAGTCTTCCCGACTTGTTACCATATTTGAAAAAATACGCCGAGGAATGGTCCGCATGGACCCTTTCCAGTTTTTCTGCATAATGGTCGTAGTTATGTTTAGCTGTAATCCATTTAGTTTTGTTGGCCTCTGTGGGGTTCTGTTGAAACTCAGTGTAAAGTGTTCTCAGATTATTTGTGGCCTCCAGTAATTTGGAACGTGCATCCCTTTTTTGAGCCACAGTGTATGAGATGATATGTCCTCTCAACACAGCTTTAGCTGTATCCCAAAAAAGGGATGGGTTGTCCTGGTGCTGCCCATTCGTGTCTTTATATGCCCACCACCACCCTAGTACCTTAGATTTAAAAGTTTCATCCATGGCTAAATACCCTGACAATCGCCATAGAATATCCTGGCCTTTTGCAGCAACCTCTCTCAGTCTCAATGTCACCGGTGAATGGTCAGATATCACCATCTCCTCTATCTTTACTGCACTGACTTTGGCGGTCAATAAACCGGACCCTAGAAAGTAGTCTATCCGGGACCAGGCACATTGAGAGTGAGAGAAGTGTGTATATTCCCGTTCCATGGGGTTGTAATGTCGCCAGATGTCAGTTAAATTGGTAGCTTCCATCATATTTGGAAGTATAGACAATGTACGTTGCTTGTCTGCTCCGCCCATCCTAGTTCGCTTCCTATCTTCCAGAACCGAATGTACCATGTTAAGATCTCCCCCTAGTAACACCAAGTTATTGGAGTCCTGTAGGATGAGTCTTTCCAATTTTCCCATAAAGGGACCTGCCTGTACGTTCGGGGCATAAACATTATAAATTGATAATGTCCCAGCAGGGGTCTCAATGGTTAAGGTAATCAGTCTCCCACTATCATCTGCCTCTGTGGACAGTATTTTGTACTGCAATTTTTTATGTAATAGTATGAGTACTCCTGCCCTCTTCTTATCAGATGGAGAGCCTATCACTTCCCCCACCCATAGCTTCTGCATTCTCCCAAAATCTGTTGCTTCCAAGTGCGTTTCTTGTAACAGAGCAATATCCGCCCCCAGTTTCTTCAGGTGACGCAAAACCATCATTCTCTTATGAGGAGAACGTAGACCCTTGACATTCCATGTTACTATGTTCACCATCCTGCCTCCTAGCAAGTGCCACACTCCACGAATGGATGGATTATCTGTAGTGCTAAGAAAACCTCCCTTTGTCCCTTTCTAACAGAATAAACTAAAACTCAAACACTCTCCTTATCACCAAAGGTGACTGCGAACTTGTAATTTCCTGACTTCACTTTTTTCTCGTCTATTTAGAGACTCCGCTATCTCACAATCTCCTGTTCTTTAACCCAGCAGAATATACATTAACCCTCTCCGCTAACCAAATGAACCTTTGCATAGTACATCTACAGAAACATTCTATTTAGTACCCGGGCAGATAAACAAAATGTCGTTCCAAGTCAATCATTTCAAGGCAGTTCTACTAAATAGCTTATTGAGTGCCGTTCATGAAAGACATGGAAGTCACTTCTGATATAACTCAAACAACGACTAGATCTGTTACAACTGAGGTACAACCCATCAGCATAGCTACCATAGCATGCCGGTCCAGCAGCTCTCACAACAAGCTTTTAGTGTGTTAGTCCCTCCTGGAACGTCGGTCTTCATAGGTTCGATTCCCCCGCCGGCGTGGTGATCGAGGTCTTTGCGGCGCTGGCCTGTCTCTCTGTGACGATGGCGGTCTTCCTGAGGCCGAAATCTGGTCCGGGGACCTCTCAGCTGTGCCCTCTAGATTGAGCATATTCATAATTTCCTCTGCCTCCTCCGGGGTTCCAAAAGTCTCCGAGGAGCCATCATCTTTGAACACTTTCAAGGTCGCCGGATATAACAAAGCGAACTTTCTTTTCTTCCTGACAAGATGTGAGCATATCACTGAAAAAGCTCTCCTCCTTTTCGAGACTTCAGCACTATAGTCCCCAAACAGCAAAACCTTGTATCCCCTAACATCAATCGGTTTCCCTCTTTTCTTAAACTGTCCCAATATGTCCGCTTTTTCAGCGTAGTTCAGATATTTGACAATTGTGGGACGGGGCCTCACCGCTTGTTCATTGCTGTAGGCGTCGCCATTTTGATCCAGCCGCACTGGGCCTACACGGTGTGCCCTCTCCACCACACAAGGGCTGCGAATCCCCAGGGCTTTAGGTATGTCCACAGAACAAATCAAAGGCAGCTGGTTAGCAGGCACCGATTCTGGTAGGCCAATAATTCTTATATTACTGCGCCGGGACCGGTTTTCCAAGTCCTCTAACTTATCGCGCAGACCCGTTGTGGATCTCAACACTGTCTGTAGTTGCATCTGGGATTGGCCCAGTTCACTCTCCAGCGAGCCGATTTTGTCCTCCAGTTCGGAAATCCGGGACGAGTGTCTAGAAACATCAGCCTGTAGCTGCGATAGCGTGGTCTCCACTGTGGCCTCAAGCGCGGCTTTAATGTCTGGAGCCAGAAGTTTAGCAACCTCCACTGCCAGGGCTTTACATCCAACCCCCAACCCTTGCAGTACCTCAGGCTCCTGATCGAAGGTTTCCGGAGCGAGTAACGGCTCGACGGCTTTCAGGGCAGTAGGAGGGGGTTGGGACGAGGATCTGGCTGAGCGCGTGAGGCGATCCGCTGCTCCCGCCATCTTGTCTTCCTCAGCTGCGGCCTTAGCGAGCCTGCGGAGTGCCGGACTGCCCACACATGCACCACTCCTGGTCAAGTATTTCTCCATCCGCTTCGGAGGAGATACAGAGCGGGTGAGCGGGGGTATACCCCTTTGAAAACGTTAGTGGCCTTGCGGTCGGTTCTCAGGCACGGAGCTCTCTTCTCCTGCTGCTTCACATACGAGCGCCGGAACCGGAAGTCGTCGATCATAACTTGTCAACCAGGTCCCCGCGCAAAGTCTTTGCCTTTTTACCACGACCAGGAATTCATTTTCGCCAGTAGCTTCATTGCATTGCATTCCCTCACTCATGGGAGGGCATAGACAGAATCTTGTATATTATGGCTTCATAGCTTCTTGCCCCACTAACCTCCGACTCCCTACAACCACGTTGAATCGGATTTTGGACAAGGTCTAGCATTTTCTCACGGTAGAAGATTCAGATAGTAGGTCGGTCTTCACGTCTCAAGCGTAAAAAACAATTCTCAGGGGCGCAAAGTAGAACAAAGCGCGGATAGCTGTTGTCTGGGTAACTATTCAAGGATTCTCTTCCTATCTACATGGTTCTTTTTGGCCCTCATTCCTGCATAGTCTAGGCAGTTAGGCTTTGGTCCCACGATCTCCTGACGCTAGGGCATTGCCAGTACTCGCACTAGAACCAAACTTTACAAGTTTCAGTTGGTTTATGATCCATTTCACAACATATTCTCGGTCCTCCATTCCGCTTTGGGCAGTATCCGCAATATTGAGCATCATGTCTCTGGCCTTGTCATCCACAAGATGGGTTGTAGGTTTCCTACTGGTCTTGCCTCACATACCCCGAATTTTCGCTCTAGATCCCGGATGCCTTGCAGTTGGCTTGGGGATTAGTTTGTACATGCCATTCAAATTCCTTTTCTACCCTACTTGGCTTGGTTTTTGCCCACTTATAGGCCTACCTACGATCATGGCTTAGGGCACACAACAAGCCATTTAGTCAGGTCAGCTAAGACACGCCTAGCTGGGTTAGGTTGTTCCCGTTGTTTTCTCCCTAGGGTTCTTCGGATACCTCTTGGCCGTAGCCATGACCACAAATGTATATAAGAGACTAGCAGAGGGACCCGGCTTCGCACGGTATATTTAATCTATTTCATTTAATGTTTCTATGTGTCATTAAAAGATATAGAAAGTATCCCCCATAAGAGTGACCTCTACAGCACCCTGCCCCACTGTCTGCTGAGCTGTGTATATAACCCTATCCTGTGTAATACTGTCTGCTGAGCTGTGTATCTAATCCTATCCTATGTGATACTGTCTGCTGAGCTGTGTATATAACCCTATCCTGTGTGATACTGTCTGCTGAGCTGTGTATCTAATCCTATCCTGTGTGATACTGTCTGCTGAGCTGTGTATCTAATCCTATCCTATGTGATACTGTTTGCTGAGCTGTGTATCTAATCCTATCCTGTGTGATACTGTCTGCTGAGCTGTGTATCTAATCCTATCCTGTGTGATACTGTTTGCTGAGCTGTGTATCTAATCCTATCCTGTGTGATACTGTCTGCTAAGCTGTGTATCTAATCCTATCCTGTGTGATACTGTCTGCTGACCATTGTATCTAATCCTATCCTGTGTGATACTGTCTGCTGACCATTGTATCTAATCCTATCCTGTGTGATACTGTCTGCTGACCATTGTATCTAATCCTATCCTGTGTGATACTGTCTGCTGAGCTGTGTATCTAATCCTACCCTTTGTGATACTGTCTGCTGAGCTGTGTATCTAATCCTATACTGTGTGATACTGTCTGCTGAGCTGTGTATCTAATCCTGTCCTGTGTGATACTGTTTGCTGAGCTGTGTATCTAATCCTATCCTGTGTGATACTGTCTGCTGAGCTGTGTATCTAATCCTATCCTGTGTGATACTGTCTGCTGGGGCATTATGGTGGGCTTTATTACAGTTGAGGGACTATGAGGAACTTGAATACTGTTATGAGCACTTTGGGAGCATTATTACTTCTGTGACACAGTGGGGTCATTATTACTGTACGGGCACTATTATTACTACTACGTGTTGTCTGGTAGATAATTATTTCTATTGGTGGGACTTTGGGGAGCACTGTTACTGTGGGGGGCACCCTGGCACAGTATCAGCTTAGCACAATTATTTTTGGGGAACATTATGCTTACACTATTAGTGTCAGGGACACTGTTTCCTGGGCACAGTTATTTTGTAGGACACTGTGTGCCAATAATTATTGAAGGGGAACTATCTGTGTGTAACCTGTATAGGGAGCACAGCGGGCATAGTATTAGAGGGGTGTTGATTAGGTGGGAGGATAATGGAAAACTAGGAAACTAAGATGTCTGTCAAACCCTGCAGAGAGAAGAGATGACTGAAAGAAATCATCATGGCGGTGTGGTCTGAAAGGAGAAGATGAGGACAGAGAACATCTACATCAAAGAAGACGTCCCTGGATGTAAGAGGTATGTGGACCTGTATTAGGCTACTTTCACATCTGAGTTAGTGATTCTGGCATTAGTGAACTAACTGAGGGTCCAACTGGACCCATACACGTCTTTTGTTATGTGCTGTTACTTTAAAACCTTACCTTTATTTATTATTGCCTTTTAAAAAACACTTATAGGTCAGTACTACATAACTTAGACAAATTAGTACTCATACAAGGATCCCTAAGCGGGAAATACATCAGGATAAAGCAATGATATCTTGTCACTAAACAGCTGAGCAGTCCCATATTACATCACGGCATAGTTACGAGTACAGAACGCGACAACCATTCACACACTCACTCAACCTGGAGTCCCAGAAGCCCACCCATGAAATCAGATAGTACCCTGTGCCAGGGGCGTACACAGAAATCATTAGGCCCCATAGCAAGAATTTAAATTGGGCCCCCATGCCCTTCCTAGTCCCTCCCACTATGCGCCCTTGCTCCTCTCACTACCCTCCCTAACTTCTCCCCTGCCCCACCTAGTGCAGCAGTATTTTGTTCTACAAAATGGCAGTACTCATGCTGGAACCCAACAGACCCATTATAGTGAATGGGATCTGGTAGGTTCTGGCGGTGTTCAGCATATATTGACAAGAATCTGGGGCATTACATGAGGTAATACCACCCAACTTTCCTGCTGTCCAGCATGGCACATGCATATGAGAAAAGACATGAGAAAAGTTTGATGAAGTGAGTGCCCCCCTTCCCCCGTCCTCTGTGTCATGCAGGACAGCTGGGAGACACTGACATTACTCGCTATCCTGCATGACACATGTGCAGAGACAGGAGTCTCTGGGAAAGCTGGGTGAACCCCTCCCCCCCCCTCATAGGAATCAGGCATGATGGAGCTAACAGGTGGGAGGCGGAGCTAGGAGGCGGGGCTAGCAGACGGGAGACAGGAAGATAGACAGGGGTGGGGACTCTCCTCCACTGCGGGCCCCCCTTCCTCACAGGCCCCATAGCAGCTGCATGGTCTGCCTATATGGTAGGTACGCCACTGCCCTGTGCACATAACCAAAGGCCCCAAATCTGATCGAACCAATCAGGAGTCCCCCTCGCTGCAAAAGTGAGTTTATACTTCTGCAGGTCAGCGTTTATCAGTTGGATCCAGGATACAAGGGTGGGGTTCTTGGTTGGGTCCTTCCGTAAAACATGAGTAGTCTGAGAAATTTCCTTCCATATTTGGTAGAAACTATCTCCGTCACCAATTCCAGCAAACAGACTATAGGAGAGAGTATCCCCGGGAGCCCCAGGTTTGTGGAGAAAAAATTACAAATCTCACTCCAGTACCGCTGCATAACAGGACAAGTCCATACCATGTGATATAAAGATCCTCTCGGCTTTCCACACCTGGTACAAGAAGGGTCTGGGAGCCTACGCATATGGTGCAGGCGCACTGGAGTGAGATAAACCCTATGTATCCACTTGAGATGAATGAGCTGGTCACGGGCGCTTATTACCGTGGTCTTCCAGACAGAGCCTAGTTCCTCCAGGTGAGATGCCTCCAGATCCGGGATATCAACCCTCCAACGCTCGAAGGAGCGACCGAGCGGTGAATCCTTCATTTTTATAATTTCAACATAGAACGATGAAATAGGTTTGTATTGTTGTTTTAACCAAGTCACAGATTCAATGGGGCCACATTTCAAACACAAGGATAAGGATTTGAATTGGGCCTCACAGGCGTGTCTCAGCTGGAGGTACCGATAAAATCATGTGCAACACGCCAGACCTGCAGGGTATAGCGGAGTGAGGTCACGGTTATGGGCAATCGAGGGTTACTCACTGTATTGGAGGACCCTGGGCAGGCATGTGGCAGTGAAGGAGAGGTAGACACAGTTCCTCTGGGGCACACTCAGTATGTAGGGACCAGGCCTGATGTTGTGTGAGGTGCCCTGGATGTTACGGGTATTTTGAGTGCCTAGGGCAAGGTCCCTTTAAGGTTCGTGACGCCAGTGCCTTTGACGGTGGCACACCGGTTGATAGTTGGAATAAGTGAACCAAACGTTGCTTTACTAAACAGTCCAACTTTGTACATGCAGATGGTGACACAGTCTCTTAGTTCACAGATTTACAAGCAGGCTTATTTCACAAGATGGCAGGTATTGATTATGCAAGATACTCAGAGGGTAAATTCACAATGCGCTCAGAATCAGGTTGTACCTTTCCTCAGAAATAGCGTACACTGTTCCTTCTAGAACTCCTGTCTGGCTTTCTATCCCAAGGCCCGGATGCCTAAATGGTGGCTTAAATCCTTGGTTTACTTTCTAATGCATCTGCCCAACAGGGTTACTTATCTTTGTCTGTGATATCCTTACTTGTCTGGTGAAGGACTGTGGGTTTCTCCCAGGAGGTTCTGTCCTGCAACTAGGGTGTCTCTACTGAGCTAATCCTAGCCTCAGGAGCTTCAGGTGGACGAAGTAACTCCTCTAGTCCCCTGGAATGAACTAACTCTCCCCTGTCTGGGCCTTCCTATATATAACTAGGGCTCTCCAGCTCCCTCTAGCGCCCGGGAGGCTAAACTACACCCTGACAGGCCTGACACCCAGATAACACAGGGAAAAACATGCACATGACATCCAATGCAATGAAACACATTAACCTGTGCAGTGCCCACCTTTACCTAGTGGGACACTACATACCCCCATGCTATGACGCTGCCCGTCCTCGGCGCAACATGGAGGGTCCGCCCATCTGGAAGCGGCAACCTGAAAGACAGATGAGAACATGCATATACAGCATTCACCACATTAACAATATAACAGTGGGCAAGCAGGATCACTGAAAGGAGTGGTGACAAGGGGCGTTGTTCTCTTCTCTCAGGATAATATAAGGGAACAGGGGCGCTGACCTGGCACAGTGTGTCAATAAACCAGGATAGTCCGTATGAAAAGGTAAATAAACATAAGTCCTTGGAGGCTCAAAGAAGAACATGAGTCCGTACCCAGGCTTGCAAAGGTTAAACAGGGGTTTCCCGTGAGGGGCTACCTGGGCCCATAATGTAGTCCCCAAACCTCACAGGTGGGTGCCCCCTGGTAGAACGGGTGGACCTTCTTACTGGCAGGGATTCTTCCTGCCTGGATTCAGGAAGATCAGAGGAGCCCATCGCCTCTGGAGCTTCTTCAGGAGCTCTCTGGGGTAAGGTGTCCTGAGGCTGAGGGCTAACAGGAACAGGAGCAGGAACCAATAAATTCAACCAAGGCGTGAGAGCCCAGTGGAGCGGCTCTTTATCATGGATTAAGTTCTCCACAGCCTGCATAGGGTCCATAGGTGGAGCTGGCAACTCCTCTTCAGAAGGCTCAGGTTCCATCTCCTCTGCCGCTGGTTCCCCTTCCATACAAGGCTTGAGGCGGTTCCTGTGGACGACCTGGGAACCTTTTCCGTCTCTGGAGACTTGATAGATGTGGGCTGCAGCATTGGGGATGGCAGTAATGATATAGGGAATCCTTTCCCACTTGCTGTCCAACTTGCTGGTCCGGTGGTTGTCTTTTAACCACACCTTGTCTCCAAGAGCCAGGGGTTCCGCATGGGCAGTCTGGTTATATTCGTTTTGCTGGCGTTCCCGGACAGTTTCCATGCGTTCTTGCACGATCTCCTTGGCATTAAGAAGACGCCTTTGGTGCTCCACTACCAAATCAGTCTTGGGCAGTGGGTTGATCACATCCGGCACCTGTACCCCTAGGGAGTGATCCGCAGGCAATCTCCCTTGTCGGCCGAACATCAAATAGAACGGGGTGTAACCGGTGGAACAATGGATGGTGTTGTTGTAAGTGTACATAAGCTGCGGCAACAGAGTAGGCCAATCACCCCTCGTCTCAGGGGGTACTGCTCTCAGCATTTCAATGAGAGTCTTATTAATTTTCTCACAGAGTCCGTTACCTTGCGGATGATAAGCGGTGGTCCGGACCTTCTGGCAGTTGTGTAGCAGGCACATCTCATGAAACAGCTGTGACTCAAACGCAGACCCTTGGTCGGTGAGGATCCTTTCTGGGCAGCCGTAGGGCAGCAGGAAATGCTTCCAGAACGCCTCCGCTGTGGTCTTGGCTGTCAGGTCTTTCACAGGCACTGCTACGACAAACTTGGTGAAGTGATCAATTATAGTCATGGCATACGTGTACCCTGAGCGACTCGGCTCCAACTTTACATGATCAATGGCAACAAGTTCTAAAGGAGACTTACTTACAATAGGATGGAGGGGCGCCCTCTGGTCATGGCGTTCAGTCCGCCCCACAGCACAGGCAGTGCATTCCCGGCACCATTTCTCAATATCTTCTCTCATCCCGATCCAATAGAATCTTCTGTGAATGGTGGCCTCAGTCTTTTGCACACCGAAGTGTCCGGACTGGTTGTGATACATATCCAGCACCAGGCTGGCATCCCGACGTGGCAGGAGAATTTGATACACTCTATCATAGGACACTGGATCCAGACTCCTTCTGAGCAACAGGCCTCTTTGAAGGAATAGTTGGTGGCGATGTCTCCACAGTCTCGCTAGCTCTGGGTCTGCACTCTTCCTGCGGATCCTCTCAGGGATTCTCCCACTGGTAAGGAAGTCGAGCAGTTCACCGAGGACTCTACTTTCGGACTGGAGCTTAATCCATCTTTCTTGATCGCCTCTGGACTCAGGACCATCTGATGAGGAAGGATCAGCAGCAGGGGAATCTTCAGTACGTATATTATCCTGCTGGGTAAATTTATTATAGAACGCTGGCATCTCCACCTCTTCCCAGGCATCTTTTGGTTCATCTGGGGCTTCTGTAGTGGGGAGTCGTGACAGAGCATCAGCGTTATCATTGGAGCGGCCTGCCCGGTATTTCACCGTAAAGTCATAGTTGGCCAGGCGGGAGGCCCATCTTTGCTCCAGTGCCCCTAATTTGGCTGTATTCAGATGCGCCAGGGGATTATTATCCGTGAAGGCAACAAACGGTGTGGCAGCGAGATAGTCCTTAAACTTTTCGGTCACAGCCCACACTAAGGCAAGAAACTCCAGCTTGAAAGAACTGTAATTCTGGTCGTTCTTCTCAGCTCCCTTCAGGGATCTGCTGGCGTAGGCAATTACCCTTTCTTTGTTATCTTGCACTTGAGCCAACACGGCCCCCAGGCCTCTTTTACTGGCATCTGTGTAGAGGTGGAATGGCTTCTGATAATCTGGGTAACCCAGAACAGGGGGTTCAGTCAACTTCTTCTTTAGGAGTTGGAAGGCAATTTCCCGCTCTTCATTCCATTCAACAGGAATAGGAGTCTTTTGGCTCTTCTTCGGATGCCCCCTCAAGAGTTCCTGGATGGGATCCGCAATTTGTGCGAAATGCGGGATGAAACGCCTATAATACCCTGCAAAACTGAGAAAGCTTCTCACCTCTTTCACGGTTTTTGGAGTAGGCCAGTTACGGACAGCAGCAAGTTTATCAGGATCAGGCTGTACTCCTTCGGCACTGACAACGTGCCCGAGATATTTGACGGCTGGTTTCAGCAGGTAGCACTTGGATGGCTTGATTTTGAGGCCATATTTAGTAAGAACTTGGAACACCCCACCCAGGTGCTTTAGATGGTCCTCATACGTCTTGGAGTATATAATGACGTCATCCAGGTATAATAGTACCGTCTCAAAATTCCTATGGCCTAAACAACGTTCCATCAGCCTCTGGAACGTTCCTGGAGCATTACACAGTCCAAATGGCATATAATTGAATTCAAACAGGCCCATAGGTGTAGTGAAAGCAGTCTTTTCTCGATCTTCTGGGGCCATGGGTACCTGCCAATACCCACTGGTTAAGTCCAAGGTGGAGAAGTAGGCTGATGACCCCAGGGCAGTCAAGGACTCCTCAATGCGCGGCAATGGATATGCATCTTTGTGGGTGATTTGATTAATTTTCCTGTAATCCACGCAGAACCTTATGCTGCCATCTTTTTTCCGGACAAGTACTAGGGGCGCAGCCCAGGGACTATGACTGTCCCGGATTATATTAGAGTCTTTCATCTCTTGTATCATCTCTTTCACAGACTGATAGGTAGTAGGTGGTATGGGTCTGTGCCTCTCCTTAATAGGAGGGTGAGAGCCAGTGGGTATTGTGTGTTTGATCACACTGACCTCTCCATAGTCCGTGGAGTGTTTGCTGAAAGCTTGGTGGTGCTCCTTCACCAGCTTCAGGACTCCCTCTATTTGCTCCTTTGGGGTGGATTCGTCCCCCACATGTAGTTCTTCCCACCAGGATGCCGTAGGGGTGCTGCTGTTCTGCACGGTCTGGAACCCCTCCGCGGCAGGCAGACGGATCACATCCTGGAAAGACACCTGGAAAAGCTGAGCAACGGGGCAGTGTTTAAAGAGAGTAACGGGATGATCACCAAAGTTGATTAAACGAACAGGCACTTTACCTTGAGACACGGTCACCAGGCTCTTGGCTGTCCGTACGAAGGGATGATCCTTAATAGGAATAGGTTCCACTAGGGCTTGATAGTCCTGGCCCTGAATCCCTAATACAGCACGGCACCACAGGATGATCTGGGAGTTTGGAGGCAAAATTACCGGCCGGTTATCCCGGATCCGGACAGTGCAAATTTCTCCTTTCTTGTTGGCGAACTTTTGTTGAGCACACAGCACGCTAATAGTTTTTTGAATAACTCTTCTGGAAGCAGGTGAGGCGGACGATATGGTTTGACTCAATGCTTCAAGCACTTCGGAGTAACAATTTTTAAGAACATTAGTCCCTAAGATCACAGGGTGTCCTCCTTTATCTCCTGCTTGTACCACAATCACGCCTTGCTGTGGCAGGGTGGCTTCTCCCACCTGAAGGGTAGGTTCCCAATACCCATGCACTTTCACTGGCTTACCGTTGCTAGCGATGATATCTAGCCAGGACTCTGGTGGCTGGGTGAGGAGACTTGGATCCCAGAACTTGTCAAAGGCAGGCCGTTGAATGGTGGTGACCTGTGACCCAGTGTCTAACAGGGCTTCAAAAGGTATCCCGTTGATACATATATTAATTTTTGGACGGGATCCTACATACTTAGGCATCCAGCTTGGATCCTTTGGACCTACTGTTCTACCTCCCGAGGGGCGGTCCTCTGCCTCAGGGGTTACCCGTTTAACTGCCAGCACATTGATTCAGTATGTCCATATTTCTTGCAGTGGTGGCAGACAGGCTGTTTTCTGCTTCTGGGCCGGTACTTCGGTCGCCCATCAGGCTCTTTTGGATATACATCTCCATATGCAGGTGGGAGCCTTGGAGGAAAAGGACCTTCATCTTCTAGTAACAACGGTCTCTCCCACTCCTCTATTTTCTTGCACACCTTCTCTAGACTTAGAGTAAGATAGTTCACTTGCTCCATTAGTGCTGCCACTACATCCGTGACTGGAGCTTGGGTGGCTTGACCGACTCCTGCAGACCCCACATTAACAGTCTTTGGCTGACAAGCCTGGGGTTCAGGGAAGGTTGCTGGCCCTGGGGCAGGGTTCTGGCCTAGTATGCTGATGGCCAATTCTTTAAAATCCAGAAATGTACAGTGGGGATGTTGAGCTGACAACATCCGTAGCTGGCCCTTTAAATGCTCAGTACTTATGCCTGCAATGAATTGCTCTCTAAGAGTCCGGTCCTGGTCCTCAGCTTCTTTAGGATCCACTTGGACTACAGCTCTCAGCGTCTCCTGTAAGGACAGGGCAAAATCACGGAGCGACTCTCCAGGCTGCTGCTTTCTGCTGAAGAAACGCATTTTAACTTCTGACACCGTTCTGGCTTCAAATGTGGTGCCCAAACGTTCAAAGATCTGTTCCAGGCTACTTTTCTCAGAACGGGGCCATGACATTACTTCCCTGCGGGCGGCCCCTTCTAACTGCACTAAGAGGATCTCCATTTGTTGTTCAGCAGTTATGGGATAAAGCCGGAACAAGGCCAGTATCTGTTCCCTGAAGTCTTTCAACTTGTGGGCTTCCCCTGAATAACGTGGGAACCAGGGGGCCCCGAAATAGTACGGCATGGTTAGCGGCATCAGACTTGGCGGTGCCGCGGCGGCAGGGGCCCTAGAATCGGCTGCGGGTACTTCGGCAGGCACGACTGGGGCTGCCTGTCCGATTTCCTCAGCTGCGGACATGGCGTTGCTAGGTGGGTATGGCCCTTTAAATGTAGCGGAGTGGACCGGAGCGGCAATGGCAGTAGCTTTAACTTTTTTTTTTTTCAGACAAGTCTTTGGTTACTAGCGGGGGTCCCTCCGGTGCCCTGGCAGGGGTCGGGAAGCTTCCGGTAAGGTAAGCGGAGAAGCCGGCAAAAGTTTTTTAAAGTCTGTACTTACTCCGGTGGTGCTCGCTCCAGGTCTCGCGAGATGCGCAGCTACGGGTGTCGGACGTCCTGCGTACCGCGTCAGCAGGTGGGCGTGGCCTCTCGTAGCTCCGGGACTCGGGTAGGCGGCGTTCTTCTTCCTTGTTGGCTGGGCGATGGCTCCGCCTGATCCTTTTTGCGCCAAAGTCCTCTTTTTCGCGCCAAACAGCTCCACGAGGCGCACTTGTAATCCGATCAGGTTAAGTGGGCAATATGGCTGTCTATTCACTGACAGCAAGCGGTGACTTAAATCGGCAGAAAATAGTCCATACAATGCAATCTTCACACCGCAATTATCACAGTTCACTTTGGCCCAGCAATTTGCAATAAAACAATTAGGGCTTGTCACTTTAAGGCAATAAACGGCACACAGTTTTTGTATACGCAATGGCGCAGGAATGTTCTTATCCTGTTCGGGACGCCAATTTATGCAACACGCCAGACCTGCAGGGTATAGCGGAGTGAGGTCACGGTTATGGGCAATCGAGGGTTACTCACTGTATTGGAGGACCCTGGGCAGGCATGTGGCAGTGAAGGAGAGGTAGACACAGTTCCTCTGGGGCACACTCGGTATGTAGGGACCAGGCCTGATGTTGTGTGAGGTGCCCTGGATGTTACGGGTATTTTGAGTGCCTGGGGCAAGGTCCCTTTAAGGTTCGTGACGCCAGTGCCTTTGACGGTGGCACACCGGTTGATAGTTGGAATAAGTGAGGTACACAGGTGGTGTAGTGAACCAAACGTTGCTTTACTAAACAGTCCAACTTTGTACATGCAGATGGTGACACAGTCTCTTAGTTCACAGATTTACAAGCAGGCTTATTTCACAAGATGGCAGGTATTGATTATGCAAGATACTCAGAGGGTAAATTCACAATGCGCTCAGAATCAGGTTGTACCTTTCCTCAGAAATAGCGTACACTGTTCCTTCTAGAACTCCTGTCTGGCTTTCTATCCCAAGGTCCGGATGCCTAAATGGTGGATTAAATCCTTGGTTTACTTTCTAATGCATCTGCCCATCAGGGTTACTTATCTTTGTCTGTGATATCCTTACTTGTCTGGTGAAGGACTGTGGGTTTCTCCCAGGAGGTTCTGTCCTGCAACTGGGGTGTCTCTACTGAGCTAATCCTAGCCTCAGGAGCTTCAGGTGGACGAAGTAACTCCTCTAGTCCCCTGGAATGAACTAACTCTCCCCTGTCTGGGCCTTCCTATATATAACTAGGGCTCTCCAGCTCCCTCTAGCGCCCGGGAGGCTAAACTACACCCTGACAGGCCTGACACCCAGATAACACAGGGAAAAACATGCACATGACATCCAATGCAATGAAACACATTAACCTGTGCAGTGCCCACCTTTACCTAGTGGGACACTACACATGTATGAGGCAATTTGTACTCCCTTTGAAGGCTCTCAAATGAACAGAAGACACCGTCCACATACAATTGGGTAAGGTACTTCACACCCCTTTTAGGCCAGAATTCATAATCGGGTAAATGAAACAGTTTATGCTTGTTGCGCCACAGGGGTATATACGGGAACCAAGTATCCTGCCCCTCAACTTAAGTGTGTGTCACCACAAACTGTTTCCAGGCCATCACTACTGTAGCCATCGCTTCAGCATAATGCAAGACTGAAGTTGCTCCTCCCCGATACACCAAGTTAGCCAACGCCTCATAGGATCCCACTAAAGCCGCCTCTAATACTACCGCAGGATTATTAGCGCCTGCCCTAATCCGCCAACAGGCATACACTAATTGGGCAGCAATATAGTACAAATACATATCTGGTAGTCTCAGCCCCCCTTGATTATATAAGGCTTTCAAAGATTTCCTAGGAATGCGAGGGGCCTGGTGTTTCCACAGAAATGGGGAGAAAATCCTATCTAAGGAGTCGAAGTGGATATGGGGGATCTTTGTTGGAGCTGCTCTGTAAAGATATAGAAGTTTTGGTAACAAAGCCATTTTTATCATATTTGTTCTACCTATTACGGTCAGTGGCAAGTTTTCCCAAGCTTCCAATTTACGAGTAATATATTCCATAGTGGGGACTACATTGAGCCGATAAAACAGCCTGGGATCCCTGTGTGCCTTAATCCCCAAATAGACAAAACAGTCGACTACCTTCAAACGCGACAGGGGCGTTATATTTGTGGAAGCCATCTCATCTACTAAGCAGAGACCGGATTTACTCCAATTAATCCTAAGGCCTGAGTATTTCCCAAAGCCATCTATGGTATACAAGAGTGCCTGACCTACATCAGCTAGATACACCAGTAGGTCATCAGCGTAAAGCGAAATCTTTTCTTGTATTCCCGCTATAGACCGACCATCCCTCAATCAGTCCAGATCTATTAACTAATTGAGTAAGGGCTTCGATAATATAGGTGATAAGGGACACCCCTGCCTAGTACCTCTATGTAGGCCGAAGGGGCTCGACAGGTACCCATTGACCCTTACCCATGCCATGGGGGCCTGATATAGTAATTGTACCCACCTTATGAATGACTGGGGGAAGCCCAGGCAGCGTAACGTCTCCCACATAAAATTCCATTCAACCGAATCGAATGCTTTCTCGTTATCGAGAGATGCAATCGCTCGGGACCCTGCGTTATTATGTGTGACCTGTAGGTTGGTAAACAATCTTCTAAGATTGATATCAGTGGTCTTACCCGGCATAAAATCAGATTGGTCAGGATCAATCACTGATAAAATGACTTCCCTAAGACGTCGAGCCAAAAGTTTAGCTAAGATTTTTGCATCCACATTCAAAAGGGAGATTGGTCTATAGGAGCTGCACTGGTCCGGAGGTTTCCCAGGTTTGTGGATTACCACAATAGTCGCCTCCATGAATGACGGGGGCAAACTATTGCACTCAAAGGCGTAGTTAAAGAGGACCTTTCACCTGAAAATGCAAGTTAAAGAGGACCTTTTACTACTGTACAAACTAAAAACTAAGTAGATCAGTGGGCAGAGCGGCGCCCAGGGGTCCCCCTGCACTTACTAGTATGCCTGGGCGCCGCTCTGTTCGCCCGGTATAGGCTCCGGTGTCTGCGCTCCCTCTGACTGATTTTTTGTAGGAGGCGTGTCCCTTGCTGCACTGCTGGCCAATCGCAGCGCACAGCTCATAGCCTGTAGTTAACTATCTACAGTCTTTTGGCAAAGTTCCATATGTCAGCAGCAGTCACAAGGAGGCTTATACAAATGGCAGGCACACTGTTCTTGCAAGATACTCAGAGGGTTAAACACTTCCAGATCAGGCTGCACTTTTCCTCAGAATCCTGTCTGTCTTTATCCCAAGGCCCGTATGCCCTATTGCTGGCTAGAGATGTCGCGAACATAAAAATTTCCGTTCGCAAACGGCGAACGCGAATTTCTGCAAATGTTCGCGAACCGGGCGAACCGCAATAGACGTCAATAGGAAGGCGAATTTGAAAACCCACAGGGACTCTTTGTGGCCACAATAGTGATGGAAAAGTTGTTTCAAGGGGACTAACACCTGGACTGTGGCATGCCGGAGGGGGACCTATGGCAAAACACCCATGGAAAATTACGTAGTTGACCCAGAATGTTGTAAGTTGAAATCGCAATGCGATTTATAGAACTTGAATTAATCGCATTGCAATTTCAACCTAGAGCTTCTGCCGACTTCTGTGCTCATGGAGCGTCCCCATCACCATGGGAACGGCTCCATGCTAGAATGTACTGTCGGATTTGAGAAAGTTGTAATCGCAATGCGATTAATGCAGGTTATATTAATCGCATTGCGAATTCAAACGAGGTCTTTGAAGAAGTTTTTTGTTTTTTAAGCCCTTCAGTCTCAGATGCCGTCTGATGGTGATGGGGCTGCAGTCAGCACCAGTAAGGGCCTTAATTTGAGTTGAGGATCGTCCAGTGTCTTGACGGACAGCCAATTGAATCCTCCGGCTCAGTGCTGATGCCATTTTTTTGGGTCTTCCACTTGACTTTTTTGTTCCATAACCCTCAGGATCATTTAAGAAATTCCAAATGACTGTCTTACTGCGTCCCACCTCACCAGCGATGGCGCGCTGTGAGAGACCCTGCTTATGCAGTTCAACAACCTGACCACGTTCAAAAAGGGAGAGGTTTTTTGCCTTTGTCATCACAACGTGTGACTACCTGACAGAAAATGACAACGAATGCACATCTTTGCACAGATTTGGCCTTTTAAAGGCATGTGGTACTAAAATTTTGATCAGCTGAAAAACAGCCTGTTTCAGTTTATTCGTTGTTTTCATTAAATTGAATGCTCAAAAAATGTTTTGTCTCACTCCCATTTCTTTTTGTTGCATGTTGAAGCTCTACTTGGAACCTTGTTAAGATCCAGCCATGCTAAATATGATTTTTCGCAATTTTTCAAGTGGTCTTTAACTTTTGATCAGGACTGTATTAAATGCAGGACTAACAGGCATTTTTTATTTATTGCAGTGGTGCTTTTCTGATGTGTTTTTTGGGTCACTGGCGTTTTTTTTAAATGTCAGCAACCACTGAGTCTTTACATAGAACGCCATTGGCTTTTTTCTTTTGCTGCTTCCAAAAAAAAAACAACACATGTGCAGTGTGTGCTCTGTTTTTTTTAACCATCTACAGGGGATATGATATTACTGGAAGGGAACATAATTTCCTCGAAAAAATAAATAAATACTTGGCTTGCAAATACACCTATGACTAGGTGGTAAAACACACCTAAAAAAACGCTAGAACAATCACAGATCAGGCATTCTTTGGGAAAAAAAACTAAAAAACACCAGGAACAAATCTGTGTGTGGCGGATCCCTAAAGCCCGGACAGTTTTACTCGTACTCAGTGACATTCAAGTTAGATTATTTGGCAAAAAAAAAGTTCCACATTTGAGTTTACAGAGGAATTCTGTATGGTTTTTAAACTTTCCATAGTGTCTATACATTTTCTTCATGAAAACAATCTGCACATAAGGAAGGATGGAAAGATGTGTCTGGGTAATGGCTTCCAGTTGGGTGTATACAGTGTCAGCCGTGTGTTAACAGATGTTATGTAATACATAATATACAGAGCCGGAGAATATACAACAGTGATGTCCAACCTTAAAGTTTCTCAAAGTTGTAGTTTTTTCTCAGTGTTACAGGCTGGACATTATGGTTGGAACCAATCCAGGAGACTATGATGTCACATTAAGTTAACCAATGCCCTCTCTGACAAACTCCATGGTCTTCTCATAGCGTGTTGTTTAGTGATGTAACTGCGTATACTTATAATATCCTATGACTTTATGTCATTATGGTTTATGTCAGTGATGTCATTCCTGTGGTCAAAAACACAATCACCTTTATGTTCATGGTATATATTGCTGCAAACTAAGGAAAAAAATAAGATCATGAAGATCTGAGGAGGCCAAATGATGGAATCACAAGATTGCAGCTCTCAAGACTTTCCCATAAGAAATCAGCTAGATAGTATGCGCGCTTCCACTAACATGTCATATAGGGTATACTTTCAGAGAACTACAGTAATAAGTATCATTTGTACCCAGTATAACAAAAAGTAAATTCTTGTCTCATCAAACCCAACATTTCGTAAGCACTACTAGGGTTGGCAACATTTTCAGATAATATGGATGGTACGGCAGTGGGGTTGGAACAATTGTGACAACAAACAGATTTTCACAGTCTATTCAAGTGCAACTCTTTAAGTGCACATACCGAATTATACCAGAATGTAATATTACGGATATGGAATCCACTTTGTCATCACTGCCTACTGACCATCACCCAATTCTCTAATCTCCAGATATGTCTACATTGAAGCTAACTGCTGCACCCAGCTTTTCCACAGTCTGATATTTTCCACACCTCTCATCTCTCCTTCTCATTCCCTGGTATGTCTACATTGAAGCTAACTACTGCACCCAGCTTTTCCCCAGTCTGATATTTTCCACACCTCTTATTTCTCCTTCTCATTCCCTGGTATGTCTACATTGAACCATCAATGTCTTTATCCCTGCTGGATTTATGGAGTATTTGTTTACATTAACTATTTCACCCCTTTATCTGGTCCTCCCTTAATTAGGCCAAATGTAACCCCCTCCCCTCTTGTTCACACCTGATTGAACACTTTATCATGACTCTGACAGCTCACTCCACTTTCACATATGGCTAAAGTCAGTTTTAGCCAAGTCAGATTTATGATCGGCCCTTTAAGACTGTAATAAATGTGGTTTGACGGTAGCAGTTTATCCGTCAGTAAGCAGCTTTACAAAAGTCGCACATCTTTATGAAAAAGTCGCACGTTTTTATGAAAAAGTCGCATGTTCTATTAAAAAGTCTCATAAGATAAGCATGGTCCTCACTGGAGTGAAATTGCGACTTTTTTTTGCGACTTTTTTGCGACTTTTTAAATAGTCACAATAGTAAATCTGTCTAGAGATTCATTTACATAAGAAAGTACGCCCACTTTCTGAAAACTGGCGAGCATAGTGCAGAGCAGAAAAAAGTCGCAAATTTGTGCGCAGTTTTAGCGTTTGGGACTTTTTTGGGACTTTTTCACTCCATTATTCTGACCTGAGCTAATGATAAATCTGGCCCTTGGTCTTTTCAAATGCAACATCTTTCAAGTGCACATACCGAATCATACCACAATTGGACCAGAAGGGGACCACAGGTAATTACAGAAATAGGTAATGCAAACAATGTTTCACTTTTTCATCTTACTCTTCCCACTTTTCCACAACCTCCTGAAATACCCCCACATCCATTCACCCAGCAACGAACTATTCATCTCTTCCTCCATCTTACCTTCTCATCTGACTGCTTGCACAAACCTGTTTGGCAACGTAAAACACTTCCTTCTCAAACACACACAGATACATTATGCATTCTCTTATTCTCACCTACTAACACTTTCTCTGCTTCTCCTTATTGCTGGTGATATCTCTCCAAATTCAGGCCCCACTCAGCAAATCCCCACTATCACCTCCATGTCCCAGTACAAATCTCCTTCTACAAATTTCTGCAACCCCTTAAACCTAATAACCATTCCTCTGACCCCTGCTACTTTGGTTCCTCTTACAGGAGCATTATGGAATGCATGCTCTGTCTGTAACAAACTGTCCTACATTTACGATCTTTTCATCTCTCAAAAACTTCCTTTTCTGGGTGTCACCGAAACATGGCTGACACCCTCTGACACCTCCTCCCAGCTGCACTCTCATATAGTGGATTTCATTTCACTCACACCCCCCGCCCCGGCTGCAAACATGGTGGAGGAGTTGGTCTTCTCCTATCAGACACCTGCTCCTACAGCCCAACTCCACCGCCACCCTCCATTATGCTCACCTCATTTGAAGTACACTTTGTTCGCATTTACTCTCCCTCCAACCTCCTAGCTATCATTTACCGCCCTCAGGCCCAGCCACCATCTTTCTTGACCACTTTAACACCTGGCTACTACACTTTCTTTCTGCTGACATCCCCACTATCATCATGGGCAACTTCAACATCCCTATGGACACCTGACACTCAGCCACCTCTAAACTCCTATCACTCTCTTCCTCCTTTGGCCTCTCACAGTGGTCTTCAGCTCCCACCCACAGAGATGGTCACACTCTGGATCTTATCTTTACCCGCCTCTGCTCCCTATCTAACCTGTCTAATTTGCCTCTCCCCCTATCCGACCACAACCTACTCACCTTCTCTTCATTGGTCTCTTCTGCTGCTCTCCCGGTCCACACACTATCACACCCTCGCAGGAACCTTAAAAATCTCTACTTTCGCTTGCTTTCTGACTCTCTTCTCCCACTCTCTACCATCTGTTCCCTCAAAGACCCAGATGCTGCCACCACCCTATATAACACCACAATAAGTACAGCTCTGGACACTGTTGCCCCACTCACACACAACAAAACCCGAAAAATCAACAGACAACCCTGGCACACCAACCTGACCTAAAAACTCAGACAAGTTTCCAGGGCTGCTGAGCAAAAATGGAAGAAATCCCATTCTAAGGATCACTTCACCGCATACAAGCAATCCCTCTTCTTATTCAAATCCTCACTCGCTGATGCAAAACAGGCCTACTTCTCATCTCTTATATCTTCCCTGGCCCACAGCCCTAAACAACTTTTTAATATTTTTAACTTCCTTCTTCTTCCCCCAGCACCTCCACCCTCCCCTCTTATCTCAGCTGAGGACTTTGCCAAATACTTCAGACAAAAGATAGTCAACATTAGAGAAAGCTTCAGTACACAGTCCTCACAGACCCTCTACACAACTGCTCGGTCCTCTTCTCTCAAAACCCACTTCTCCACCATAACAGAAGAAAACTCTCCACTCTTCTCTGCAGATCACATCTCACCACCTGTGCACTTGACCCAATTCCATCCCACTTCATCCCTAACCTCACTACAGTGTTTATCCCAGCCCTAACTCATCTCTTCAACCTATCACTAACCTCTGGTGTCTTCCCCTCTGCTTTTAAACATGCTACCATTACACCCATCCTCAAAAAGCCTTCACTTGACCCATCTTTGTCCAGTTATCACCCCATATTGCTTCTTCCGTATACCTCAAAGTTACTTGAACAACATGTCCATTCCGAACTGTCCTCTCACCTCTCCTCCGGCTCCCTCTTTGACCGGCTACAATCTGGCTTCCGACCCCACCATTCGACTGAGACTGCCCTTACCAAAGTCACCAATGACCTACTAACAGCCAAAACCAAAAAACAATACTCTGTCCTTCTCCTTGACCTGTCCTCTGCCTTTGACACTGTTGACCACTCCCTTCTGTTACAAACTCTCTCATCTCTTGGCATCACTGACCTGGCCCTCTCCTGGATCACATCATACCTCACAGACCGGACGTTTAGCGTCTCTCACTGTCACACAACCTCCTTGTCTCATTCCCTCTCTGTTGGTGTCCCACAAGGCTCTGTCCTAGGAACCCTGCTCTTCTCTATTTACATTTTTGGCCTGGGACATCTGATAGAGTCCCATGTCTTTTAGTATCACTCTTATGCTGACGACACACAAATCTACCTCTATGGTCCAGACATCACCACCTTATTATCCAGAATCCCATAATGTCTATCTTCTATATCATCCTTCATCTCCTCTCACTTTCTAAAACTTAACATGGATAAAACAGAATTCATAATCTTTCCCCCATCTTGCTCAACCCCCCCAACAGACCTATCTATCACGATCACTGGATGCACAATCTCCCCGGTCAACCAAGTCAGCTGCCTTGGAGTGACCTTGGATTCTCCCCTTTCCTTCCAACCGCACATCCAAGCCCTTTCCACCACCTGCCGTCTTTAACTCAAAAATATCTCCCGCATCCGCACTTTCCTTAACTTTGAATCTGTGAAAATGTTTGTACATGCCCTCATCATCTCCCGCCTAGACTACTGCAACACTCTCCTATGTGGCCTTCCTTCTCGCACTCTCACACCCCTCCAATCTATCCTCAACTCTGCTGCCCGACTAATACACCTCTCACCCTGTTACTCCTCTGCCTCTCCACTCTGCCAATCCTGTCACTGGTTCCCTTTTGCCCAGCGAATTTAGTTCAAAATACTAACAAATACATACAAGGCCGTCCACAACCTGTCCCCTCCCTACATCTCTGAGCTACTTTCCCGATACATCCCCACAAGCAATCTCCGATCCTCACAAGACCTCCTTCTCTCCTCTTATCACCTCTTCCCACAATCGCCTCCAAGATTTTTCCCGTGCATTCCCCACACTCTGGAACTCACTACCCCAACATGTCAGACTCTCACCAACAGTGGAATCCTTCAAAAGAAACCTGAAAACCCACCTCTTCAGACAAGCCTACAACCAGTGACCCTGCTGCCTCCATACCGCCATAACCAACTTCACCCTCACCTAATGTGTCCTTCTCCCATACCATGTAGATTGTAAGCCCTAACAGGCAGGGCCCTCTCTCCTTCTGTACCAGTCTGTAACTCGTCTTGTTTATGCTTAGTGCAATTGTCTGCATTATGTATGTATACCTCTTCTCATATGTACAGCGCTATGGAATGAATGTCGCTTTAATAATAAATAATAATAATAATTTAACTTTAGGCTAATCCTAAGGTTACTATCCTGACAATCCCCTAGTATTCACCCTTTAACCCCCTGTACAGGGATCTGGACTTCGTTGCAGGGGTACTAGCTGGCTGCTACCTCCTGTAGTACTCTTTATGATTGATGGCTGAACTATGGAGGTCAGAGACTTCGGTGAAAATCAGAGAAGGATCAGGAAAAACCATAGTCTGGGACAGACCGAGGTCAAGGCAGGCAAAGTACAAGCAATCTGATAAACAGTCCAAGGTCAGGTCAGGCAGCTGAAGATCAATATCCAGGAAACGGGCAGCAGTTGGTCACGGGCAGACAAACTAATACTGTACACCTTTCCAGGAACTAGCAAGCTGGGAACCTATTGCTCAGGCACCGTCCCATAGGGAAGATGCCATAAGTACCCAAAGGTACACCAATAGCAGCCACAGACTCATCTCCTTATCATGAAAATGCTACTGCAGGCTCTTGCTTATTGGGGAAAAAGGTGACGTGACATTACATAGATGAAGCATCACAAAGGCTGACGAAGTACCTCGGACCATCTCATAATGATCTTTTCACTACATAGTTATACTTGTATCTTAGAAGCCTAAGGTTGGATTGCTGCATAAGGCCAGGGGCATAACTATAGTGGGTGTAGATGTAGGAGTTGCATTGGGCCCTGATGGCTGGGGGAGGGGGCATCCAACAAAAAACACCAGTATTATAAAAGGCACATGGTAGGTGTGGACCCTGTTACAGATTTTGCACTGAGACTCAGAAACATCACTACAAACTAATACACACATACTGTAACTTTTACAAGTAGTATAACAGTTCAGTGCTGCAAATGAGAATTATGTTTCCTCTTTACTATTTTCTGTGCCAAAATTTTACCGTCAGCCATCTGTTAGAGGGCGATAAAAAGCATGTGTCGAGAATCCAGAACCTCACACCAGGTCTCTGCTTATCACTGCTTTTATTTTTTTCAAGTTAAAGGATCAACTTCACCCATCTGATGGTTTCCCTGCCAGGGCCGTGATGTAAGTATGATGCCTGTTTAAAGGGGGTGTCTGGGAATTTGATATTGATGGCCTATTCTCAGGATAGGTCATCAATATCTGATTGGTGGGGGTTCAACTCCTAGCACTGCTGAAGATCAGCTGTATAGACAGGCCATTGCTCTCTGTGAGCTCTGTGGTCTCTTCCTAAACCAGTGACGTCACGTTCATCGGCAGGGGTGCACCTAGCCTTTCTGCTGCCTGAGGCGAAAACTAAAACGGCAACGCCCCCCTTATTAACTTAACCCCTTTGCCACAATAACAGAGCTCATTGCCCATGGCCCTTCCGTTGCCCCCCTCTTGCCCCTACCTGGTGCTGCTTGAGGCAATTGTCTCACTTGGCCTCATTGATGGTGCACCCTTGCTCATCGGTCACGTGGGCTAGGTGCAGCTCAGTCCCATTCAAATGAATAGGCCTGGGCTGCAATACCAAGCACAGCCACTATAAAATGTACAGTACTGTGGAGCTCTGTGGGGAAATCTCCTGCCTGGTGGAGGTTTAGAAAGCCCTTGCTGTTGGTAGGTATCGAGGGTGCAAGGCAGGGTCCCGTGAGGTTGCATAGTAATGCTGTGGAATAATGTGTTGATGCAGCTGTTGGTGTATGCAGTGTTGGAGCCAGCTTTGCAACAAACAGTTTTTTTACTGGCCATAAAGTTCAAATATATTATTTTTTCGCTAATTTTCTGGCATACAAAAGTTGCGACTTTTTAAGCACCACTTTTAAACACAAACGCCACAATTTTTGTGCAAGTCTTCTCCGCCTTCATCATTTTCCTGAAAAGGGGGGATGGCAAGGGTAGGGGGGAAGGGGTAGAGGTAAGGCTACTTTCACACTAGCGTTCGGGGCTCCGCTTGTGAGTTCCGTTTGAAGGCTCTCACAAGCGGCCCCGAACGGATCCGTACAGCCCCAATGCATTCTGAGTGGATGCGGATCCGCTCAGACTGCATCAGTCTGGCACCGTTTGGCCTCCGCTCCGCTCAGCAGGCGGACACCTGAACGCTGCTTGCAGCGTTTTCGTGTCCGCCTGGCTGTGCGGAGCCAAACGGATCCGTCCAGACTTACAATGCAAGTCAATGGGGACGGATCCGTTTGACGTTGACACAATATGGTGCAATTTCAAACGGATCCGTCCCCCATTGACTTTCAATGTAAAGTCAGGAGTCCCCATCAGATCGGAGTTTTCTCCGATCCGATGGTATATTTTAACTTGAAGCGTCCCCATCACCATGGGAACGCCTCTATGTTAGAATATACCATCGGATTTGAGTTACATCGTAAACCTCAGATCCGACAGTATATTCTAACACAGAGGCATTCCCATGGTGATGGGGACGCTTCATGTTAGAATATACTGAGAACTCCCCAGTATTAAATATGACCAGTGCGGCAGCCTCCCCCTCCCTCCCCAGTATTAAATATGACCAGTGCGGCGGCCTCCCCCTCCCTCCCTCCCCAGTATTAAATATTACCAGTGCGGCCCCCTCCCTCTATATTTATTGGTGGCCGGCCAGTGCGGATTCCAAGTATTATGACCAGTGCGGCCTCCCCTCTCCCCCCCTCCCCCTAATTAAAATCACCCCCCCCCCCCATCATTGGTGGCAGCGGAGAGTACCGATCGGAGTCCCAGTTTAAATCGCTGGGGCTCCGATCGGTTACCATGGCAACCAAGACGCTATTGCAGTCTTGGCTGCCATGGTTACTTGGCAATAAATACAAGCATTATACTTACCTGAAGAGCTGCGATGTCTGACCGGCCAGGAGCTCCTCCTACTGGTAAGTGACAGGTCTGTGCTATAGGCAATGCGCCGCACAGACCTTTCACTTACCAGTAGGAGGAGCTCCCGGCCGGTCAGACATCGCAGCTCTTCAGGTAAGTATAATGCTTGTATTTATTGCCAAGTAACCATGGCAGCCAAGACTGCAATAGCGTCTTGGTTGCCATGGTAACCGATCGGAGCCCCAGCGATTTAAACTGGGACTCCGATCGGTACTCTCCGCTGCCACCAATGATGGGGGGGGGGGGGTGATTTTAATTAGGGGGGGGAGAGGGGAGGCCGCACTGCTCACAATACTTGGAATCCGCACTGGCCCGGCCACCAATAAATATAGAGGGAGGGGGCCGCACTGGTCATATTTAATACTGGGGAGGGAGGAGGGGAGGCCGCACTGGTCATATTTAATACTGGGGAGGGAGGGGGGGCCGCACTGGCCACCAATAAGTTAAATACAGGAGGGGGGGGGGGGTCTGCCCCCTGCTGCCTGGCAGCATCTGCCAGGCAGCAGGGGGCAGTCGTGTACACAGTTCTAAGTATATTCTAACATGAAGCGTCCCCATCACCATGGGAACGCTTCTGTGTTTAGAATATACTGTCGGATCTGAGTTTTCCGAAGTGAAAAATCAGATCTGAAATAAACAGTTATGCAAACGGATCCGTTCTGAACGGATGCAAGCGTTTGCATTATAGGAGCGGATCCGTCTGTGCAGACACCAGACGGATCCGCTCCTAACGCAAGTGTGAAAGTAGCCTAAAACTGCATTACTGTGTGGCATGTCACCTTACATCACAAAAAGTGTAATAGCAAGCGATCAAAAAGTCATATGCACCCCAAAATTGTACCAATCAAACCATCATCTCATCCCACAAAAATGTTCCCTACCTAAGAGAATTGCCCAAAAAATAAAAAAACTATGGCTCTCAGACTTTGGTGACACTAAAACATGATTTTTGTTTTGTTTCAAAAATGATATTAGTGTATAAACGTTAAATAAATAAAAAAATGTATACATATTAGGTATTGCCACGTCCATAACAACCTTCTCTATAAAAATATCACATGACTTAACGCCTCGGTGAACACCGTAAAAAATAAAAACTGTGTCAAAAAGCCATTTTGTCACCTTACATCACAAAAAGTGTAATAGCAAGCGATCAAATAGTTATATGCACCCCAAAATTGTACCAATTAAAACGTCATCTAATACTGAAAAAAATGATCCCCTAAATAAGACAGTCGCCCAAAAAATAAAAAAACTATGGCTTTCAGAATATGGAAACACTAAAACATCATTTTTTTTAAAAAATGCTCTGTTATGTAAAACTGAAACAAACAACCTGAAAATTTTGTGGGTCATATATGGCCATATTTGATCTAACCTGTAAGATAAACAATGTACAAAACAAAAAATAAAAACTGTGCCAAAACAGCAATTTTTTGTAACCTTGCCTCACAAAAAGTGTAATATAGAGCAACCAAAAATCATCTGGACCCTAAAATAGTACCAACAAAACTGCCACCTTATCCCGTAGTTTCCAAAATGGGGTCACTTTTTGGTAGTTTCTACTCTAGGGGTGCATCAGGGGGTCTTCAAATGTGACATGGCAAGTTAAAATTATCCCAATGAAATGTGCTCTTCAAAAACCATATGGCGTTCCTTTCCTTCTGCGCCCTGCTGTGTGCCCAGTACAGCAGTTTACAACCACATATGGTGTAAAATACAGAATCAGGGAAATAAATATTGAGTTTAGTTTGGCTGTTAATCCTGCCTTTGTTAGCGGAAAAAAATGATTAAAATGGAAAATGTGCCCAAAAAAGTGAAATCCTGAAATTTCATATCCATTTTCAATTAATTCTTGTGGACACCTAAAGGGTTAACAAAGTTTGTAAAATCGGTTTTGAATACCTTGAGGGGTGTAGTTTCTAAAATGGGGTAACTTTTTGGGAGTTTCTACTCTAAGGGTGCATCAGAGTGGCTTCAAATAAAACATGGTGTCAAAAACAGTCCATCAAAATCTGCCTTCCAAAAACCATATGGCATTCCTTTCCTTCTGCGCCCTGCCGTGTGCCCCTACAGCAGTGAAAAATGGCCCGGTCCTTAAGGTGTTAATCATATTTTTTTATTATTATCTAATATATAAAGCTGAGTGTATGTATGTATGTATGTCCGCTAAAGGAATCCGCTTCGTCGCATTTACAATCACACATATTTGGCACACAGGTACATTAGGTGTCCAGGAAGGTTTTAGACCGGGTCTCGGCTCTCTAGCATGTACCTTTCCTGAGATATTCCCCAAAATAATGCAAATATGGCACATCACATGACCTACATTAGCCAATAGAAGCCTGCAGGTCTTTCTCCTCATATCCCAACTGCCATACACACGGTCACATGACCCTTATCAGCCAATAGAAGCTGTCTCCACATACACACAGTTTTACACCAGGTTTCCATAACAACCCAGCCCTTTTTCTTCACTGCTGTAGGTCAGCTTTAACCACCTGCCGCCACGCTAATGCCGAAAGGCGTCATTGCGGCGGCTCTCCCAGGCTACACTAACGCCGATTGGCGTCATCTCGCGTGAGCCGAGATTTCCTGTGAACGCGCGCACACAGGCACGCGCGTTCACAGGAACGGAAGGTAAGCGAGTGGATCTCCAGCCTGCCAGCGGCGATCGTTCGCTGGCAGGCTGGAGATGCGATTTTTTTTAACCCCTAACAGGTATATTAGGTCTAATATACCTGCTACCTGGTCCTCTGGTGGTCCCTTTTGCTTGGATTGACCACCAGAGGACACAGGTAGCTGTGTAAAGTAGCACCAAACACCACTACACTACATCCCCCCCTGTCACTTATTAACCCCTGATCACCCCATATAGACTCCCTGATCACCCCCCTGTCATTAATCACCCCCCTGTAAGGCTCCATTCAGATGTCCGTATGTGTTTTACGGATCCACGCATCCATGGATCGGATCCGCAAAACACATACGGACGTCTGAATGGAGCCTTACAGCGGGGTGATCAGGGAGTCTATATGGGATGATCACACCCCCTGTAGGGCTCCATTCAGATGTCCGTATGTGTTTTACGGATCCATGCATCTATGGATCGGATCCGCAAAACACATACGGACGTCTGAATGGAGCCTTCCACGGGGGTGATCAGTGACAGGGGGGTGATCACCCCATATACACTCCCTGATCACCCCCTGTCATTGATCACCCCCCTGTCATTGATCACCCTCCTGTAAGGCTCCATTCAGACGCCCGTATGTGTTTTACGGATCCACGCATCCATGGATCGGATCTGCAAAACGCATACGGACGTCTGAATGGAGCCTTACAGGGGGGTGATCAGGGAGTCTATATGGGATGATCACCCCCCCTGTAGGGCTCCATTCAGACGTCCGTATGTGTTTTACGGATCCATGCATCTATGGATCGGATCCGCAAAACACATACGGACGTCTGAATGGAGCCTTACAGGGGGGTGATCACCCCATATACACTCCCTGATCACCCCCCTGTCATTGATCACCCCCCTGTAAGGCTCCATTCAGACGCCCATATGTGTTTTACGGATCCACGCATCCATGGATCGGATCTGCAAAACGCATACGGACGTCTGAATGGAGCCTTACAGGGGAGTGATCAGTGACAGGGGGGTGATAACCCCATATACACTCCCTGATCACCCCCTGTCATTGATCACCCCCCTGTCATTGATCACCCCCCTGTAAGGCTCCATTCAGACGTCCGTATGTGTTTTGCGGATCCGATCCATGTATCCGTGGATCCGTAAAAAACATATGGACGTCTGAATGGAGCCTTTCAGGGGGGTGATCAATGACAAAGGGGTGATCAGTGACAGGGGGTGATCACCCCATATACACTCCCTGATCACCCCCCTGTCATTGATCACCCCCCTGTAAGGCTCCATTCAGACATTTCTTTGGCCCAAGTTAGCGGAAATCGTTTTTGTTTTTTTTTCTTACAAAGTCTCATATTCCACTAACTTGTGTCAAAAAATAAAATCTCACATGAACTCACCATACCCCTCACGGAATCCAAATGCGTAACATTTTTTAGACATTTATATTCCAGACTTCTTCTCACGCTTTAGGGCCCCTAAAATGCCAGGGCAGTATAAATACCCCACATGTGACCCCATTTCGGAAAGAAGACACCCCAAGGTATTCGCTGAGGAGCATATTGAGTCCATGAAAGATTGACATTTTTGTCCCAAGTTAGCGGAAAGGGAGACTTTGTGAGAAAAAAATAAAAATAATCAATTTCAGCTAACTTGTGCCAAAAAAAAAAAAAATTCTATGAACTCGCCATGCCCCTCATTGAATACCTTGGGGTGTCTTCTTTCCAAAATGGGGTCACATGTAGGGTATTTATACTGCCCTGGCATTTTAGGGGCCCTAAAGCGTGAGAAGAAGTTTGGGATCCAAATGTCAAAAAATGCCCTCCTAAAAGGAATTTGGGCCCCTTTGCGCATTTAGGCTGCAAAAAAGTGTCACACATGTGGTATCGCCGTACTCAGGAGAAGTTGGGCAATGTGTTTTGGGGTGTCATTTTACATATACCCATGCTGGGTGAGAAAAATATTTTGGTCAAATGCCAACTTTGTATAAAAAAATGGGAAAAGTTGTCTTTTGCAGAGATATTTCTCTCACCCAGCATGGGTATATGTAAAATGACACCCCAAAACACATTCCCCAACTTCTCCTGAGTACGGCGATACCAGATGTGTGACACTTTTTTGCAACCTAGGTGGGCAAAGGGGCCCACATTCCAAAGAGCACCTTTAGCCCTCCAGCCTCCCAGCATACCAGCTGTGCCTGTTACAGGGTCTCCCTCTGTCTGAATCCATCATATATACGGACAAGAGATACATATCTGTATACACAGCACCATCAAGTATGCCAAGGAGCTAAGTACCATCTTACTTTTCTAAGCACAACAGTTTCTTATAATAGAAATTTTTTTGCTTACTTTATTCCCTACGTTGACTACACTGCCATCACCTCCTGATGAGCTGCTGTATGCAGCCGAAACGCGTTGGGGTTGTCTTTCTATCATTTACATTTGACTTATTATTTTATTATTATTTTTTTGTTTTGCTTCTCTGGATTAATATTTCTCGATCCAGCTTTGCTAAGTAGGGCATCACTAGGGCCATATCTAGGCTTAGGTACGGGGGCAGGGTGTCTCCACCATTAGGGGACATCCCGGTGCTTCAGGACATAGTTCCGTAGGGTCGTCTAGGGAGAGAAACTTTCCCACAGACTTACCCATTATCATCCCCGTCACTATAGTGATTTACTTGTACCACCTATCTCTAATAGGAGGTTCGCTGTTTGCATTTTTATATCAAGAGCATCTGAGTGTATTGATCACTCTTGCTCATACCCATTCATTAATAAAGGTATCAAGTTTCTTTAATTAAGCACGTCAATTCTCAATTTTCTTTTGACCTATTTCCTACGTGTAACCTATCAATAGATATCTCGTTAAGTGTCTTTAAATGTCATTTTTTACAGATTTTGATTTTAAACTACTTACCACACATTTGGGCCCCTAGAATGCCAGGGCAGTATAACTACCCCACAAGTGACCCCATTTTGGAAAGAAGACACCCCAAGGTATTCCGTGAGGGATATGGTGAGTTCCTAGAATTTTTTATTTTTTGTCCCAAGTTAGGCTACTTTCACACTAGCGTTCAATCGGATCCGTTCTGAACGGATCCGCTCATATTAATGCAGACGGTGGCTCCGTTCAGAACGGATACGTCTGCACTATATTGGCAAAAAATGGCTAAGTGTGAAATTAGCCTGAGCGGATCCGTCCAGACTTTTACATTGAAAGTCAATGGGGGACGGATCCGTTTGAAGATTGAGCCATATTGTGGTATCTTCAAACGGATCCGTCCCCATTGACTTACATTGTAAGTCTGAACGGATCCGCACGCCTCCGCACGGCCAGGCGGACACCCGAACGCTGCAAGCAGCGTTCAGGTGTCCGCCTGCTGAGCGGAGCGGAGGCTGAACGCCGCCAGACTGATGCAGTCTGAGCGGATCCGCATCCATTCAGACTGCATCAGGGCTGGACGGAAGCGTTCGGGTCCGCTCGTGAGCCCCTTCAAACGGAGCTCACGAGCGGACAGCCGAACGCTAGTGTGAAACTAGCCTTAGCGGAAACTGATGTTTTTTTTTTTTTTTTTTTTCTTACAAAGTCTCATATTCCACTAACTTGTGACAAAAAATAAAAAATTCCATAAACTCACCATACCCCTCACGAAATACCTTAGGGTGTCTTCTTTCCAAAATAGGGGTCACTTGTGGGGTAGTTATACTGCCCTGGCATTCTAGGGGCCCAAATGTATGATAAGTAGTTTGAAATCAAAATCTGTAAAAAATGGCCGGTGAAATCCTAAAGGTGCTCTTTGGAATGTGGGCCCCTTTGCCCACCTAGGCTGCAAAAAAGTGTCACACATCTGGTATCGCCGTACTCAGGAGAAGTTGGGGAATGTGTTTTGGGGTGTCATTTTACATATACCCATGCTGGGTGAGATAAATATCTCGTCAAAAGACAACTTTTCCCATTTTTTTATACAAAGTTGGCATTTGACCGAGATATTTCTCTCACCCAGCATGGGTATATGTAAAATGACACCCCAAAACACATTGCCCAACTTCTCCTGAGTACGGCGATACCAGAGGTGTGATACTTTTCTGCAGCCTAGTGTCATGGAACCATGAACCAGACGTACAACAAGAGATAAGTGGAAATAAGAAGGCTTTATTGAAAATCAAGCTGTAAGCAAAAGTCCAAACGGATGGCTAAACCGAAGCAGGGTCTTGCGTAGACAGAGGTCAGGAACCAGAAGGGTAGTCAGACGAAGCCTGGATCAGGAACCAGCAGGGTAGTCAGACGAAGCCAGGATCAGGAACCAACGGGGTAGTCAGACGAGGCCAGGATCAGGAACCAGAAGCAGCAGCAGTCTTAGAAGCATGTGAACACAGGAGGACCAAGCAAGGAACTGAAGCCACAGACCTCCTATATATATGAGCTAGGCATCCAGCTCCTCCCAGTGGGAAGGAGAAGCCGCAGGGTGGGAGGCTACAAGAAACCCAGAAACCAAGATGGCCGCCAGCACATGTCAAACGAAGGAGAACAGTAAGAAGGTAAGACCATGACAGTACCTCCCCCTCAAGGGCCCCTCCTCCGCGGAGTAAGGAACGGTTTCTGAGGGAAGCGTGCGTGGAAGGCTCGGAGCAAAGCAGGAGCATGGACATCTGCGGAGGGAACCCAGGAACGCTCCTCTGGACCATAACCACGCCAATGGACCAAAAACTGCAACCGACCGCGGACCAGGCGTGAGTCCAGGATATTGCTCACCTCATATTCCTCACGATTGCCCACTTGGACCGGACGGGGCCGAGGAACCGAGGAAGTGAAACGATTACACACCAATGGCTTCAACAGGGAGACATGAAACACGTTGGAGATCCGCATGCCAGGAGGAAGCGCAAGGGCATAGGCTACCGGGTTTACCCTGCGAAGCACTCGGAAGGGACCAACAAAGCGAGGCGCCAGCTTGGGAGTGGGCACTCGAAGGTTGAGGTTGCGGGTGGACAACCATACACGGTCTCCGACCTGGTAGGAAGGAGCGGGCGCTCGTCTGCGGTCAGCCTGGAGTCTCTGGCGCTGCGCAGAGACCTCAAGGGACCTCTGGATCTGTACCCAAGAAGCACGTAGGACGGAAAGGTGATCCTCCACAGCCGGAATATCCTGGGGAGAGAATACCTCCGGTAACACGGCAGGTTGGAACCCATAATTGGCCATGAAGGGAGACGTCCCAGAGGAAGAGTTCACCGCCGTGTTCCTGGCAAACTCAGCCCAAGGCAGGAGGTCAACCCAATTGTCTTGGTGATCGGAGACATAGCAACGAAGGAATTGCTCCAAGGCCTGATTGGATCGTTCTGCGGCCCCATTGGACTGAGGGTGGTAGGCCGAGGAGAAAGAGAGATGAATCCCCAACTGGGAGCAAAAGGCGCGCCAGAACCTGGACACAAACTGACTCCCCCGATCCGACACAATCTCCTTGGGCAAACCGTGCAACCGGAAGACCTCCCTGGCGAAAATCGTGGCCAACTCTTGTGCAGATGGTAACTTCTTGAGAGGAACACAGTGGCACATTTTGGAAAACCGATCCACAATCATGAGAATGACCGTATGGCCTCGGGATGCAGGGAGGTCCACAATGAAATCCATCCCCAGGTGTGACCATGGGCGCTCCCCGGTGGCTATGGGTTGCAAAAGGCCCAACGGAAGGTGCCGAGGGGACTTACTCTGGGCACAAACGGAGCATGCCGCTACATATGCGGCGATGTCGGAACGTAGAGAAGGCCACCAGAACAGACGTGAAACAGCCCAGGACAGCTGATTCTTTCCAGGATGCCCCGCGGCCTTGGAGTTATGGTAGGTTCGCAACAACCGAGTGCGCAACTCCTCAGGCACAAAACACCTGCCGTTGGGTCTCCCAGAGGGAGCACCAGATTGAGCCGCCAAAATCTGCTCACCCAGGGGAGAGGTCAGGCTGGTGCGAATGGCGGCCAGGATCTGATTCGGAGGTATGACCGAAGTCGGAATCGACTCCTCCCCGGACAGCTCGGAGTACTGCCGTGATAAGGCATCCGCTCTGATGTTCTTGGAACCGGGTAGGTAGGAGACCACTTAATTAAAACGTGACAAGAGCAGAGCCCATCTGGCCTGACGTAGTGTCAATCTCTTGGCCTCAGAAAGGTAGGTCAGATTCTTGTGGTCCGTCAGGATGAGAACCGGAACCACCGAACCCTCGAGCAAGTGCCTCCATTCTTTAAGGGCCTGCACGATGGCCAATAACTCCCTGTCACCAATCTGATAGTTGCACTCCGCGGAAGACAGTTTCCGGGAGTAAAACCCACAAGGAAGCAGAGGACCCTCTGGTGTTCTACGCTGAGACAGAAGGGCGCCTACTCCCGTCTCAGACGCGTCCACCTCGAGGACAAAGGGCAACCCAGGGTTGGGATGCGACAGAATCGGAGCCGACACAAAGGCGGACTTTAGAGCCTCAAAAGCTCGGATGGCCTCGAGCGGCCAGACCTGGAAATTACTGCCCTTCCTGGTCAGATCCGTGATCGGCTTGGCTAGCATAGAAAAGTCCCTGATGAACTTCCGATAATAATTGGCGAAGCCCAAAAAGCGCTGCAGGGCACGGAGACCACTGGGCTGGGGCCACTGTAAGACAGCCGAAACCTTCTCAGGATCCATGGAGAACCCCTCAGCGGAAATGATGTAACCTAAGAAGGTTACCTGGGATCGGTGAAATTCGCATTTCTCAAGCTTACCGAACAGCCTGTTCTCTCGTAACCGTTGCAACACTCGTCTGACATCCATAATGTGGGCCTCCATGGATTCAGAATATACCAAGATGTCATCCAAATAGACCACCACACACTGCTGCAACAGGTCACGGAAAACATCGTTGATGAATTCCTGGAAGACTGCGGGCGCATTGCACAACCCAAAGGGCATAACCAAGGATTCATAATGACCGGTCCTGGTGTTAAACGCGGTCTTCCACTCATCGCCCGCCTTGATCCTTACCAGGTTATATGCCGCCCTCAGGTCGAGTTTGGTAAAGACCGTGGCCCCTTTGAGGCGATCGAACAGCTCGGAAATCAAGGGTATCGGGTAAGCGTTCTTGATCGTGATGCGATTGAGACCCCTGTAATCGATGCAAGGCCTCAACTCACCGCCCTTCTTTTTCACAAAGAAAAATCCAGCCCCTGCCGGGGACGAGGATTTGCGAATGTGTCCGCGTGAAAGCGCCTCCCTCACGTACTCCTCCATGGCCTCATTCTCCGCTACCGACAGTGGATAGACTTTGCCACGAGGAGGAACGGCACCAGATTGTAACTCTATGGCACAATCGTATGGGCGGTGCGGAGGTAGGGCAACCGCGCGCACCTTATCGAATACATCCCGGTACTCTTCGTATTCAGGAGGCAACAGAGAGTCCGAGGAAGTACACAGCAACTTGACAGGCCCATGGATGCAACTAGCCCCACACTGCGGTGACCACGAGAGGATCTCGGCCGATCTCCAATCGAAAGTCGGCTTATGCTTCTAGAGCCAGGGGTACCCCAAGACCACCGAGTAGTGTGGAGACTAAATCACCTGGAGACAGACCGACTCTCTGTGAACGGCACCAATGGCTATCCCCACTGGAAGGGTCTCATGAGTCACGTGTGGCGGTAGAAGGGGTCTGCCGTCTATCGCCTCAAGAGCCAGTGGGGAACCTCGAGGCTGCAGAGGAATGGAATTGGCGGCAGCGAACACACTATCAATGAACAAACCACCAGCACCAGAGTCCACCAACGCCTGGGTCGTCACCGAGCCCCCGACCCAGGAGAGGACAACAGTGATCAGTGGTTTGTCAACAGCGGGAAACCGGGGACGAGGAGACTCCACCCAAGATCTGCCCCCGACAGGATCTCAGGTGCGAGCGTTTCCCGGACGGTTCGGACATGCCAACCGAAAATGCCCACCGAGACCACAGTACATGCATCGGCCCTCGCGTCTCCGGAGTACCCTCTCCCCCTCGGACAGGCGAGCAAACCCCAGCTGCATGGGTTCACCCCCAGACAAGTCATCCCCAGGAGGCGTGGGAGGAGAGGGAGGCATGGGTGGGACAGCAAACGTAGGCGCCAATCTGTTAGAAGACCTCCGCAGGCTCTCCTTAAAGGAAGGTCTCTCCCTGAGTCTGGTGTCAATCAAAATCAGGAAAGAAATAAGAGACTCGAGCTCCACTGGTAGGTCCTTAGCTGCAACCTCATCCTTCAAGGCATCCGAGAGACCATGAGAGAAAGCAGCGACCAGAGCCTCATTATTCCAGCCCACCTCTGCTGCCAGGGTACGAAACTCAATGGCGTATTCAGCTACGGATCGTGAACCCTGTCTGATGGACATAAGGAGCTTCGCAGCAGAGGCAGCACGAGCCGGCACATCGAATACCTTCCGAAGGGAAGCAACAAAACCGGAAAACTCGGCAACCACCGGATTGTTGTTCTCCCATAAAGGGCTGGCCCAGGCCAAGGCCTTGTCCGAGAGCAGCGAGATCAAGAAGCCCACCTTTGATCTCTCAGTAGGAAAGGCATGTGGCAGCAACTCGAAATAAATGCCCACCTGGTTAAGGAAACCTCGGCACTGAGTTGGCTCTCCCCCAAAGCGCTGTGGAAGGGGGGCAGAACCGGTCATACCCCGAGACACCGCAGGCGCAGCAACAGGTGTCGGGGTAGACTCTGGCGCAACAACCGGAGCGGCAGTAGGAGCGGGCCCAGGAGCGACAACCGACCCATCGGCAACGGAAGCGAAATGAGCCGTGCGTTCAAGCAGGGTTTGCAACGCCACAGCGAACCGACCCAACAGGTGATCCTGCTGATCAAGTCTGGCAACCAGCGTAGGTAGCGAGGATGGCCCTGTACCGTCAGAATTCATGGCTTGGTCCTAATGTCATGGAACCATGAACCAGACGTACAACAAGAGATAAGTGGAAATAAGAAGGCTTTATTGAAAATCAAGCTGTAAGCAAAAGTCCAAACGGATGGCTAAACCGAAGCAGGGTCTTGCGTAGACAGAGGTCAGGAACCAGAAGGGTAGTCAGACGAAGCCTGGATCAGGAACCAGCAGGGTAGTCAGACGAAGCCAGGATCAGGAACCAACGGGGTAGTCAGACGAGGCCAGGATCAGGAACCAGAAGCAGCAGCAGTCTTAGAAGCATGTGAACACAGGAGGACCAAGCAAGGAACTGAAGCCACAGACCTCCTATATATATGAGCTAGGCATCCAGCTCCTCCCAGTGGGAAGGAGAAGCCGCAGGGTGGGAGGCTACAAGAAACCCAGAAACCAAGATGGCCGCCAGCACATGTCAAACGAAGGAGAACAGTAAGAAGGTAAGACCATGACACCTAGGTGGGCAAAGGGGCCCACATTCCAAAGAGCACCATTAGGATTTCACAGGTCATTTTTTACAGATTTTGATTTCAAACTACTTCTCACGCATCTGGGCCCCTAAAATGCCAGGGCAGTATAACTACCCCACAAGTGACCCCATTTTGGAAAGAAGACCCCCCAAGGTATTTTGTGATGGGCATAGTGAGTTCATGGAAGTTTTTATTTTTTGTCACAAGTTAGTGGAATATGAGACTTTGTAAGGAAAAAAAAAAAAATCATCATTTTCCGCTAACTTGTGACAAAAAATAAAAAGTTCTATGAACTCACTTTGCCCATCAGCGAATACCTTAGGGTGTGTACTTTCCAAAATGGGTCATTTGTGGGTTTTTTCTACTGTCTGGGCATTGTAGAACCTCAGGAAACATGACAGGTGCTCAGAAAGTCAGAGCTGCTTCAAAAAGTGGAAATTCACATTTTTGTACCATAGTTTGTAAACGCTATAGCTTTTACCCAAACCATTTTTTTTACCCAAATTTTTTTTTTTATCAAAGACATGTAGAACAATAAATTTTGAGAAAAATTTATATATGAATGTCGTTTTTTTGCTAAATTTTACAACTGAAAGTGAAAAATGTCCTTTTTTTGCAAAAAAATCGTTAAATTTCGATTAATAACAAAAAAAGTAAAAATGTCAGCAGCAATGAAATACCACCAAATGAAAGCTCTATTAGTGAGAAGAAAAGGAGGTAAAATTCATTTGGGTGGTAAGTTGCATGACCAAGCAATAAACGGTGAAAATAGTGGAGTGCCGATTTGTAAAAAAGGGCCTGGTCACTAGGGGGGTATAAACCTGTGGTCCTTAAGTGGTTAAGGATGACACTGTTAAGAATTATCAAAAGGGACCAAATATTCTATAGCCTAAACGGCTCATAACCTAACTTGACCCAGGTAGTAAATCAAAACTTCACTTTTATTTGTGTAATTAAGATTACTGTGAGCCAACACACAGGTTAAAATCTTTGTTTGCTACTCCTTTGTGTACACAGATGTCTCCTGAACGGGTGGTGGAGATGTGCACAATCTCATCTCACTCCTTAACACCCAGCATTTAATTACCAGTGACTCCGTTTATTTCACTGACCACCAGCTTAGTAATGCCGCAGAAAAAGGTATGTATTTTGATCTGACACTTTATCAGTAACTGTCAGACCTGTGATTGAACGTCAATGAAATAGCTGGCATTCACATGCCCTAGATACGTGGCTGGGTCTGTGTGCCCTTATTTTGAGAGCTACCTAATGATAGGTTGTAATCAAGTTACTTGACAGAGGTATTGGTTATCTGTCGTCCGACCCCTAACAATCCCCCTCTTCCCACCACTCCCCGAAAGCTATCTCCACCCATGTCTCAGCTCAACCTGCCCCAAAATGATACACAGACACCGGGCTTGGAATAAATCGGCCACAGAAGCCGTCTTTTATTAACATATAAACATACCATATAATAAATAACAATTCCCCCCCCCCCCCGAGGGGAGGTCCTTGAAGCCCCCAAACAACTGCAACTACCCCACTGGGTGAGCCATCTTGCCTCCAGCCGTTGCCCTCCAGCTCAGAAGCACCACTGAATGGCCCCTTTAAAATCCGTCACCACTGGGAGTCCAGCCCCAACCATGGAGCCCTCCCAGCATCCTCCTCTGTGAATATGACCAACTTCAAGGACCTCCCCCCGCCACCGACGCGAAGACTTGACCGCCTTAAGTCTGCACGTCCCTCCACAAACGCAACGCCACCTCAATACCCTCCTGGATTGCTAAGCTCCACATATCCAGACCAACCGCATTTAAATGCACACCGTCAGCCCGCCAAAACCCCCCCACACCCTTTCAAGCTCCAAATGCCTCACTGCCACCGCCCCATTCCTGGCCATGAACCGACCCATTGCCCGGTTCACCTTGACACGGGCCCTGTTCACAACCTCCACCGACAGTGCATCTCTCCACACCATCCTAGGAACTATATCGGACCAGACCGTCACCATCTGCGGGAACAACGCCCAAATCCTCAGCAAATCGAATTTAATGCCCTGCAACAACTCGCGGAACGGCCGCGCTACCAGGTCATTCCCACCGACATGCAAAACCAACACTTCGGGTGCCCTATCCTGCCTCACAAACCTGTGAATCTCCGGCAACACTCCCGCCCAAACCATACCCCTCCGTCCTAGCCATCTCACCACCACCACGGACCTCGGGAACCCCAACTGCTGACCATCCGGCCGAACCGCTGCCCGGACAGCCCCCCAAAAGACGTAAAAATGCCCGAGGATCCACACTAGGGCCGGCACTGCATCTGCAAAGAAAGCAAACCAAAAAACAACCAATAATAACATTGCATACATAACCTGACCACCCGACCTACCTCGGCCGTTCCCTCACAAACTATGCAAACAAATACAGGGAGTGCAGAATTATTAGGCAAGTTGTATTTTTGAGGATTAATTTTATTATTGAACAACAACCATGTTCTCAATGAACCCAAAAAACTCATTAATACCAAAGCTGAATATTTTTGGAAGTAGTTTTTAGTTTGTTTTTAGTTTTAGCTATTTTAGGGGGATATCTGTGTGTGCAGGTGACTATTACTGTGCATAATTATTAGGCAACTTAACAAAAAACAAATATATACCCATTTCAATTATTAATTTTTACCAGTGAAACCAATATAACATCTCAACATTCACAAATATACATTTCTGACATTCAAAAACAAAACAAAAACAAATCAGTGACCAATATAGCCACCTTTCTTTGCAAGGACACTCAAAAGCCTGCCATCCATGGATTCTGTCAGTGTTTTGATCTGTTCACCATCAACATTGCGTGCAGCAGCAACCACAGCCTCCCAGACACTGTTCAGAGAGGTGTACTGTTTTCCCTCCTTGTAAATCTCACATTTGATGATGGACCACAGGTTCTCAATGGGGTTCAGATCAGGTGAACAAGGAGGCCATGTCATTAGATTTTCTTCTTTTATACCCTTTCTTGCCAGCCACGTTGTGGAGTACTTGGACGCGTGTGATGGAGCATTGTCCTGCATGAAAATCATGTTTTTCTTGAAGGATGCAGACTTCTTCCTGTACCACTGCTTGAAGAAGGTGTCTTCCAGAAACTGGCAGTAGGACTGGGAGTTGAGCTTGACTCCATCCTCAACCCGAAAAGGCCCCACAAGCTCATCTTTGATGATACCAGCCCAAACCAGTACTCCACCTCCACCTTGCTGGCGTCTGAGTCGGACTGGAGCTCTCTGCCCTTTACCAATCCAGCCACGGGCCCATCCATCTGGCCCATCAAGACTCACTCTCATTTCATCAGTCCATAAAACCTTAGAAAAATCAGTCTTGAGATATTTCTTGGCCCAGTCTTGACGTTTCAGCTTGTGTGTCAGTCTTGACGTTTCAGGTTGTCGTCTTTCAGCCTTTCTTACCTTGGCCATGTCTCTGAGTATTGCACACCTTGTGCTTTTGGGCACTCCAGTGATGTTGCAGCTCTGAAATATGGCCAAACTGGTGGCAAGTGGCATCTTGGTGTCATGGTCTTACCTTCTTACTGTTCTCCTTCGTTTGACATGTGCTGGCGGCCATCTTGGTTTCTGGGTTTCTTGTAGCCTCCCACCCTGCGGCTTCTCCTTCCCACTGGGAGGAGCTGGATGCCTAGCTCATATATATAGGAGGTCTGTGGCTTCAGTTCCTTGCTTGGTCCTCCTGTGTTCACATGCTTCTAAGACTGCTGCTGCTTCTGGTTCCTGATCCTGGCCTCGTCTGACTACCCCGTTGGTTCCTGATCCTGGCTTCGTCTGACTACCCCGTTGGTTCCTGATCCTGGCTTCGTCTGACTACCCCGTTGGTTCCTGATCCTGGCTTCGTCTGACTACCCTGCTGGTTCCTGATCCAGGCTTCGTCTGACTACCCTTCTGGTTCCTGACCTCTGTCTACGCAAGACCCTGCTTCGGTTTAGCCATCCGTTTGGACTTTTGCTTACGGCTTGCTTTTCAATAAAGCCTTCTTATTTTCCACTTATCTCTTGTTGTACGTCTGGTTCATGGTTCCATGACATTAGGACCAAGCCATGAATTCTGACGGTACAGGGCCATCCTCGCTACCTACGCTGATTGCCAGACTTGATCAGCAGGATCACCTGTTGGGTCGGTTCGCTGTGGCGTTGCAAACCCTGCTTGAACGCACGGCTCATTTCGCTTCCGTTGCCGATGGGTCGGTTGTCGCTCCTGGGCCCGTTCCTACTGCCGCTCCGGTTGTTGCGCCAGAGTCTACCCCGACACCTGTTGCTGCGCCTGCGGTGTCTCGGGGTATGACCGGTTCTGCCCCCCTTCCACAGCGCTTTGGGGGAGAGCCAACTCAGTGCCGAGGTTTCCTTAACCAGGTGGGCATTTATTTCGAGTTGCTGCCACATGCCTTTCCTACTGAGAGATCAAAGGTGGGCTTCTTGATCTCGCTGCTCTCGGACAAGGCCTTGGCCTGGGCCAGCCCTTTATGGGAGAACAACAATCCGGTGGTTGCCGAGTTTTCCGGTTTTGTTGCTTCTCTTCGGAAGGTATTCGATGTGCCGGCTCGTGCTGCCTCTGCTGCGAAGCTCCTTATGTCCATCAGACAGGGTTCACGATCCGTAGCTGAATACGCCATTGAGTTTCGTACCCTGGCAGCAGAGGTGGGCTGGAATAATGAGGCTCTGGTCGCTGCTTTCTCTCATGGTCTTTCGGATGCCTTGAAGGATGAGGTTGCAGCTAAGGACCTACCAGTGGAGCTCGAGTCTCTTATTTCTTTCCTGATTTTGATTGACACCAGACTCAGGGAGAGACCTTCCTTTAAGGAGAGCCTGCGGAGGTCTTCTAACAGATTGGCGCCTACGTTTGCTGTCCCACCCGTGCCTCCCTCTCCTCCCACGCCTCCTGGGGATGACTTGTCTGGGGGTGAACCCATGCAGCTGGGGTTTGCTCGCCTGTCCGAGGGGGAGAGGGTACTCCGGAGACGCGAGGGCCGATGCATGTACTGTGGTCTCGGTGGGCATTTTCGGTTGGCATGTCCGAACCGTCCGGGAAACGCTCGCACCTGAGATCCTGTCGGGGGCAGATCTTGGGTGGAGTCTCCTCGTCCCCGGTTTCCCGTGTTGACAAACCACTGATCACTGTTGTCCTCTCCTGGGTCGGGGGCTCGGTGACGACCCAGGCGTTGGTGGACTCTGGTGCTGGTGGTTTGTTCATTGATAGTGTGTTCGCTGCCGCCAATTCCATTCCTCTGCAGCCTCGAGGTTCCCCACTGGCTCTTGAGGCGATAGACGGCAGACCCCTTCTGCCGCCACACGTGACTCATGAGACCCTTCCAGTGGGGATAGCCATTGGTGCCGTTCACAGAGAGTCGGTCTGTTTCCAGGTGATTTCGTCTCCACACTACTCGGTGGTCTTGGGGTACCCCTGGCTCCAGAAGCATAATCCGACTTTCGATTGGAGATCGGCCGAGATCCTCTCGTGGTCACCGCAGTGTGGGGCTAGTTGCATCCATGGGCCTGTCAAGTTGCTGTGTACTTCCTCGGACTCTCTGTTGCCTCCTGAATACGAAGAGTACCGGGATGTATTCGATAAGGTGCGCGCGGTTGCCCTACCTCCGCACCGCCCATACGATTGTGCCATAGAGTTACAATCTGGTGCCGTTCCTCCTCGTGGCAAAGTCTATCCACTGTCGGTAGCGGAGAATGAGGCCATGGAGGAGTACGTGAGGGAGGCGCTTTCACGCGGACACATTCGCAAATCCTCGTCCCCGGCAGGGGCTGGATTTTTCTTTGTGAAAAAGAAGGGCGGTGAGTTGAGGCCTTGCATCGATTACAGGGGTCTCAATCGCATCACGATCAAGAACGCTTACCCGATACCCTTGATTTCCGAGCTGTTCGATCGCCTCAAAGGGGCCACGGTCTTTACCAAACTCGA